>NW_024412377.1:11306110-11324307 GCF_014898765.1 Herpailurus yagouaroundi | reverse complement strand
AGGTGGAGGGGTGGGAGGGGGGAAGATTGGCCACAGCATGCGCATGCGGAAGTGCTCACCAGAGGCCTTGAGCTGGGGGGAGGAGGAGGGGCAGAGGGGTCGCCACAGATCCCTGTGAGTGTCCCCCACCAGGATGAGAGAAGAGCTAAGCCCCGGCCAGGCCCAGGAGGGAGGCCGGTTTAGGACAGCGACCATCAAGAGTAGGAGGTCTGCTCCCCCGCCCTCACGCTGGCCTCCTTCCCCCTGCTCCAGGTCTGGGAGCGGCGGCGGGGGCATTCGGTGCCGTTAGTGGTCACTCGAAGCTTTGACTCTTCTACAACACACGGCATTCCAATTCCTGAACGGGGACCACGTTTGGCAACGTAAAATGACTGCACGGTTTCTCTACTCCCCAAGGGTGCCCAGGAAAGCGGTGGATGCCTGCAGGTGAGTTTCCATCCAGGGGCAGGGGAAGTTCTCCCACTGATCACCTCTTGAACAGTGGACGACAAAATCGCTTGGTGAGTCCGTGCCTGGAGCCATGCCATTCAGCTCACCTGTCACCGGTGCACGTGAGCTGTGCCGAAGTCGGGGACAGTTGGAGGGCTGGGGAGGGCCGGGGGGGGGACAGTTGGGAAGGACAGGGAGGGGAAGACCGGGCCCGGCTCATCCTTGCATCTGGAGTCTGGAACTGTGCCTGCGGGCGCTCTTTGCTGAATGAATGATTCACGCCTTCCTCCCCACCTTCCTCCCTGGAACAGCTAACCCCAGGACACCTGTGCAGCAGCCCCCCTTCCGGAGGCCTTCTCACCTCCAACCCCTTCTTGTTGATGAATCAAGCCCTCCACGAACTCAGATAACCTGAGCCGCCAGCTGTCACTTGCAACCAAAAGCGCTCAACACGGACGTGCGCTCACCCCTCTGTCACGCTTCCCTTCTCGATGTTCCCTCCCCTACGTCTCTTTGGGAAATACAGAAACAAGAAACGAAAACCAAAAGTATCCTCACCTATGACAGTCTAGTTAGAACAAAGGACACGAGCTCCCAGAGAATGACCCGTGAACGGCTTCTACAGATGAAAGCAGGTTCAGCCTCACTCAAGTACAGGAACGCAAACTGAAGGTCCGACTGCCAACTCCGCAAAGATGAAGAAAACTTTGATAGAGCTCAGCGTTGGCAGGGGCCTGAGGAAGTTGGCACCCTTCCTCTCCAGGAGAAATGTCAATTTCTTCAGCAGACGATTTGGCAAGATGTTTCAAGCACACACTCAACAAGGGAAAGAGATTAATGTCACGGGTGACCGTGGCGAGGCAATGCAGGAAAGAAATCCTAATGACCAACAGGTATCTAGGAAAAATGTCCACCATTACCAGAATCAAAAGCCAACTAAAACTAGATGTCTCTCTTTACATTTTTTTTTTCCTTGCTGCATTGTCAGAGTTCAAAATCAAATCACACCTCGTCTCACTCGGGGGAACAACGAAGCAGTCTTACCTCCCAGTGAGACTAAAAATTCTTTCAACTTTTTTGGAGGGCAGTTTGGAAACACATCTCAAGAGCCTTAAACATGTTGAATCTAGAAATGCCTAAAAAGATTTGTGAATGAGAACGCTTATTACAGCACTACTTGTAATGATGAAAGCTGGAAACATTCAGTGGCGTTAACTATATAATGTTTTTAAGAGGTATTTTTAAAACCTTAACAGTATATCATGTTCCTCACGAACCTAGCAAAATCAGGGTGTGATCCTCACGTACGTAAACCAACAACTGCCGTTCTGTTAGCTTTTCATTCTCAGTGTTCTCTCCGAGGTTTCTGAGGAGTGCCATCTCCCAAATGCCCAGCGTGGCATTTCATCTGCCCTAAGCTATGTCCCGGTTCTTGATTGGGGGGATGGCACCAGGGGAGTATTTGGAAGGCACTGTCCTAAGCGGTAATAAATCACCTAAACTGGTAACAGTGTATGTAAAGTTCCAGCACCACTGTCACCTATCTTCTCGACCACCCTGCGATACCAGAGGGCTGGGGTGCCAGATGGGAGGGAAGGACAGAAAAATCCTCACTCACTCTGGGGAGCTGAGACAGTAGTGTCGCTCAGGGCTTTCCACTCCAAAGGCCAAGTATGTTCTGCCTCTTCCGGGCTAGAGGTCTATCATCAACCCTCCAGACCCGGGAGTTCAGAAGGTCATTACTAGGCCACCTACCGTGAGCCCAGACAAGAGGCAGGAGTAGGGGGAAGGGGGAGGGGAGACAAACAATTACAAGACCCTCCAGAAAGAATGCCCAGAAGGTCTTGAGCAAGATAAGAGATGAAGTGAAAGCATACCGTATAAACGCATGCTCATTGTGAACACACATAGCACAGTTGGTATTTTTACCATTTGATGGGGAGTAAAGATATTCCTAAGGGCTTCCCTAGGACCCACAGCCTAGATCCCCGTTCTCTACACCTGCAGGCTGGGGGGAGGTCATGGAGAAATGCCAGACACACGGCCCTTAGAACTGAGATCACCGTAATTCAGGTAAGAGGAGGGCAAAGTGTATCTGTACCGGATGTTTGGTTGATTAGCCAACTGAACGGGGTGGCGGAGGAGAAAACAGTTCATTGTTGCGGTTTATCCCAGGAAGGCCCTCCTGCGGCCCATCTCCAGCCTGGCACTGCTTTCTGATGGATGCCCGCCCCCTAACCAAGGGTTCTTCAGAAGCCCAGCATCAGTTTGCAAACAGACCCCCAGACTCGGTTCTTCGACCACCAGGAAGGGAGGTCTCTGTGGCCTCAAACTTCCTTCTCTGGGGCCAGGAGTACCTGTGAAAGCCTGGCCTTCCCCATCTTCAGATTATTCATTTCCTTCAGGCCAGTCTAACTCCTACGGTGCGCACACAAGTTCCTGCTGTGATCCTTGTGGGTGAGGTACCATCGGCCTGAATGGCTCGTGAATGCCTAGCATGTCACACGCACCACGGACCTCTCTCGGCAAACACAGGGCAAGGCCGGATCTGCACTGTGACTGCGGCCCTAGCGGGTGCACCTCACTTCACCACCTGGAGTGGCAGGACTGGTACTGAATCTAGACCCAAGTCCGGAACGACGCACCTCGTTATTCTGCAGCATTTACGTGGCACTGTGAAGTCCTTGGGCATCACAGGCTTGGGGGGGGGGGGGGGGGGCGGGCTCTAGAAACTTCCAGTATTGGACCCAAATCTCCCAGGTCCTCAAAGGCAACACAGCAGCACAGCCAGGCTTCTGATCTTTTATTTTCTACGTTTATTTCCGATTATTTATTCGTACAATCCTCAGTGGTCAGGTTTGCTAAAGGGATCAACAGTGAAGCCCTGAGTCAGCTCCGCCTCCAACAGTGAAGACCTGACTCAACAAGTCACAGAAGGAGCTCCTGCCCACCCCGCCCCCGCCCCGCCCCCAGCACCCAGGCCTCCAGCCACAGAGGCAGGGGCGGAGCACAGCCCCAAACTGACCCAAGGCTCTGGAGCATCCTTCTTGGGGCAGACGTTTTTGACAAAGGCTAACATTTTTACAGTGTAAACAGAGGAAGACTTTGCTAAACAAGCCCAGAGGAGTAGGGCCTGAGCTCCCGGCCACGCCCCCTTCCCAGCCCAGCCCACAGGGAAGGACACACATTGCCAGAGGCAGAAGTTGGCTGATAGCCTCTCCAAATTCACAATACTGAAAGTCAGAAGCTGCTACAGTGCAGGTAACACCACCAAAATATTTTCATAAAACAACGGAAATGAGGAGGGAGCTCATTAGATACATTCATTTTGGCGTTGTTCCCTCATCGAAATACTCAGAAGTAATCAACATTCCTGTGGACTGCTGTGGTTCCTGTAAAGGGGACCAGATTTTAGCACCGTTTATGGGCATACAGATCAAGGCATTTCTTATTATAGAAAAACTCCTAGAATTTAAGTACAAAATATTATTTTGAAGTTCATTATTACTCTCAACCACTCCTGGTTACTAGAAGAATGACCGCTAAGACCGTAGATATTTCGAGCCCTGTAACCTTTCCTTGTATTAACCACATTCTGGCGATTGCATTCCTGATCCAGACTTAGGGCCAAGAAATCAACATGACAGACGAAATTCTAGCCCTGGCTAGTAATGATCATTAAAAATATTTAAATACGCAGATGGCCATAAGGCCTGGGAACAGTGACATTCCATAATAAATGGTTTGCTGATAGGATATTTCAACGCAATTAACGTATCTGTGTTTCCAGACTTAAAGGCCGTTCTGCATAGTTTAATTATATGTACTAACCCATTCCGCCATTCCTAGTAATAAATTTCAATATTCTATGAAAAAAATACAAGTGGCACGGCTCACCTTCCCCCTCCCAAGTGCTGCCGGGTCCCCTGCTGTGGCGAGGCACACTCGCCCCTCCCCGCCCGGGGTGGGGGTGGGGGCTCTAGAGGAGCCCACCTCGCCCCCACTGCTAGCGGCCACCAGCGCTGGCAGACAGCCAAACAGGGTTAGTTTTGTGCTCTTCCAGGCCCTAAGTTATAAACTGAATGACAAAGGCTTTAATCTTCCATTGCCCCTGTCTTTACTCTCTGCACAACTCAGTATTGGGTCCCTGGTCTCTCCACCTCCTCAGGAGAGATCATCAAGGTTTTCCAGAAGAGTGAAGCATTAAATATTACACGAGCAAAATTTAACACATTGTAGGAAAAAGGCTTTGCAGAATCCATACATAGAAGTCCTTCTACTCATTCAGATTTTTATCTACGTATAACATAGGCCCAGGAATGTCGGGCATCCATTGTTTTGTCTTTAAGTGACATTTTTACCCTAAAATCAGTTCCTTCTTCAATTCACTTCTTACAGTTCCTTGGGCTGTTTTTCAGTTAGTTACTTGACACTGTGCTCTGCCTTTTGCTAAACAGTCTGGGGATTCTATGCCCTTCACACACATTTCAGATTCACTTCACACACACAGAGGGCCTCCTTTTCATGGTGTTTTAAGTAGTCACAGATTTCTACCTGTGCCTACAAATAAGATTCCCTGGAAGTTTATACTTCTGGGATTTCAAGGGGGGGGGGGGGGGAGTCCTTGCAAAATACTGCTTAATAAAGAGAGGAAAAATAATCAACTGTTGTTTTAACATCAGAAAGAGACAGGGGAAGTCTACTGGAGTCCTACGCAAAGGCAGCAATAGTAAGGGCGCTAAATCATTAGAGGCCATGGATAGAGCACTTTACAGGTGTCATCTGGACACCTTCCAGAAGCAGACTGCAGACCATGAGGGGAGCCAGCAACTTGGGCAGAGATGCGGGGCAGGAGGGAAAACACAGCCTCGTAAAAAAAAAAAAAAAAAAGCACATAAAAACCCACAAAAGTTGCTTCTTCTGGCGGAGGTGTTAAGACTTGTGTGGCCTGAGATTTTTACCTGACTGATAATCCTTACAACCGGAAGGAACAGAATAATGAAAGGAGACAAAGGCAATGCCTGAAAACTTTCATCAGCCCTTACCTGACACGACAGCGAACATCTAATAAAAGAGTAAAGGCCTTAAAAAAAAAAAAAAAAAAAAGAGTAAAGGCCTATACAAAGAAAGCGGGTCAATCCTGTTCTGCATGTCTAAAACATTTCCGGCTATGCCATATTCTAAGGAAGGGGAACTGCAAACATTTCAGATCAAACCCCACCTAGGCCTAGATCACAAGTGAAAAACCACACATTGGCCTCTCGTCCCCCATTGTGGCCGTCGTCAATCACTGTTCCACGGGTCCAAGTGAAATCAGCGTATGTTGTGTATGTAGATGTTGCTAAGCAGGTGAGGAGAGGAGCCAGAAGAAAATGTCCTGAGGAAGCAGTGTTAATTCCAGGGAACTTGTTACAGGGAAATCCTTTCAGGTTTAAATGTACCTTAAATGAGCTCAACAGTAGAAGTCACACCTGCTTAAACTGGAGATAATCTTCCCGCCAAGACTACAGGGTCCAAAACGCCTGAAGTCTCTCAATAAACTCTGGGGATCAAAGTGGGCTCCGTGTGGTCACCACTGAGTTCTCTTCTTCTAGAACGCTCTATCATTGTAGAGACCCCTCTAAGCAGATTATCCTGCATCTATTTTGGTCTCAACGCAATTCCTATTCTACTGCTGTCCCCCGACCAGCCCGAGATCAGGAATGATTAATGGAATTAAGATTCTGGGCAACTGAAGGTGCACGTGGCAACAAAGAATGTTATTTTTTAAAGTCAGCCGATCATCTGTATTTCCTGAAATATGGTTTCTTTGGAAGTTTTGCTTCTCAGATGCTGGGATCCCACTAAGCCTGGATAACAGTCTGAGGGCAGAGTCCAGTAAGGCGCTGGGACAGAAAGCAACTCAAACACATGGTTTCAAACTTTCATCAATGTGGTGGTGAAGACCACGGTTTCTGCACTCTAACAATATCACACACAGGAACAAGAAAAAAGGACGTATGTAAACAAGTTGCCCAGAAATCCAGTTCAAGTTCACGAAGACTAAAACACTGTTGACACGCAAAGACACAGGATCATGAGTATTATTAAATTCAACAGCAGGTATGAACCAACAGCCAGAGGCAACGCAGCCCGGACAGAGACCTTCACGGCCCTGTGCCTAAACATGTTAAGTGTGCTTTAAAAAATGTTCACGAATGAAGAGTAAGCATTTCCTGTTGTAGAGCTACAAATACTAAAATGAAGCCTCGAGGCCGCTAAGAAGTCCTTATTGTTAATTTGGCTTCTAGGTACCTCCTTGTTTAAGGAACCATCCCGTCTCACAGCCAAGACCACAAAATCTCTGCCACACATTCACACGCATTTAGAACAGAGCTTGATTCAAACACTCTAATGAATACACTTACCGAAGTGTGGTGAACAGTACTGAGGGAGTAATGGGGGATTATTAACCTAACAGTCTGCCTAGCTCTGTGTGTCCTCTGAGTTTTCTCATGAGAATTTTAATTTTTCAGTACAAAGCAAAACTAAATCTTCAAAGAAGGTTTGCCACTCCCAAAAGGTATTTGCTAGCTTGCTAACTATGCTAAATTGAATCAAATAAGCTGGTAATTACCATGAAATAAAGCCCAGTACCTCAGGGAAACTCTACGCCCACAAACGTTGGGTGGGCACTAGAGGCGTCCGGTCCCGCGAACACGCTGCACGGCCCACGCCCCGCGCGGGTGATCCAGACCCTCGCCGCCTGCAACCAGGCCCGTCGCCCCGCCGGTCACCAGCCAGGCCTCGGTGCAGGCGGCCACTGAGAGCCAGGAACGTCACCTCCTCCCTCGGGCTTCCCAAACCAAACCACAGGCAGCCGCGGCTCCGCCACACTCCGGCGCTCGGCTTTGGTACGCGCCTCTGCTTAACCTTGCTCACGGACCCTCCTGGACGCTTTGCTGTTGTCGCCCACCCCCCACCAGGTACTCAACTCTGGCAGCAGAGGCAGCCTCAAAACCACACCATGAAAAGGGCACACGGGCCAGTCGAGATCTCGCTCCTTCTCGCCTCCGAACACAGACGAGTGCCCAGCACCGTCTGGCCTCGGTTTCCCTCTCTAAAACAGCAGGTGGATCTCAGCTCCGTTCTGACTATACAACGGCGCATCTGTGAAACAGGGAAGAACCAACGGCCCAACGCCCGAACTCACCCAGCCGAAAGCGCACCACCTGCACGAAGCACCAGGCCAGGCGCGGCCATGACCTCAGGCACCTGTCACGCTCTCAGAGTCAGGAGTGATGTGCCACCACATCCCTCCTACAGCTTTAAATATCTCATTTTTGGACCCAGTGTTCAATCTTCTATGAGACAGTCTGCTTAGGATAGCTTTAATGAACATGTAAGCCCGAACCAGTGCTCAGGAAGACTATCAGAGGACGTTATGACTGTGCCCCTAACAGGCTCCGCCTCAGTTAGGCCACGTAAGCCGAATTGCATAGGACGGGCACTCCAGAGACCCATCACCCCCAAAACAAAAAATGACTACCTTGAGAAAAAACTGAGACCAGTTTACATTAGAGAGTCTGCTTCTGAGACGTGAAGAACACACTCCTCTCCGAGAGGCGTCTCCTCTGATACAAAAGGTTTGTTTTATGGAGAAGATGTAGTTTGTACCTTCCAAAAGAAGTGCTCTGAAGGCCCCCGAGGAAACATATCGCATCAAAAATGAGGGAAAACCCCTGGTTAGTTCTAACGACCAAAAGCCGTCCTCAGAATAGCCCAGTCCAGCTTGGCTCGCCCGGCCCGACAGTCCCCGTGGGTCACCCGAAGAGACCTGGAAGCCCGCGGGCCGCGGCAGGGAGCTGCCAGGGCACCTCGGCCGTGTGGCCGGGCCGTCCGGGTACGCGTCCCTCACAGACTCGTCTCCTCGCACACTCTGACGGGGATGTTGTAGTGCCGGTCGTCCTCGGCGATCAGGGTCACCACCGGCCAGTCCGTGGGTGGGTCGGTGGGGTAGACCGTGATGAATTCTTCGGTGCTGTACTTGGAGAGCCGGTACACCCGGATGGTGTGGCGCACGGCATAGGCAAGAAGGAACATTTCCACCTGGGGAAAAGAGCCAACGGGTCTGCGGGGGGAAGCTGTGCTGAAAGACACAGTCCCACCTGCTCCCTCCCAGGCTGCGGGCAGCAACCCTCCTTCCCCGCCCTGGGCCCGGCCCCCGGCCTTTCCCCCACAGTCGTTACAAAGAGCAGATCATCAAAAATGGACTCACCGTCCGGTAAATCTGGGACTTGTATCCAGAATGTATGACAAACTTTTATAATTCAACAATTAAAAAAGCAAGCGATCGGTTTAAAAATTGGGCAAAGGATGTGAAAAGAACAGACATTAATCCGAAGAAGATATGCAAATGGGCAATGAGCACCTGAAAAGTCATCAGGGGACCGCAGACCGAGGCCACACTGAGCTACCACTTCACGCCCCCCAGAACAGTTAGGATCAAACAGGTAAGAACGAGGCACGACCACTTAACAGGTACCAGGTTTTCTTGTGGAGTGATGAACGTGTTTTGGAACTCGACACAGGTAGTGGTCACACAATGCTTAAATGTACCAAGAGCCACTGAGTTATATACTTTAGAATGGGGTTAATTTTATATGAACTTCAATTAAAAAAAAGGTGGGGGGGGGCGCGTGGGTGGCTCAGTCGGTTAGGCGTCCGACTTTGGCTCAGGTCATGTTCTCACAGGTTCGTGGTTTGAGCCCCATATTGGGCTCTGTGCTGACAGCTCAGAGCCTAGAGCCTGCTTCGGATTCTGTGTCTCCCTCTCTCTGGCCCTCCCCCTGCTCACGCTCTGTCTCACTCTCTCTAAAATAAATTAAAAAAAAAAAAAAAAAAAAAAGAAGTACATCTTAGGTACATACCCAAGAGAAATGAAAATATGTGTCCACACAAAAAACCTGCATATAAACGTTCATAACAGGATCATTCAAAATAGCTAAAAAGTACAAAGACCCCAAATGTCCATCAACTGAAGAATGAATGTGATACAGCCATACGATGGAATACTGTTAGTGATACACGCTACAATATGGATGAATCTGGAAAACGTTTTGCTAAGTGACAGAAGCAAGTCACAAAAAAACACGTATTGTATGATTCCATTTATCGGAAATGTCCAGAATAGGCAAATCTATAGCAACAGGAAGTAGACTAGTGGCTGCCTAGGGCTGGAGGGGGGGGGGAATTAGCACCAATCATTACAGGATTTCTTTTTGGAGTGATAAAATGGCCTAAAATTAGACTACAATGATGGCTGCAAAACTCTATAAAAATACTAAAAACCACTGAGTTACGCACTTCAAAAGGGTAAACTTTATGGTACGTAAATTATGTCTCAATAAAGCTGTTATATTTTAAAAATGGACTCGCCATATGACAGTAGACTTTGTGAGGACTCAGAACGAACTTCGGTCTAATTTGCAAACCAGCTGCACCAGACTTTTTACTGAAGGCAAGCGCTACGGTTCAGGAGACGTAAGCAGCCTACACTACGAGTGCAGATACTTTTTGTAAGCAGTTCTTTTTGTAAGTCAATTCTGCCTGACCCAGCAGTGACCTTCAGCCTTTGCTCTTTCTTACACACCAGGAAAAGGTAAGCGCAAGTGGGCAAGTGGGTCTCGTAAGCACAAAGGGAGCCCTTTGGATGGATAGCCTTAAATGCTGCTTTAATGGCTGGCTGTTCCACCAGAAAGGACTTAAGCTTTTCAGGATAATATAATGAGGGCACTAAACATAGTGCAAGGTATGGTGAGTCAGGGGACAGCACTGCACTGGGTCTCCGTGTAGAACTCCAAACTTAGCATCTCTGTAAAAGATCCAAGAGCAGGCTAGTCTCTACTGGCTAAGGTGACTCCATTTCTATTTTTAAAGGATGCTACCTAATACAGCTACAGCTGCCAAGATTAAATAATAAGACCCTTTGCTTCATGTATTGGTAACCTACCAGACGCGAGGGTACTAATCCCGTCCGACATCCTGCAGAAGCCAGCCCCGGATGAAATCAATGTGGTGGTTACAAAACAGATCCACAGTTCTTTTGTACCCTTGTACTCCTCACTTGAAAAGGTGGGTGGAACTAATGCTCTCCCCTTGAGTGTGGGATGGATTTAGTGACTTGTTTTTAACAAATAGAATACGGTGTAAACAATAGCGTTTAACTTCCAAGATGAGATCACAAAACACATCTGTGGCTTCCTCCTTGCTCTCTTCTTGGATCACTTCACTTTCTCAGAGAAGCCAGCCATCATGTCACAAGGACACCCAAGTGGCCCTACAGAAGGGCCCATGTGTCGAGGAACTAAACCCTCCTAAGCTACCAATGAGGCCTCCTGCCAACAGCCGGGGGAGTGCGCCACGTGGGAAGTGGATCCCCTAGCCCAGTGAGGCCCTCGGATGACCGCAACCTCCCGAGGCCCCGAGACAGAATCACGCAACTAAGCTGCTCTGGAGCTCTTGACCGACAGAGGCTCTGAAATACCGTGTGATGATGAAAGCTGCTGCTTTGGACTAATACACTCCCGAAGGCACAACTCACCTGTTCAAGGCCACCAGTGTGTCCCACCTGGTTTAGGTGGTTCCTTAGCAGCTGTCCAGGGTCATTCGATGTGTCCCGAGCAAACAGAAGCACAGAGAAAAATGGTACTTCCTTTCCCTTCTCTTTGTCATCGTATAGTTCAATGGCTCTGTTTAGCATTAGAAATTTTACAGCTTCATAGAGGCTATATTCCTCTTCCTCATTTGTGAACAGTTCGTCGCAAGCTATCTGCCTCGCTTCAGCAGTTCTCAGTTCTGCCAAGCCTGCCCACTGCAAGAAAGGTACATAACAATTACACGTCTGTTCTAAGAAACCCTGGTATACTTCCATACTATGTGCACAAAATTATTTTCCAAGTAGGCAACCACGGATCATGCACCAACATTCACAACATTCAAGTTTTTAGCTCAAACCATGGTACTCTTTAGACCACACAAATTCCTTATTCAGCTTTTCCCCCATTAATGTGAAACAAAAGTACAAGGCACTAAGAAGGCCTAAGGCCATGGAATGGAACTTTCAACTCCCCTAAGATCCTAGACAATGGAATTGAACTAGTCAAGGGGCACCTGGATGGCTTTGTCAGTTAAGTGCCTGACTTCAGCTCAGGTCATGATCTCACAGTTTGTGGGTTCAAGCCCCGCATCAGGCTCTGTGCTGACAGCTCGGAGCCTGGAGCCTGCTTCAGATTCTGTGTCTCCCTCTCTCTCTGCCAGTCCCCTGCTCGTGCGCGCTCTCTCTCTCAAAAATAAATAAGCATTAAAAAAACAAAAGAAAGAAAGAAATTGAACCAATCAGAGATACTTCTGGAGGGAGGCGCCTGGGTGGCTCTGTCAGTTAAGCGTCCGACTTCAGTGGCTCAGTTGGCTAAGCGTCCAACTGCAGCTCAGGTGGTCGTGATCTCAGTTTGTGAGTTTGAGCCCCACATCGGGCTCTGTGCTGACCGCTTGGAGCCTGACACCTGCTTCAGACGCTGTGTCTCCCTCTCCCTCTGCCCTTCCCAGCTTGCACGCTCTTGCGCTCTCTCTCTCTCTCTCTCTCTCTCTCTCTCAAGAATAAATATTTTAAAAAAATTTTTAATTGAAAAAAAAAATAGTCTGGAGAAGCTAATAAGGTGCATGTGAGGCTGGTATGTGAAGCTGTGAAGGGTAGCTAAAATTACTTCTCCCCTTAAGGGTTTCCAGGAGCGCTGACCACCCAGAAACAGCAAGTCGAGCTGCAAAAATGAAGCTGGGCAAGGAAGACTATGAGGTCTTTTGATCGTTAATTTACTACGGTCTTCCCTCTAACTTCTTAAAAATATACCTGGGAGTTTCAAATGCATATATCCACTCAGGAAATGTTTACTGACTCCTGATTAAGAATAAAGCAGAGTACTAGGTATTCAGCTAACAGTGGCAAAGTCTTAAGTGAGTGAGAAAACTCAATAAATATATGTGCTTTTAAGTTCAAGCAAATGAGATGAGATACTGATGTGAAACTAGTCCTGTTTTTTTTAAATGTTTATTTATTTGAGAGACAGAGAGAGAGAGAGCGCGCGCGCACAGGAGGGGCAGAGAGAGAGGGAGACAGAATCCCAAGCAGGCTCTGCACCTTCAATGCAGAGCCCAGTGCAGGGATCGAACCCACGAACAGTTAGATCGTGACCTGAGCTGAACTCAAGAGTCGGACACTTAACTGACTGAGCCACCCAGGTGCCCCAGAAACTAGTCCTTATGAGTAACCGGTAACTACTGCCCCTCTCAAAAACCATTAAAATTCTAAATTCAACAGTAAATTTTAATGGTAATGACTGTACCACAGGATTCTCTTGAATATGTGGCTGAAAGCTGGAACATCTCCTATTTTCCAGAAGCAACCAAGCTGGCAGTCAAGAGCATGGCTCTAGAGTCAGAGAGTCAGGATGGAATGAAGGCCTTCCCACCAAGCAGCTGGTGGCATTAACAGACATCTTTAAAACAGGAATAACACAGCAACTACATTTCGGTAGTTATGAGAATTAAATAACCTATTTAATAACCTAATTAAATAACCGTGTTTCACAGACAGCCTGGAACATGAGAGGTACCAGTTATGTTGGCTTAGATTATTAATGAACAATTTTAATGTCACTGTGAACTGGAATCACTTCAACATTCCCCAAAATGAGGATCTAACTATAGCAGACACAATTGATAAAGCAAAAATTGCAGTTTCACAAGACCTTAAAAGAGACGAAAAGGAAATTGTCACAAGTGGGCAAGCCGAAGAGCCTTCCCATTCACTCACACAGCCAGAAACCTGCTCTCGACCTCCCCCTAACCCAGATCCCGGGCAAGCACACGTCTCCCTGCCCCAAAAGGCTGTGCTCTATAAACCCCAAGCTCCGCTCTAAGAGGCAAAGAGAACAGAATCCCTATTTCCTTCTCTTGTCACAATTTCTTTATCTCTAGACTTCCTTTGACAGTGAACCTTCCATTAAACACTTGCGTCTGTTAATAAAAACTAAGCTCCAGGAGGTCAAGCCCTCAGCTCATTTACTACACAATATATTTACCAAATGCCTACTATGTGTCAGGCTTGGTACTCGACACTGGGTGAAAAGGAACGAGCAGGACAGTCTCTCGTGGAGCTCAAAGTCTAGCCGGACGGCAGACTATACTGGGGGAAACAGATCAACATCTGGTGGAGGAGCTAAAGGCCTCTGGAAACCGGAGCCTGAGTAGTTCAGTCCATTGAGCCTCCAACTCTTGATTTCGGGGCCGACGGGTCAGAGCCTACTTGGGATTCTCCCTCCCCTCTCTCTCTGCCCCTCCCCTGCTTGCATGAGCTCCCTCGCTCTCTCTCTCTCTCAAAGTAAATAAACTTTTAAAGGGAGGGAGGAAGGAAGAGAGAAAGAGAGAGAAAAAAAGACATCTGCCACCCCCTTAACCAGTCTCCCTCCCATCTACAAAGCCTGGAGCCATTAGCAGGCCCTCAAGCCAGGGTTCCTGGTGAAGAAAGCCTCAAGCAAGCAGCCTAGTGGACAGTGTGGGCCAGTGTGCAAGGACATCCAAACCCCATGGAATACTCCAGAACGGGAGTATTTTCTTAACCAAATCACTGGGAATCAGCCAACCAAGTTCTCCCTGTAATTATGTTTCAGAGAAACCCTCAGGACAGTTTTCAAAAGACAAGTTACTGAATTTACCCACCGGACAATCATTCAGGAATGAAAACAAGTCTAATAAATATGGGCAGAATCTTTTTTTTTTTTAATTTTTTTTTTCCGTTTATTTATTTTTGGGACAGAGAGAGACAGAGCATGAATGGGGAAGGGGCAGAGAGAGAGGGAGACACAGAATCGGAAACAGGCTCCAGGCTCTGAGCCGTCAGCCCAGAGCCCGACGCGGGGCTCGAACTCCCGGACCGCGAGATCGTGACCTGGCTGAAGTCGGGCGCTTAACCGACTGCGCCACCCAGGCGCCCCAGGGCAGAATCTTAAAACATGAAATTGGGAAGAATTTAATAAAGATGCACTTATATCACTGATAATACTGTAAGAAATACAGACTAAATACAGACTATCCCTGAAGCTTGTCAATATGACTTAGAACAAAGACTACACTTGTTTAAGGTTTCCTTTGAAGAAAGTTAAACATTTCACTAAACATAATAATCGGTGTTATTTCCCCATCTTACCAAAGACTTCACAGGAAGAGTTTGTGTTCGTTTAAATTATGTTGCCTAAAAACCTGCCATGGGCATCTGGCAATCCACTAAGTGAGGACTGAGAATTGGTCTGCTGGGGCAGTCAGGAGCGAGAGTTTTGCACTTATCAGAGAAAAAGAAAAAAACTACATGTTCCAAACCTTCTTCCTTAGCAGTGTGAGGGACTCCTTAATTTTATCAACCAGGTCCTCGCTCTTCCCCTCAAATTTCAGTCCAAGTTTCCACTGCTTGATCCAATTGTATTTGCTTATGAGTTTTTCTGGTAACTGGATTATCAAGAAACAGAGAGATAAAGAGGTGTTAGAACCAAGAAATCCATCACAGGATCCTGCAGAAACCACAAAGCCTACAAAACCTACCTTTGTTTCCAGAATTCATTCCTGCCCACTTGTCTGGGTTTGGGATGGAGGGACCTAAATCTGGAATTGTGAACTCAGAAAGCACCACCCCCCTCCCCCAACTCCAGGAGGCTGCTGGAGTCAAATGGTGCTTCTGGTTGAGATACAAAGGCAACATTCAGCTTGCTCAGCTCCAACCACAGCCAGAACATTCCACAGCACTTTGTGAGGGCACATGAAGGCAGGGTCCACATCGTGTCTTCACAAACCACACAGGCAGCTACTGGGCTCAATGGCAGCCTCCTGCCGTCCCTAATGCCCAACTTAAGAAGGCGCTTCAGGCATGCAAGATGGTCCAGGATAAAGTAAAAACCAGATTCTTTCCTGATTAGAAATATAAAGCCTAATTTCCAGTATTGCCAAATATCCCCAAAGTTTTGATATTCAAAAAAACAATGGGTATCTAGTTTAACCTAAGCCTGATCAATATCGTAAGATAAAGAACACCATGGAGAATAAGGAGCAGAGCTAACAGCCGCGGTGGCCTAGCTCATTAAACAAGTGACAGCTGACCTACTACTTTGCCTGTTTTGTTTTGTTTTGTTTTTTTCCTGGAGGGTGTTTTATTTTGTTTTCCCCTAATCAACAGAAGCTGGAGTCTGAGAGGCAAGCTGGGACACAACCCGGTCGATGACGGCATGGGAACCCCGACACTCCCAACAGTCTTGGGTGTGTCAGAAGAACATTCCTAATTAGGCTGGGCACAGGCATGTCGCTTCCCTGCTATAAAACCCAGAAAGGAAACGACAGTTCACCTCCAAGTCAAAGGATCGTTAAAGGAGAATTAATTCCTATGACATCCTACATGGAACGAGAGAGCCTGTTTAACAGTCCTGAACACAGGTTTAAATGAGGCCACAGGCTCAGTTCCCCAGGCATCTAAGACCCTGAAGACCCTTTCCCAAAGGGCGATTCCAATTTTACCTTCTCAGTCTACAGCAATCATGTAAACCAAAGGTGGTTTCCTTTCTGCAGAAAACAAAACCACACAGGGAAATTCCTCTTTAGGTAAAGTTACCCCAGGGACCACGATCCACACTCACTCACTAAGCGGGGCGGGGCTGTGTTCTCCCCATTTCCTGTGACCACCCCGCCAAGCAGCCCAGCTCCGCACCCACGCTGCCCAGCATTTGGGCAACGTGTGCGCCGTTTTGCTGCGAAGCTTCAGTTCTGCTTTCAGATCTGTCACCAGAACCTAAAATGCCCTCAAGTGGCAACAAGTTGAAATCACAACTGGGCACAAGGAAGTGCAAAGAGCAGGAAATACCCGCTACACTGGGAAAAGGGGTACAGAGAAGCCCAGAAGACCATCTGAGCGGCACAGGACGCTGTGCACATACCTAAAAAGCAGGCACCACACAAGTGAATTACTTGAAAGTCCCCAACGTTCTAACTACACACAGGGAACCCCTGACATAAAAGTCCGTTTCCTCATTCCTTCCACGCACGGGCAAACTGTTGCTAGGAAATGCCCTCGCTCAGGGGCGCATGCCTCTGGGAGACGTGGAGATCCTGGAGAAAGCCCGAGAGACAAGGTGTGAAAAAGAAACAACGAGGAAAGAATAATGCAGCTGGAACGATTTATTCAGAAGAAAAAATGGATCTACCTCTAAACGCTTTCCAGAGTCACGGAACAGGGAAGTAGCCATTCTTTTCTACCACGTACACAGACGCTGCACTTGTGCTAGAATGAGGGAGACTCAAGCAAAAAACAAGACTGAAACAAGAAACCAGGGTTGGACGCGTTTCAGAATAAAGTCGGTGGCCCGCTGAGAAGGAGTCCCACTTGTGACTCCACAACTGCCCGCTCTCTAGCAAGTGTCCACAGTCCTTGGCACCATTGCCATGATCAAAAGGACTGTAGGTTAACAACGATGCACCCCCAAAACGAACGCATGAAGAGAGCTCCGATGTACAAACACTGTCACAGGTCCCACCCGTTCAGAGACATTCTAAAACTCAGCAAAGGTGCCCTGAAGGACAACCCCCTCTCGGGGACCGAGACACGCCCCAAGTTTAAGAGCAGCCAGACGGAGCCACCTCCGACACTGGGGTCAGGGTCAGGTGGTCCAGCTGTAGTCAAATACGGAGACTGGGATCTGGAGACAGGGGCCCTGAGCAGGGTAGGGGGAGAGAGGCAGTGAGGGCAAAGCTCACACCCCAGGCTGAGACCAAAGCAAGGCCAGGGGAGAGAGCAAGGGCTTGGACTAAGGGGAGGAGGATCTCTCAGTCCAGCTCTCCTCTCTCCCTTTTACGTTCCGAAACGAGTATGTTCTAGGAAAGAGGGAAAAGGGCAAAATGCTACAGAGAACAGACCTCAATCTGCAAACAGGCAGATACAGCCAGCTAAAGGGTGCATGTCCCTTGGTGACAACATATGGCTCCTCTGGGCTCGCCCGGATTCTGGATGAGGTCAAGAGATGCTCCGCAGTGCCCGGCCTACCTCTGGGCCTACCCGACCCAGAGGCCGACATCAGTTCTCAGTCCACAGACTCACACAAGCTTAGGTGTCCCAGGACCTTTCTGATCCCAGAAGCTGAAGGGGCGGGTTAAGGGAGAGCCGGTGCGGTTCAGGAGAGGCCGAGTATGTGACATGAGAGTCCCTTGAACCTGCCTGCTGAGAGCGGCTCACCCGTGTCCCCAGAAGTGGTCAGTGCTGTCACACTCCTAAAAGCCCCACGGACACACGGTAACCACAGGCGGTGGTGCCATGAACAAACCAGGACACATGACTGTCACTGGACACAGGGTGGCGGTCAGAGGCGGTCGGGGCGCGTCAGAAAGACCAAGGAGCAGGGTAAACGGACACAGACTCGTCACCGGCTCTGCTCACGTGTCCACGACCACAAGCCCACGCCATCTCGCGCACAAGAACTTCAGACCAGGCTGTAATGGCAAGCGGGGTTTCGCTTAGAATGACAGGATACGTGTCATCCTGACGTATCAGGAAGATGCATGAGAAACGACTTTCGTACCAACACTCCTGTAAGACTGTCTTGTTCTGCAGCAACAGACTCCTTAAATATCACACGATCTGCTTCTCTTAAGCAAGCGTGCTCGCACATTCGGATTTTACAGTCAACAGGTGACTTATCACC
>NW_024412377.1:11181819-11306010 GCF_014898765.1 Herpailurus yagouaroundi | reverse complement strand
TCCCGCAAAGAGGCTCCCGCCAGAGCGGACTTTCCGAGGGAAGACCGGTGGAGGGGCCGGAATGAGAGCCGGAATGGAACGGCCTCCGCAGGTTGTGCCCTTTGAGGCCAGGTGACCCCGCGCGCGCCTAATCTCTAGCTCGGCTGCCACCCGGCTTCCTCTAAGTCGTCTTCATTCCAGGCAAATACCCCAGCTGCCTCAACAGTTCCTGAACGGGAGCAGTCAGCTCGGTACTGGGGACACAGGCCCAGAGCTGTACCGCCCTCGACACGGGGTCTGACCAGCCCGGTCCCAGACGGGACTGTGGTTCAGCAGTGTTCCTTGAGGACACGGCTTCATTCTCACTGCCGGCCACACATCACGGGGCGGGGCCGGGGGGGGGGGGGGTCTGACCGAACTTGCGATCGATTCATCCTCACGTCCTTCCCAAGCTGCCGTTAAGGCAGATCTCCCACAGCGAGCCCTCTTGGGTTTTGTTTAGTGGTCTGTTGCCACTGCTGTTGTCGTTTAAGCACGGGACTTCTGATTTTCTTCCAACTAATGCCTCATGACCAGTTCTGCCCAATCATTCCTGCCCACCACACTCTTTTTGGGTCATTCTAGCATCCAACCTATCACGTGACTCCATCTGCTGTGTGTTGTAGGCACAAGCCACGATGACACGACATTCTGGGGTGTCACTACCACGCTGCAGATTTAAACCAAAGACGGCCAGGCACTGGACGCATCCCCCGACGCTCGCCTCCCAGGAAGCCTCTCGACGGCCACCTGCGGCACCGATCCTCTTAACGCCGCAGAAGGTGCTGATTTCTCGCACTGAAGCTAGAACCACAGAAACCTGCCTTCTAAAACCCCAGCGGGTTCTCAGGTGGTGCCACATACAGCCCGCCTCCTACCGACACCAACGTCGAGTCGAACTGCCCGTACGTAGTTTTTACAAACTATAAACACCGGCTCTCTTAATTCATTCTCAATTCTCAATTGATCCTTCGTTCTTTACTTGAATTGTTCAAATAAATGTGATGGCTCTTCTCTCCTGGGAAACAGCAACGGTTCTTGGTCCTTCTAGCATGCAAAATCATCCCGGCCACACGAGAATGGAGAAACCCACGCGCCGACGTCACGCCGCGGACAGCGCCCGCAAGGAGCCCAGGCCGAGGCGCGAGCTCTTTCTCACGAAAACGATGGCAACATTGCGGACTCAAACCTGCAGCAGCCGCGTACCAGCGTGAGCTCCGGGTCCTGCAGCCAGGACGGCAGCGCTGCCGGCTGGCGCATCGCCTGGAACAGCGTGGCCCTCAGCGCACAGTAATTGTCTCCACGGACTCGCCGTATAGAGGTGAACTTCTGCGACACCTCCTCGTAGCCCTGGGTGGAAGCATCAAAGAATTCAAAGTGGGCATTATTGACTTCGGAGGGTAGGGAAAGTTTTATTCCTGTGGGAAAAAACGTGCCCCCCCACCCCCACCCCATTGCCGGAAGAACGAGAACAGGCTGGCGGAGGCCTCCTCGAACTTTTCCCATTCCGGTTTTTATTAATCCGAAGAAATTAACAGATGCTAGTACTGTACAAAACATCAGCATATGTAACAGATCCAACACACGAGAACATATAAATAATATACCAGATATTATGAAAACACTTCCAGCCCCTGGAGCTGGAGTTAGACGTCCCTTTTCTACACAACTGTTGTTGACACTTACTTATTGATAACCAACTTCTGAGGGGTTTAAGCTGTGTTGAAAGGGACCCTAGCTCTAAAGAAGAGATAGGAAATATAGAGATATATTCCTATATTTCCTATAGAGAGATATATTTCCTATAGAGAAATATAGAGAGAAACGTACTAAGTTTCCACCTCCATATTTTAAAAAAGTAAAAAAATCCCTTGGGGCGCCTGGGTGGCTCTGTCGGTTAAGTGTCCGACTCGCTTTCGGCTCGGGTCATGATCTCGCGGTTGTGAGACCGAGCCCTGTGTCAGGCTCTGTGCTGGGCGTGGAGCCTGCTTAAGATTCTCTCTCTCACTCTCCCTCTGCCCCCCTCGCACATGTGCATGCTCTCTCTCTCAAAAAATTAAATTAAAATAAAGTAAAATTAAATTAAATTAAATTAAATTAAATTAAATTAAAATAAAATAAAAATCCCAAGCTTCCATGGTATACTTAAAAAAAGTCCACATGCTAGAAGATATCTGGATAATTCCATTAGACTCTTTAAAAAGTGGATTCAAGTGTCATTCTTATTCAGTCTGGAAGTGAAACGAGGAAATGAAAATGATGAGTGACATACGTGTTCAGTCACTCAAACACAGCCGTCCAAATGGACCATTTTAAAGCCTACTCCAAAAGCAGCCCCCATAAAATGGTCCACAGGCACCGGGCCAAGCTGCTCCTGAGGCTCGAGTGTCAGGATCCACTTTGCTGCCTCCTGCACTTCTCTGGCCTTGTCCTGTGGGCCCTGCTGCCCATCTCACTCGTCCTTGACTGTTGTCACCTGAAGCTCTGCTTCCTCCCCTGCACTTACACAAAAGGAGCATCGCCCTTAACGTGGGGTGGACACCATGCAGACCGTGCCCAAGTACGGGACCCTTGTTATTAGTTTTCAAGGGGCAAGTCACAGGATGATGTTCTAAGTGGGTGTGAAATGATTTCTTTCCAACAATAAAACTTTGAGAGTTGCGTTTTCACTTAGTGGTCCAATCACTGCAACACAGTAAGGGCCCACCGAGCACCTCTTCCCTTCGTTGGACTCCCAGCTATCCCGGAATACTCGCGATGGCTAACTCAGCAGTAACTGCATCTTTCACAAATGCACCAATTACTCGTGCCATTTCAGAGGTGACTCAAACTTCTAAAACTAAATTTGGATTTATACACACTTACTTCCAAAAGAATACCCAAAACAAAAATAAACCGTAAGATAAATAAGGGCAAAAAAAAAGAACCGAGACACCCAACTGTTACCAGGCCCCTGAGATGCTCTAATTACTGCCACGGGTCCCAGAGTGACACTTTTCTAACTGACGTGCCTTTGGTTATTTGGTCACTGAAAGAGTCCAACTACATGGTCAAATCTTTCTCTAGAACTAAAATCACAAAGAAACGATTTTAGCATGAGTTGCAAAATATGGAATATGTGGATACCCTTAATAGATACATTCAATTATGGACCCAGAGGTGCCAATTGTTAGAATAGATCCTTTAAAGAGTCTGAGGTCATGAAATAAAATTGCAAGTCAAGGAAAGCATTTCTGGGGAAGATGAGAAGACATATGTTAGGTATCCAGCCTCCTGGTTGTCTAGTTTGATATGGGGCTGTTTGGAAAACCTCTAAGCGGACAATACACGTATTCGGCAGATGGCCTCACAAATTTAAATGTTCATGGTCCCAGATATTTCATGAGTGAGCTCTCCACCAAGTGCCTGAGACGTGAGGAGTCTACAGTTCAGACTCGCAGGGAGCAGAGCTAAATTTGGCTCTCAGAGCTTTAAAAGTAGCAGCTACATTCTGAGTAAGGTCAGCCCATTGCAGGGCAAGCATGAGCAGCTGAGGTGCGTGTAGAAGAGGCACAATCGTTTCTATACAAACAAGCTCGGGGTGCCTGGGTGGCTCAGTCGGTTGAACGTCTGACTCTTGGTTTCGGCTCAGGTCATGATCCCAGGGTCATGGCATCGGGCACAGTGCCGGGCTCCACAGTGAGCATGGAGCCTCGTTAAGACTCTCTCTCTCTCTCCCTCTGCCCCTCTCCCCCACTCGCACTCTCTAAAATAAAAAATAAATAAATAAAAACAAGATGTAAAGAAAAGAACAGATGTATACAAGTATTTTTAAATTTTAAACCCTAAATAACACAGATCTAAACAACAACAAAAATAGACACTCCTATCAAATATGACAGGTCAAGACCTCTAGTACAGAAGTACATTCAAAGTCATAATGTAAATAATCCCAAGAGAAAAATGACCAAAGGATAAACCCAGAGGTTATAAGAAGGGATGGAAGTTTTAGGTTGAAACTGCTTTAAGTAGCTCAGAAACGGTCAGAGTAGCAATTCCACATCGTTCAACACACTAAGGAATATTGGACTCAGGGTCCATTTGAGGGGAGAACCAACAGGGTGCTGTGGTCGGCCAGTACGCACTGCGGCGGGCCAAGGGTCCAACTGAACAATAACCCAGCCAGTCACAGCAGGACCACGTCATGGGCATCCCAAATGTCTCACAGCCTCAGACACTACCTAGGGGGTATCAATCTATGCAAAGGGACAAGGAGGGGCAGCTCCAGGGACACCTTAAATAAAGGGAGCAGTTCCAGATCCCTTTGCATAAGGAGTGCAGGAGAGCCCAAGCCCCTCAGACAGGAAGGCATGAAACCAAACCCAGGTGGGGACGGCAGGAGGCATGGCATCTGCTGGCCCCTCCCCACGGCTTTTACCACAACAAGCCAGAAGGACCTGGCCCCGAATGACCAAAGGACCCCAAGAGGACACCCAAGGACTGACCCTACTCTGAGCAGCACAAATCTACACCTAACAGATATGTTTTTCCAAGAAACTAAGTTACGGAATAACTGATACTGACTCTGTATTAATACTATGATTCAAAACAAGTCCCTTACCTTTGGAGTCCGTTTCCTCATCTCTAAAATTAGAATAGCGATATTTACAACGTCTAATAGCAGTTGTTGTAACTATGTCTAAAAATATAAAAGGACATACTACGTAATTACTTACGACAGACTATTTGAAAGGCCTGAACTGTGTGCATGTAGGCACTGTACCTTTTTCATACACGTGGCTTTTTGTGTATTTCCCCTCCATTCTTTTTTGCAGTAGTCCATGATGTCCATTTCAGGAGCTACACTTAATCTGACTTCTGTTGAAGAATCAAAAACAGGGGTGGGTAATGAAACAAAGCACAATCAAAACAACAGACAGCTTTACTCAGAGGTTACTTCTTCTCTCACTTCATTCCAAAAAGACCCAGAATCCCCCCAACCTCCCATCATCACCTCACTCCTGGATAACCTGGAGGTGTTCCAGTGGGCCTCCCTCGTCACCATACCTCACACTCCACACAGCAGCCAGACACTTCAAACTTGAGTCAGACAACAGCCATCACCCCCGGGTTCTGAGAGCTCCAGAACCCCCTGAGTGGAATGGATGTCCTTACTTCCTACCAAGGCCCTTAGGTCCCACCCCCGCCCCACTGCGGCGTCTCTGGCCCCTGCTCCCACCCCACCTGCGGCCTCGCCTGTACTTTTCCGACACACCTGTGGGCCTCCGTCGCTCCCTACCTACCAGTCTCTGCTCAAATGTCACCTAACACCCCTAGGTCCCAACGCCCCCCGCACACCTTCACTCTATTCCCCTTCCGCTGTTTTGTTCTTCTTGGCACTGATTAACACCTGACGTATTTCTTTTTCTGCATTCCTCCCCTGAACCCCCACACATACCCGCACCCACAGACACAATAAGGCATAATTCCTTGACGGCAAGGGCTTATTTTGTGTCTCAGCTGTGATCTTAGCACCTGGCATTGCACTGCCACAGGGTGTCCTAGAATACTGTTCTAATCAAATTAAATGTGCACGTCTCAGCCGTGAAAAAATACATCTACTGGTTTTTAATTAGTTTTTAGATCCATTATACAAAGAGATAACAGCTACTTTAACAAAAACTGTATCTGTCTTTATTTATTTATACTCTGCCTGATCCCAAAAGGCTGTAAAGCTGCTGACAATAAGCCAGAAGCTAACGGAGCTCTCAATGTTAGCTGAACCACGGACCTCATTTGACTCGAACGATACGTTAAAAATACGACTTGCGGGCGCCTGGGTGGCGCAGTCGGTTAAGCGTCCAACTTTAGCCCCGGGTCACGATCTCGCAGTCCATGAGTTCGAGCCCCGCGTCGGGCTCTGGGCTGATGGCTCAGAGCCTGGAGCCTGTTTCCGATTCTGTGTCTCCCTCTCTCTCTGCCCCTCGCCCGTTCATGCTCTGTCTCTCTCTGTCCCAAAAATAAATAAACGTTGGAAAAAAAAAAAAATACGACTTGCAATCAGACAAATTATATAATAAAAAATGGCTTTTAGATTTGCCTTATTTAAAATATAAGGTATGGGTTTGATTTGTGGTATACATGTATGCACACGCATGGGTGTGTGTGTTTTAGGAAGAAAGTGAAGGAAATTCTCAGGCACATCTCGATCTCCTTTTTAAATTATTGAAGAAGTAAACGTCAGCGAGGAGATTAGGATACAAACACAGAAGTACCTTACAAGGTATTTACTCTTGAGGAAGGAGTAAATTAAAAACACACTCAGCCCAATTCAACAAACATTTACTGAATGTCTAACATGTGCCAAGCACTGAGCTGGAAACCGGGGTCACGAAGGCCGTTAAGACCCGGACTCTGTCCTGAATGGGTCTGTAGACGGAAGAAGAAAAGACCACAGGAAGAAGAAAAGACACAATCCAGGGTGTGATGGGTAGAGGCATGAGTAAGGAACACAAAGTCCTTTCTGCAGATAACATACATACAATTCTCTGTGGCCTAAGTCAGGACCGGCTTAAACGTAAACACACCTTGGGGCGCCTGAGTGGCGCAGTCGGTTAAGCGTCCGACTTCAGCCAGGTCACGATCTCGCGGTCCGGGAGTTCGAGCCCCGCGTCAGGCCGTCAGGCTCTGGGCTGATGGGTCAGAGCCTGGAGCCTGTTTCCGATTCTGTGTCTCCCTCTCTCTCTGCCCCTCCCCCGTTCATGCTCTGTCTCTCTCTGTCCCAAAAATAAATAAACGTTGAAAAAAAAAAAAAAACATTTAAAAAAAAAAAAAAAAAAAACGTAAACACACCTTGAAGCATAACACACAGACACCACACTTCTCGATGCTGCACAGCCAATCCTCAAATGCAGACCCATCGGTGCTTAACTTCAAAAACCATTTTTTGAGCGTCTACGCAGTGGAGGGAAGAGTTCCTCGTATCTGCCTTCTCACTCACCTCCCCACAACGTACAAGGAACTGCAAACATTCAGAGTTGAGGACACTGACTGGGCCACAATTTTCCACCAGGCAGTGTTGTGAGCCTGTCCGGACAGCACACGTCCAGCTCAGGAAGGACATCGTGGGAACAAAGTCCAGCCTTCCTGCTCTCCCAGCCCGCGTTCCTCGTTCCTGCCCACACCAGCGAAAGCCCTGGGCCCCGGGCAGGGTGGGCCTGGTCACCGGCCCAAAACCAAGAGGAGGAGGAGGAGACCTCACGAGATCGAGAGGACAAGTCACAGGCCACAACCCTGTGCTGAACGAGAGGCCTGCGGGAGGCAATGGGGGTTGGGAAAGGGAGGACGCACACGGCTACCAGCACCAAAATGACACTCTAAGTCCCGTCCTGCAGCTGTTCTTGGGAGGAAGGCTCCAACAACCTCCGCACGCCCTCCTCTAGGACAGGAGCTAGAGGCACAGGACAGGCAGTGCCTGACCTCAAGCAGCTTGCTTTCTTTCTTTCTTTCGTTAACTGCAAACTACAGACTCGGTTACTATTTCCAAGAACGAACATTGTTTTTTAAACGTTTGTTCATTTCTGAGAGAGAGCACGCACCAGCGGAGAAGAGGCAGAGACAGACGGAGGATCCAAAGCAGGTTCCATGCTGACGGCACAGAGCCTGATGTGGGGCTTGAACTCCCAAACCGTGTGATCGTGACCTAAGCCGAAGTCTAAGACGCTTAACCAAATGAGCCACCCAGGAGCCCCAAGAAAGAACATTTCAAATGGAAAAAAAAAAAAAAAAATCCAAAGGAGAAACTGAAAACTAGGTGATAACCAGGAGCTCAAATAACCAAGAGGTCTGGTCCTAACCCCCATACGGTAACAAAGACAAGGAGTCAGAACCTGGAAAGATGGGCACTTAAAACTGAACTTCAGAAAGCTGGGACTCTCAGTCAAAGGGCAGGCTAGGGCAAGAATCACACTTTTTCTGTAACGGGCTAGAAAATAAATAACGTAGGCTCTGAGAGCCGTAAGGTTTCTGACACAATTACTCAACTTTACCATGTGTGAAAGCCATCACACACACTATGTAGACTAAGAAATTCCAGTAAAACTTTATCAAACTAGGCGGCACATCGGATTTGGCCAGGGAGCCATAGTTTGCCAGCCCCAGGGCCCTTTTGTTAATGAAAGGTGTTTTCACTAATAAAGAGAGAGCAAAAGAAAACTTTCTGCATTCGTCCGGGCTCTGGCTTGGGAAAGAGGAAGTCTCCCAGAGAATTCATAATCACAGGCTGGCTCTCATACAGGGACAGGGCGGGAATTCAGATTAGCCCCAAGACCCTGGAAATTCAAGTTTAGAAATTAACATAATGTGGCCCAAGGTTGGTGGCACCCCGGGTGCCTAGCGGGAACAAGGCCAAACTCTCTCACACTCGAGGCAGGGCGCATGAGCCCTATACAGAAATGCAAAATCTGAGCTTGCAATTCAAACTTCGAAGAAACAAGCAAAACTAGCACAGGGCATAATTAGACCTGCTAAGATTTTCAGGGAATGAACTGTTCAGATCCAGAAGACTATGTTTTAAATGCTTAAAGAAATAAAAGGAGTAAGAAACATGAGCAAAGGGCAAAAAACTATCAAAAAGAGACCAGGCAAACCTGAAGGGAAGACAGAACTTTTTAAAAAAGAAACATTTTATTTTCAAATCTCTACACCCAATGCGGGGCTTGAACTTACATCCACAAGATCAACAGTTGCACGCTCTACTGACTGGGCCAGCCAGGCGCCCCCAGAACTTCTCCAAAAAAGAAAGAAAAGAAAAGAGATCCCAAGAAATAGTACAGGATGGAACAGGGGCTACAAGAAAAAAATCTACAAAAGGGCACGTCATGAAGAGCTTGGATGACTGAAGGAGGCCAGCACACACCTACTTAGAGTTCTGGAAGGAGTGAGCAGAGAGAATGAGAAGAAGACAATATTCAAGAAGATAATGGCTGAGAATTCTCCCAAACTGATGCAAACTAGGCATCTAGGGATTCACAAGGAAGAAGACCTCAAGCAGTGCGTTTTTAAAAGTCCACCCTTCACAGACATCAGAAAGAAACTGCAGAAAAACACGACACATTATCTACCAAGGGTTGGTGTGACCGCAGTACTGCCACTCCCCCAGAAACGACAAGACAACGGGATAGTCCTCAAAAAGGTCACAGAAAACACCTGATCATCTGGAGTTATTCAACAACAAAGTGAAATAGAGAAGTTTTCCAGCAAACAGAGCATCCTACCAACAGACCCTTCAAGAGGCACTTCCCAAGGATCTTCTTTCAGGAAGGGCAACGAACCCAGAAGGACTGAGATGCAGGAAGGAGTGTAAAGGGATCCACTCCGGCCTCGGACTAAAGCTGGAAATGACACAGTTCACTGAAAAGCTAGAACACCCGCAGCATGTGGAGGGCTACGCTGGCGGTCAGAGTCGAATCACCGCAAAGCAAGCCAGCGGGCCCCGCAAATGCAGCAGGGACACCCAATGACGAAGGAACCGCTTGCTCCTCAGGAATACGAGTAACCAGGAAGGCCTCTGCATCCAAAGTGAATCGTGTGCAGCGGCAGCAGCAGAAACAGAGCACCTGCAGAAACTTCACGGAGGACGGAGCAGTGTGGCCAAGGAATGGCCCCTGAATGGACGCCTACAGAGAACGTCTTCGAGAGCTAGCACGGTAAAGAGGTCCACCAACTCCTTGTGAGGACAACTCAAGGAAGCCTTGAACATGATCAAAAACCCCGCTTTGTATCATTTGTTCCTAATCACGCACATGACAATTATTTTTGTTAACCATAAAGTACACAGCAGTTAGTTCTCAAAACCGACCGGCAGCACACTCACATGACACAGGTCATGAGAGAGACGGTGGCGCTGGTGGATCGTTTATGGAGCATCCCCCCAGTGGAGCACCCCCACTCGGCCCCAGCGGGGACCAGCCAGGGAAGGCCCTGCCGGCCATGCGCCCAGCGGAGGAGGCCAGGGGTAAGGCCTCACCCTAGCGGCAACGGGCCCGTGGGTTCTGGGCGCGGTGAGAAGAGCAGGCATAACTGAGCAGAAACACGGACAAAAAGTCATGAAACAATCAGAGGATTCGGGCTACTGATCCCGTGATCGTTCTTTCTCACAAGCCAGTGGCATCCACGTGGCCACCTGCATGCCAAGACGCATGGAGCCAGCTTCTCAAGAAGTCCTTCTGCTGGAAAGGAAACGTGCATTTCAAATCCAAACTCTCCCTCTAAGAATATGAGGGAAATCATGAATGAGGGAGGTGGCGTCACGAGATTAAGCAAATCCGCACGCTGCGAAAATGATACGAATGTAGAGAACGCAGGGAGAATATTGGCATGAAATTTTTAAAACCTCAGGAACCGGTACTCCCCAAACATACCTCAGCAAAATGGATAACGAGACGCAGCTAAGGCCATACGCAGAAGAATGTTTCCTAGGAAGCACGTCTCAGTATTTTATGGAAACGGATACAGCGATTTAACTGCATTTTCTACTATAAATAGTAAGAAGTCTATGAATAAAACAATTCCAAACATACCTGATAACCCTCTTTCATGTATAAGTAATTCTTTCTCCTTTTCTATTTCATCCGCGTCACGATACATGTCCTCCTCACTGAAATCACACCAAATTAGACATTTCAAAAATTTGTTGCACTGACATTTTCCCTCTTATTACAGTATGCGCTTGCTTAAAAAATCTGTAAGACACGAAAAGTTTAACTTTTTCCTGTTACGTGATGATGACTGAGAAAGTGTGGCTCTCAAATCCTGGTTGCACATGTTGCTATCACTCCACAATTTATGTCACAAGCAAATTTTACAAACACTACTTTAAAAACAAGGACAGGAAAACATCAGTTATTACACGTCCTCAACGCTAAAAGCCCTCCCAAGGCTCCTCGGGCTCCCTGACCCCCACGCTCACGCTGCCACCCACGTCCTGTGGCGCGTATCCCTACTGGCCCACGTACTTGAACTGCTGCAAATCTGACTGACTTGGGACTTACATGACAGGTTCCTGAAGAGTCTCCAGTCTCATCTAGTGACTGAACGAGAACCTACTATGTACTAGAGAAGGAAGAAAACCCCACAGGTGCTGGACGAGGATTGAAAAAGGGTGCCTCCTTTGCCCCGCAAGATAAACCACAACCTGACAATGATGAGAAACAGAAATACCAGCTCTATCTTGGCTCAAACCACAAGACACGTGAAAGCCCCCACAGTCCCAAGGTGGACCAAGAGTAAGTGACAAGAGGACAGGACAGCCTCCATGCCGGTGGATGGTACGACCAGTAAACCCGCAGAACCCCAGAAAGGCTCAGGGACCAGAGGTGCCAAGTACTTCTCAGGGTGCAGGAGACGCCCAGAGCTGAAAACAAGGAAACTGGCTGGTGTACACATAGGGTGAAATCAGACCCCTAATTCCCTACAGTCCTCCCCCCCACCCCCCCACCCCCCGTGACAGCACAGCCCCAGTCCTCACGCCAGACAGAGGCTCCAGGTGCCAATGAATCACAGGAAGGGGTTAATAAGGTTAATGACAAGGAATTAAGCGACCGACCAGAGAAACTCCCATCCCCGGTGACCGCGGCACCCCAGCTCCCAGCACATGGCCCAGCATGGCAGGGGAAAGAGGAAGGAAGAGGTGAGCAGGAGCAAGAGACAGAAAGGGTACTGAGAGAAGCAGACCGAAGTGGGGAATTTAACAAACCCGCCTTCTCCCACGTCACTGAAACCCTACGATGGCTCCCAATAAGCAGGCAGGTCTACACGTGGACCTAACCCGCCGATCTAGCCTGCAGGCCACGATTCCTCTCCGCACAGCCACGCTTCAGTCCAAACACGGGACCAACACCAGCCTCTACTTTTACACCTATGACTGGCTCCATCCTCTCCCTCTGCTTGCACGGCTCACTGCTTAACACATCAGGACACACACAGCACGGGCGGCCCTGCCGCAGAGCACCATGGCTAGAGTGGGGGCCCGGAAGTCATGTCAGGGTTTAGCCGCTCCTTGGCACCTTACAGCCCTGTGTGTGGGACCGTGGAACTAAACTAGCTGTAACTCTCAGCACCCAGATTTAACTACCTGTGAACAATAGACAGTACTCTCCTCAAAAGACTGTTGTAAAAAGACACATATAAAACACGAGCGCTCTAAAAAGTTAGCTATTCTCCTTCTCATACTACGGCACTGGTGCAGAGTATTAATAAACGGTTTGCCCGATGGTCATTTCCTGTTCCTTTTTTTCTTTCTAAATAAAGGCGATGGTGTGTGTGCGTCCTATTTTTTAAAACACCGTGGGGCTGAGGGGACATATTAGGAAAAGGTACTTTCCATGTGCTCTGACCCCCGTGAGATTCCAAGTAAAAGGTATGGTGTCACCCAGGGAGCCCACGTCAGAGGTAAAAGCAAACAGAAACCAGATTCGCGGAGACCAGACATCAAACGCCTAAAATAAAAAGTGACTAAATATGTTAGTTCTTCTTTCAATAATTTTGTGGTAACTTCTGGCCTCCTTGCTAGCTTTATCGAACAGGAGAGAACTCGATCCTGTAAGACAAGCATTTAAGTGAACCACTTTCTTGATCATCATCAGAAGCATGTCTTCAGGCAAGCCACTTCCCTAATCTTGGCCTCCGTTTTCTCATCTTCAAAGCGAGAGGAGTAGACTAGATCCGCATGATCTACATGGTTCCTCTTCGAGGACTTAAGTTCTAACACACTATCAACCTATGTGTTGTTAAAAAAAACTGTACTTCGGGCGAATTCTGTGGCTCCGCCGCAGGCACATTTGGGTCTACTTTTGTCCTCTTCCTTTTTACCCTGCAAAATAACCAAAGTGCAATCAGGACACCAGTGCCCAGAGGAAGTTCCCTACAGGAGCATCTCTCAGGACAGCCACACGTACAAATTGGCACCAAGGCCAATAGGAAAGGAACAAGGAGAAGTCAACATGAGAACAAAATGCAAAGGGAAGACAGAGTAGAAGGAAAGATTATTGGAAATAAAAAGCAGTGAGTCAAGATACACAAAAGCAGCAAAGCAGAAACTGACGAATGGGAGGCCAGAGCACATTCAAATTACTTTAGCCACAATCAGATTTCATTCAGATCCTGCGCACAAACGTTTGCTAACGTCCCTAGCCCCCAAGGACAAGCATTCAAGGACATTTGCTAACTTCACAAAGCCACCAAGGAAATTGTAATATGGCCTTTAATTCCTTGGAGACAGAATAAATTTTAAGTTTAAGCAGTAAGTTCCATTAGTATGGTCAGAGAAGAAGATATTTAACAGCCAAAATGAAATAGTCCCCCAACATAAGGACAATCAACTGGAAAGAGAGAGAGATGTGACAGCAAGAAAAATAAAAATTTTAAGAAATTAGTTCACTCAATATATTAAAGCTGAAAATAATGGCAAATGAAGCATTTACCAATTTATTATAAATACATACGTACTATTTATAAGTGTATTATTTATTATTTATGTTTTTGTTGTATATTAATTATATTTAAATAGCTAGAAGCTTGAATTTTTGTTATGAGAAGGGAGGATAATGAAATAATGAAAAGAAAAAGGATATTACGTTGTAAGATAAAATTGTCAATGCTGGTCAGTTTCAGAAATTTGGTAATTTTTTGTGTTTATGAGTCAAGTTGGAGTAGGAATGGGGAGTGACTACCATTTGGCACTAACGAGGCCACCAAAGCCCAACGACTCAAATGATCACCACCACAAAAGCCTTCCTTCTAGAAAATATACCGATAGCTAGAAAACTAAGACAAAGTCATAAATGTGACTTGATTTTGGGGGGACCATGGCATTCGTGAATCATGCTCAATTACACAACTCAGTTAAATTTCAAAACCAAAATCCTAGTAAGTTCTACTTAGAAAATTCCTAGAAATTCTTAGTTTAGCACCATAATGTTATTTTAAAGTGTATATTTTCAAGCCCCCGTTTTCTCCTAAGCTAGAGATAAAATATTTTATTCTTAATATTAAGGCAATATACATGATTAAGTTACATGACTTTGCATACTAAATTATAATCTCTCTTGCTCTGTTTAAAGACCTGAGTTAACAATAAATTTTTGAAAACTTAATTTAAAAAGGCTTACTACAAACAGACAAAATTATACTATTGCCAAGAACAAAAGCTATAAACTAAAAATACATCGGTCAGTGAAGCAAGACATTTCTGCAAAGCCAATTTTTCAATTTCTGATACAAGTAAACAGGTTATATGGAAAAAAGTCAATTCTAACTTCTATGCAAAGCTAAGACAGCATGTTAACCACTCATTATGAACACTTGCATTAAGTTCCCCTCTGTTGCCTAAAAAGGCTAAACTGAGTATGACTTTGTTTGGCTCTCTGGACTTGAACGCTGCCGTTCATGCTTAACTTGGCCTATCCTAGAACGCCAATGGCCCAGGCAGTGTTGGTGAGACAGTGTCAACCGTGGGACAGCAATGTACCTTCCCACAAAGGCACAGGAAAAACAAAGACCACTCAACCCAGCCTCTCTCCACCACTTAGCAGCTGTAGAGATGGGTGAACAACACATCAAATGCAGGAAAGTACCGGCACCCAAGCCAAAATTCCACCTCCCTTCTGCGAGTGGACTTTCCATGACTGGCTCATGCTACTCCAGAGGTATCTGGGGACAACCCAGACATCCTCAACAATGAGGTTGGAAACAAGCTTTACATCCAGGTGGGAGAAGGGGCAGGAAGGAGTAGCTGTTACCCTATCAAACATACCCCGCAGGAGGTAAGGAGGCAGGTGGGAAAACACATAGCAATACTCAAGAACAATGGTTTAACAACTTGTTGTTCACAGCCCTTTTGAAAATTCACAGCTTCCATCAGAAGCTCAGCCCAGAAAATACACGTAAAATTTCACCTTCAATTTCAGAGGGGCTCACAGACACGCTCTCCACCACACACAGTCCGAAATTCAAACCATGTGCCACCATCAGGCGGACAAAGAAGGGCCTCGAAGTCGTCTTGCTTCTGAATTCCCTAAGCGTGTCTAGCCTGGCCACCAACCATGTCCCAAGACCATCTTGGTCCTCAAGATTACCTTAGCTAAGGGCAAGAAGTAGATACAGCCTAAGTCTTGAAATGGAGGGGTAGGGTGAGCAGGGGATAAAGCACGGCCAACCTGCTCATAGGAACAGCGAGGAAGCTTCAAGAAAAGTCAACCAAATCTGGTCTGATCTAAGACTTCTTCAAGTCAGACCCTAAGTCATCTTGTGAGCCATCCTTAAGGCCTGCCCAGAGGATGACAACCACAGCTCTCAAACAAGCTAGGAGAGGTCGTTATAAATCATGTTCCTCTGCCTGGTTTTGCTGAGAAAGCCAGAAAGAGATGGGGGTGAGGTTCCCACTGAGGCATCAGGGAACCTGGCCCTCAAACCTCTTCCGTCTCCCTGGCCGAGCTGCACCTCCGGAAGCTGCACCTGTTTCCTAATGTGTAAAATGACAAACCTAGGCTGTTTTTTTGTTTTTGGTTTTTTTCCAGATTTCTTTCAGACCAAGTCTGTAATTCTGACAGCAGTAAGAGGTGTGCCTCAAAACCTTTTGGGAAAGAGTGCTCCTCACCATGACCTATTTCCCCAGGTTCTGACTCAGGAAACTTGCCAAATAATTATGCATACTTTCAGGAACATGATTCTGGCTCCAAAGTTCCTGCATCTCACGGGGGCATGAGAATGCTGGGGCCAAGGCTAAGGTGCAGCTTCTGGGGGCAGGGTCTTTAACCAGGGAGTCACGGCTCAGACCACCAGGGCAAAAGCAAGGAGGAGCAGTTAGAAACCAGCATGAGCTGTGGAGGGGCAGAAGCAGAAGGCACCCCCACCTCCCCCAGCCTACTTTACCCTCTGCAGAGTCTGCAGTAGTTCTCCAACCCAGAGAGCAAACCTGCAGCCAGAGAGCACATCAGCTCACACGTGGGTCTGTAGAGCAGTTTCAATTTTAAAAATCAAGGTATTCCATTAAAAAGTCAGGGTACTGGGATTCTTTAAATACAGAAAATCCAGCAAGCAGAGGATAGAACCTAGTGGACTCTGACCCCAACAGCAATGGACACAGCTATCCAGGAACCAATGGCCCACACCTGGCCAGCCTCACTCACTTAGGTTACCTGCATAGCTCCTGGGGTGGGGGAGTTTGCGACTGCCTATTGCAAAGCTTTCCCAATAGCCATTAACACATTAAGTGTGGATACTACCATCCCAGAGGGTTTAGATGCTCAATAAATGAGAATGTCAACGCCCATGATAAAGAACCAGGCACAGGAAAGTTTTATTATAATACACTAACTGTATACCAGGCCTGCCAAACACCCCTTTTTAGGAAATGCCAAAAAAAAAAAAATCTAATTTGAACACTTACAATTCAACTTGCCAGCCAATTAAGCTGTCAAAATAGTTATCTGAGTGCTTTCATCAATTCTGAAATTCAAAGACATTTATATGTGCCTAGAACCTGAAAGTGTAGAAAAAGTTGCAGCCTTCAAGTTTACACTTCGCTTCCACCTTCCCCCCAGACCCTTGCTAAAACTATACTCTTCCAACTTAAGCTGCCTTCTTTATAGTTCGCTAAAAAACTGCTCTAACCAGCACTATCTCTCGTGCTTAAAAGTAACGGGGGTGGGGGTGGGGAGGAGGAGAGCTTGTTAAGCTACTAACGGGCAAAAGAGAATTGGGTCAGACTCGGTCCAAAGTCTATTCAACAGGTGGGGCGTTCATCAAGCGGCAACTTGCCTTCCAAGAACAAACTTGTCGCATGGTTCAGTTTTCTCTTGGCCGTGATAGAAGCAACCTTACTTCCTTCCCCAACTAGGTCGGAGGAAAGATTCACTGGGAGTTAGTTATAACAATACGCTTTTCCGGTTTGTTTCCCAAGTTCCCGGAGCTCTGTTTTAACTTTGGAGCAACGCAGATGTAAAAACAGAGGGCACTGGGTGACCAGGACTGTGAGCCGGACCCTGCGGGGAAACCATCTGTACGGACACTGGATGCAAGTGTCTTCGAATTCCTCTCCGTCGCCGACGACCTTACCCCGAATACAGGCTGCGAAGGGCTCTTAGCCGGCTACTCCCCAGCCCACCCCACGCCCAGCGTTCCCGAGGGGACCGACCCAGAGCCCCCGCCCGCCCCCGCTGCGCCCCGCGACTCACTGCTCGGCTGAGCACCGCACCGCGGTCCGCGGCTGCCCGCCGGCCGCCGCCTTCCCGCCCTCCCGCGCCGCGGCTCTCGCGGGGCCCGGGGACGCGGCCCCCGCCTCCCGCGCCGGCTCCTCAGCACAGCTCGCGCCCGGCCACGATCCGGGCTGGGGCATGGTGCCCTGATTCATCGGGCCGCCGCCGGTGGCGGCGACGCCGGGGTTCGGCCGCCTCCCAACGATCCGGGGCCCCTCCCGTCGGGGCGCCCGGCCGTGCCGCCGCCGCCGCTGTACCGCCCGCCGGCTTCCGAGGCTGCGCAGAACGCTTCCGCACGCGTCACCGCCGCCGGCCCCGAGCCCTCTGACCCGCGATGAGGGGGCGTGGCCCGCTAGGACTGGGTGGGCGGGGAGCCCTTCGACGCGGCGCCTGAGCTTGCGGCTGCGCGGGCTGAGCCGCGGTCGAGTGGAAGACCTGCATGGGGTGGACACTGCGCATGCTCCACACAGCTGGTCCAAGCTGGGGTTCCCCGCGCGTCAGGTTTGCCGTGGATGTTGCGGCCCTTCCGGGGCGTGAAAGGAGGGGAAGAACACTGAACCAGCGGAGGAACGCGAGGACGAGGAAGGCCAGCCTGGGGTGTGAAGAATGCTAATGCGTTTGGGCGCCTTGCAGTGTCATTCTGGACTTCCGAGCCGGGCGGGGTTTCCTTGGCCATAAAACGAAGGATGTGGGCAGACTGAGTGATGTGCGGCTCGCCTGGCCTTCCCCGAGTGACAGCTCCGTCACGACCCGCCCCCGAGCCCGGAGAGCTTTGGTCTTGGGCGTGGGGTCAGGCTTGTTGCTCCGGGGCTGGGAGTTACGGTCCCTCGTCTCTGCGAGGGCGGGAGGCTGAACTGGTTCTACCCGAGTTGAGCAAGCTCGGCAGTGTGTGTTCATGGGCCGTATTCTCTAAAGTGAAGTTTAATCTGTTTCAGATTCCGTGTCTCCCTCTCTCTGCCCCTTCCCCGCCCATGCTTTGTCTCTCAAAAATGAATAAACGTTAAACAAAAAATTAAAGTGAAATCTGATGTAAGGGAATACGAGCAAAGGGAAAATATTAGCAGACCTCAAAGATCAGAAGAAGGCGAAATGTTTCATCTCTGGGGAGAAAATAGAGTCGCCTCGAAAGATGAGCAGTCGGGAAATGCACAGGGGTATTTCTAAAGCAGAGTGCAGGACCGGGGTACGGAGGAAGGGAACCCATGGGCACTTCAGAAACCCGCAACTATTCGGGGACAAAACAGGTAGCAGGAGATTTTACTGAAAAATGAAACTGGAAGAAGAATGCTAGGGACCAGATGGGAAAGAGCTTCCTTAGGCTAAAGAGGGAGCTGGTGCTTGAGCCTCCGGAAAGATGGGAAGGTGGAGACTATTTTAAAAGATCACTTTGCAGTTAGAGAAAAGATTGGAAAAGGGCAAAACTGGGAGTCCAGCGTAGGGAGGCTAGATAGTAGTGGGCATCAAAGGGAGAAACTGGATGGGAAGAATATTTTGTCCTCCAAGAATATTGGAGGAGAGCGGTCAAAAGGCACAAACTTCCAGTTATAAGATAAGTGCCAGGGATGTAATGTATAACATGATGACTATGTCTGACGCTGCTGTAGGATATATAGATAGGAAAGCTGTTAAAAGTAGATCCTAGGAGAATTTTTTTCTTGTATCTATATAAGATGGTAAGTGTTTAAACCTACTGCGGTAGTCATTTCACGGTATATGTAAATCAAACCATTGTGTTACACACTTTATTTTTTTTTAATTTTTTTTTCAACGTTTATTTATTTTTGGGACAGAGAGAGACAGAGCATGAACGGGGGAGGGGCAGAGAGAGAGGGAGACACAGAATCGGAAACAGGCTCCAGGCTCCGAGCCATCAGCCCAGAGCCTGACGCGGGGCTCGAACTCACGGACCGCGAGATCGTGACCTGGCTGAAGTCGGATGCTTAACTGACTGCGCCACCCAGGCGCCCCATACACACTTTAAATTGATGCAGTGATGTGTGTCCATTATTTTTCAATAAGCTGGAAAAATAGGGGTACAATAATTGTACTTTGAGGTGAAAAACTATGGGGTGGGTTTTTTTTTTTTCCTTTCATTTTGAAAAAGTAATAAGCCCGCATGCTTTAAAAAATTCAGAGCATACAAAAGAATATATCGGGACGGGTTGTATTTCCCATGGCTGTTAAGGATGTGGGATTATCGTGCCCTGAATAGTATCCCCCCAAATTCATGTCCACTTGGAACCTCAGTGTGACCTGCTTGGAAATAGGGTCTTTGCAGATGTAATCCGTTAAGAGGAAGGTCTTACTAGACTAGAGTAGGCCAGAAATCCAGTGACTGGTGTCCACGTAAGAGGAGAGGTTGCCGCATATAGTCACAGAAGAAATAAGGACATGTGAAGTTGGACGCAGAGATTGAAGTGTTGTAACTATATGCAAAGAAATGCAGGAAAAGGCAAGGAAAGAGGATTCCAAAGAGTCTTCCGAAGAAGTGTGGCCCTGCTGACAACTTATTTCAGACATCTGTCCTCCAGAACTGTGAGGGGATAAGTTTCTGTTGTTTCAAGCCCTCATTTTGTGGTAGTTTGCTGTGGCAGCTAGGAAACTAACAGAGATCAAGCTGAAGACTTAAAATTTTATCAGGCTGAATTTATTGAAAAGGGCCCACTAAGCAGATATTCTAGATACAAGATGTTGTTTCCAAGGGTTAGCAAAAGCTTAACAGTTTGTTTGAATTGTTGCTGAGTATGTCTTTTTCTATTATGCATGTGAATCTGGGAAAATAATCATAAGATGGGTGTAGGGACCCACTTGGCCCACGATGAGAAGGACCTGAGCAACACCCTATTGATCTCTTGACTTCCATCCTCCCCAAAGTACCAACACTAAATGAAATGACAGAGTTGACTAGGATACTATCGGGGAAGGTATCCAAAGGCTTGGAGGTAAAGGAGTTGACACATTAGAACGGACTTACCGTGTAAGACTTGCTCATCCACCCCAGAAGGGTCCAAGGGACATTACCCTTTACCATGACTGTGAGAAGTAAACCTATGAGGGGAGCCCCAGCATCTTTGGAGGGCTCTGCAATTGTTCTCTGTAATCCGGTAACTCTTACAATAGAAACTACCACCATAAAACTGGGATTCCTAAATGCAGTGGGGATAATAGAATCCTAGGATAGCAGGAACCAAGAGGTGGCACTTAGCTGCCAAAAGCTAGATGGCTGTGGTTACTGTAATGGACAGCTGAACCCAAGCAGTAATCAGAATTGTCTGACTTGTAGAGACCTATGACATTGCCCTCTTGATCATAGTGTCCCTAGGGAAAAGAAGAAATGGACAATCTACTAAATTCATACTTGGTATAAACAGAAGAGTTCTAGGCCTAGTGAACAGAAGTCCTAACTTGCATCACCGAAACAGGAAGTCACAGCCCCTCCATCATTTCCTATACTTCAGCCAGTTTATACACTTAGAATTCTTTGAATGAAGGAGAGGCCAAGTCCTCTTGAACGACCTTGCTACGTTGCCAAAAATGTATATTATTTATTAATAAACTGTTAGGCTTTTCTAACCCTCGAGGTAACATGCTGTATCTAGAATATCTATTTAGTGGGTCCTTTTCAATAAATTCAGCCTGATAAAATTTTATCAGTCTTCATCTTGATCTCTGTTGTGTTCTAGGCCAAATCCTCTTGAGGAAGGACCTTGCTACATTGCCAAAAATGTAGATTACCCTTCCCCCAAAGGGTCCTGTGGCCATCTACCAGGGTGATTGCGCATTGGGGGAAAGGAAATAATCAGGCTTTGGGAGACTAGGACACAATGGCTCTAACTTGACACTGATTCATGGAAACCCAAAACATCATTGTGTCTGCACAGTGTAGGGTCTTAGGGAAGTGATTAATGGAGTTTTAGCTCAGGTTCATCTCACATTAGGCCCAGTGGGTCTCTGGACACATCCTGTGGTTACTTCCCCAGTTCCAGAGTGTGTAATCAAAATAGACATGCTCAGCAACTAGCAGAATTCCCAGTTGATCCCCTGAGCTATAGAGCAAAGGTTGTTATGGTAGAAAAGGCTAAATGGGGAGCACCTGGGTGGCTCAGTCGGTTGAGCATCCAACTCTTGATTTCAGCTCAGGTCATAATCCCAGGGTCATGAGATCGAGCCCCGGGTCGGGCTCTACACTGAGTACGGAGCCTGCTTAAGAGTCTCTCTGTCTCTCGACCTCCACCTCTCTCCTCTGCTTGTGCTCTCTCTCTATAAAAATGTATAGGCTCTCTGCCTATAAAAATGTAAACCAAAAGCAACACCACATTCTTGGAAGAATTGCAAAAATTAGCACTACCATTAAGGACTTGAAAGTTGCAGAAGTTATGATACCCACTACATTCCTTTTCAACCAGCCTATTTGGCATGTGTATAAGACAGAGGGATCTTGGGAATGACAATGGATTTTCATAGATTATGTGGTGATTCTAGTTGTACTGCTATTCCAGATGTGGTTTCATTGCTTGAGCAAATCAACACATTCCCTAGAACTTGCTATGTAGCTATTGATCTGGCAAATCCTTTTTGCCTCTATACCTGTTGAAAAAGACTACCAGAAGGAATTCACTTTCAACTGGCAAGGCCAGCGATTCACCTTCATTAGCCCACCACAGGATATATCAACTCTTCAGCCCTATGTCATGATTTAGTCTGTGGAGACCTCCTTTCCCTTCCACAGAAAATCACACTGTTCCATTACACTGAAGATCATATGCAGGAAATAGCAATTACTGTACACATATTGGTGAGATATTTGCACTTCAGAGGATGGGAAATAAATCCTCCAAAATTCCAGGGCTTTCTTCCTCAGTGAAATCACCAGGGGTCCAGTGGTATGGAGTGTATCAAGGGGAAGGATAAGTTGTTATTAAAGGAAGAGGAACAACACCTTGTAAGAAAAGAGAAGTTTCTGCCATGTTCCCAGGCTACTGTGCAAGTTGCTCTGCCATTTGGGTCAAAGGATCCAGTAAATCCAACGGTGCTTGAGGTGTCAGTGGCAGATAGAGATGCTGTTTGAAGTCTTTGGCAAGCAGGTATAAGTGAATCACAAGACGAACCTTAGGATTTGGGACTAAAGCCCTGCTGTCCTCTGTGGAAATGATTCTCCTTTTGAGAAACAGCTTTTGGCTTACTACTGGAACTTACTAGAGACTGCGTATCCATCCATGAGTCACAAGTTACCGTGTTATCTGAGCTCAATGATAAATCATGTTGATAGACTGGAACCTTAATAAATGTAATCTGATGAAAATGGCTCTGCACTTCCATGATCTTCCAAAAACCCATACCCAGTCTAATTATGAGAAAAACACCAGACAAATGACAAATTCCATTTGAGCAGCATCCTACAAAATACTTCACTAGGAATCTTCAAAACTGTCAAGGTCACCCAAAACAAGAAAAGTGAGAGACTATCACAGTCAAGAGGAGTCTAAGGAGATGGACAAACAACTAAACGTAATGTGGGATCCTGCATGGGATCCTGGAACAAACAAAAAGTGTCCTTAAACAGAAGTCTGAGTAAACTATCACCTTCATTTAATAATAACCTATCAATATTGGTTCATTAACTGTAATAAGTGTGCCATACTAATGTGAGATGTTACCAGTAAGGGAATTTGGGTACATAGGAACTCTGTATTTTCTCCTCCATTTTTCTGTAACTGTAAACTATTCAAAACAATAAAGTCTGTTATGTAGAAAAAAATAAAGTCAACATGTCACAAACTGTTAAACCAAGATCTTCAAAATAATGAAGAATATTGGTACGCCTGGGTGGATCAGTCAGTTAAGCATCTGACTGGCTCATGTCATGATCTCACAGTTGGTGGGTTTGAGCCCTCCATTGGGCTCTCTGCTGTCGGTGCAGGGCCCACTTCGGGTCCTCTGTCCCCCTGTCTCTCTGCCCCTCCCCCACTCACTCTCTCTCAAAAATAAACAAACAAAAAAATAGCGAAGAATATCTAGTCATATTGTTCTTATTTTGCACTTCAGTAGAAAACTTTTAATGTTTATATTTCATCTTTAACCTTTTAAAACTTCCTACTTTGTATATGTTTTATAGGGCACATATACATAAACACAGAGGTACACATACATTTGTAATATATATGTACACATTGGAGATGTGTGAAATTTTTTTAACTGACGTTACAGAATTAAATGATTAGCAAGTGTGTTAAACTAAATAATTCAGAAATTAAATTGGAGCTTCTTTTATTTTTATTGAGAAAAAGACAGAGAATGGGGGAGGGGCAGAGAGACAGGAAGAGAGAGAATCCCAAGCAAGCTCCACACTGTCAGCAAAGAGCCAGACATGAGGGTCGAACTCACCAACTGTGAGATCATGACCTGAGCCGAAATCAAGAGTAGGACACTTAACCAACTGAGCCACCCAGGAGCCCCTAAATTGGAGTTTCTTAGAGGAAATGGTGAAAAGTAAGCCTATGAACTGTGATATAATTACAACTAGCCTATTCTTATGTCGAGATGAATAAATAATAACAAAAATCTATAAGCCTATGTAAAAGTCTATATATTAACATTGCTGTACAGAATTCCAGCTCGTTTCCAGCTTCCCCTTAGAATCTAACATTCCTAATTAGGCAACGAAAAGCTATATGATGGAATTGTAATTTGTTAGTCCTTAGACTTGGTAACTAACATTTGGAATCACTTTGAAATAGTGTTAACCATTCAGTTAACATTTCTTCAGTTGCCTTGCCTAAAATAGTTAATTCATGACAGACTCCAAGTTCCTTTTCTTTGAAAACACAGCCTTTACTCGTAATAACTGTTCATGAAGAACAGGGTTGGACCATTAGAGTGTTTGTGTCTTTGTTTGATTATTTAATTATTTGTAAGGAACTTATTACAAGTTGGAGGCATATTCCCCCCGCCCCCCACCATTCCATACCATAAAATCACATTTTACAGCAAAGTCAAAACACCCCCCATTTTTACTCTATGGAATTTCCCAATGTCATAGCAATAAAAAATAGATTTCAAGCATATTCTGTACATCAATTTCAAAAGTATTAACAGGAAGGGTACTTTTTAGTTTATTCTAGTTTCATAGGTTATGTACTGTACTCAGTCTTGAAAGGAAGTATTGTTAGTTTCACTCAGAAATTAACTACTCTAGGAATAGCCAAGTTGTATTTGAAAGACCCCTTTTTTCCAGCACACCCCTTGTTTGTGGAAAGCTCATTTTTTTTTAAACAGGATGGGGGCGGGGACTAGTGTCTTGGCAGTTCTGAGACTAGAAGAAATAACTTTAAATAGAAAAAAAAAATAGGGGAAATAGTTCATTAGAAAAAATATCTTCCAGCAGTATTAATTTACCTGGAAAGCCCCAAAACTGTCCCCAAGAGTTTTTCTTGGGAGAAGTATGGCTTATGGTGATATTTATTTTATCATGAAAATAAAACTTTCATACATGAGATGACAGAGTGAATGATGTTATATGAAGACTTGGGATTCTGGAAGATGTTAAACTAGTCATTGGCCTCCGGCTAAATAGTATTTCATTCTAAAGAAATCATCCAGGCAGATGAATCTTAATTTATTTAGAGAGCTTCTGAAATGGAATTCCATACTCTAACATACCTTAATATCTGCTATGGGCTGAATTGTATCCCCCATAAATTCATATGTTGAACCCTTAACCTCCAATGCGACTATATTTGGTGTTATGGACTAAATATTTGTGCCCCTCTCCCATTCACATGCTGAAACACTACTTCTCAATAGGATGGTATTAGAAGGCGGGCCTTTGGGGGATAATTAAGATTAAATGAGGTCAGGAGGCTTGGAGCGCTCATGAATGAGGTTAGTGCCCTTATAAGAGTCATGACAAAGTTTTCTTCCCCTTGCTGCTCTCTGCCAGGTGAGGATGCAAGGAGAAATCAGCAGTATGCAAACCAGAAGATAACTCTTTCCAGAACAGAACCATACTGGCACCCTGATCTTCAACTTCCAGCCTCTAAAACCATGAGAAATAAACTTCTGTTGTTTAAGCCACCCAGTCTGTGGGATTTTCTCATGACAGCCCAAGCAGACTAGGACAGTATCACAAACTACTTCCTTATACTTGCCTTTTACGATGAGAATATGGGTTCCTTTGGCAAGCAAGCCCCTCATTCATATTGCACACTGGAACTTACGGCCAAAGGGGCAAACGGTAGAGGTTCCCCCAGAAAATTAAGGTAAGGAAAAGATTCTTTGTCACTGCTATGCCGTAACACAGGAAAGCTTCTCCTCCTCAAGTAGTCTGATAGTGGGTGAATGATTCACATATAACCCGATCTTATCTCCATCACACTAAGAGAGGAAAACGCCGCCCTACCATTACCAAAAACTCTCTACTTGTGATCAGGTAGCTGGTGAACCTTACCCTAAAATTCATACCGGCACATCGTTGACAAAGTAACAAGCGCTTTCTGGACCTTCTGCTAATATTCTGTGTCATGAATTTTTCCTTTTACTTGGTCCAGAATTTTAGAAGGATAGCTGACTAGGCCTTCTTCAGAAGACATAAATGTGTAGTTTCATTATCATTGCATCATTCCCAAAGACCTTGGCAGCTAGAATCTACCTTAAAATGGTGGTCTTCAAACTTAGGTACCTCTCATTTTCAGGGGACATCAGGGCCGTGTCATGCATTTGTGCTGCAAAAGTCCTGGGGCCGAAGATACCTTTCAAAGCTGTATGAGGGCACGGATAGGCTTGTCCTCCTTTCCAGCTGCTTCCTTCCTGTTCACCGTCTTCTTACACAGAAACAGAAGACATCTCTCATCCATCTGAAATCTTACTACAGTGTGGGCCTCAGGGGCTGCCCTGTCCAACGCAGTAGATACTAGCTGCCTGTGGGTATTAAGCACCCGAAAGGTAGCTGATCAGAATGAACATTTGCTGTCTGGGGGGTCCTGGGTGGCTCAGTGGGTTAGGCATCCATCTTTGGCTCAGGTCGCGATTTCACAGTTCATTAGTTCGAGCCCGGCGTCGGACTCTGTGCTGACAGCTCAGAGCCTGGAGACTGCTTCAGATTCTGTGTGTGTCTCTCTCTCTCTTTGCCTCTACCCCGCTTGCACCCTGTCTCTCTCTCAAAATAAAATAAGTAAACATTAAAAAAAATTTTGCTGTCTGTATCAAACACTATAGGATTTCAAGAACTTAGGACCAAAAAACAAGAATGTGAAGTATCTCATTTTAAATTTTTTAAATTGGCTGTTGAAATGATCATATTTTAGAAATACAGTTGACCCTTGAATAACGTGGAGGTTAGGGGCACCGAACCCCCACACAGTCAAAAATCCAAGTATAACTTTTGACTCTCTAAAAACTTAACTGCTAATTACATACTGTTGACCAGAAAGCTTAGAAATAACATAAACAATCAATTAATACATATTTTGTATGCTATATGTATTATGTACTATATTCTTACAATAATGTAATCCAGAGAAAAGAAAATATTAAGAAAATCATAAGGAACATATATTCATAGTACCGTACTATATTTAACGAAAAAAATTCCACATATAAGCCCACCCTGTACTGTTCAAACTGTGATGTTCAAGGGCTGACTGGATTACATTACATGCATTAGTAACTTCGCTTGTTTCTTTTTAATTTTTTAGTATATTCCTGAAGGTTTTAGATTACGTATGTGGCTCACAGTATGTTTCTATTGGATGGTGCTATTCTAGAGCATCAAACCAAAGGCACAATTTAAATAATGCTTTCGGAGAAGCCTCCCAGAGAAGGCACCAAAAACTTGCATTCAGGCTTGGTGTCTTTCCTTTTCTTCTCCCAAGAGTGGGTATTTTGGTATTTCAATGGAGTGTTTTGGCCAATATGTTAATTCAGATAGAGTGCAGAGTGGGATTGTCAGGGTGACAATAACTTCACCCAAAGAAAGCATTGCTCCTGGGGCGCCTGGGTGGCGCAGTTGGTTAAGCGTCCAACTTCAGCCAGGTCACGATCTCGCGGTCCGTGAGTTCGAGCCCCGCGTCGGGCTCTGGGCTGATGGCTCAGAGCCTGGAGCCTGTTTCCGATTCTGTGTCTCCCTCTCTCTCTGCCCCTCCCCCGTTCATGCTCTGTCTCTCTCTGTTCCAAAAAAAAAAAATAAATAAATAAACGTTAAAAAAAAAAAAAAAAAGAAAAGAAAAGAAAGCATAGCATTGCTCCTGAGGGAGAGTCTTGAGAGAACAAAGCAGAGAATATCAGTAAGAGATCAGCATCCCGTGTTGCCCAGGTGTCAAACTCATGGCAAGGACACTATCTTAGAACGAGTGTTTGTTTTTGTGAGGTTAGTGAGGTGGTGCTTCCCAGAAACCAGAAGGTGACGGGCTCTCATGACTGGATAACAGATCCTTCTGTAATCCAGGTAGTTTCTAAGGCTTTGTTTTCAACAGAGTTGAAGGAGAACCTAAAGCTATTAGCTGATGATTTAAAATACTAAATGAGGGGTGCCTGGCTGGCTCAGTTGATAGAGCAACTCTTGATCTCAGGGTCATGAGTTCAAGCCCCATGTCGAGCACAGAGTTTACTTAAAATTTTTTGTTGAAAAAATAAAACAAAATACTTAACAAGAGATTGCTATGACACTTGTGGCATGCAATTCACAAGCGGAAGGAATTGAATGATTTTGTTATGACAGAAATCCATTTTCTTCTCTTTATGAGAACAGTGTTTCTCAGTGCTTATACCTATAAAACCCAAAAATAAGAATCGAAATTAAATCCTCTAACAATAAATAACATTCATCAATAGATTTTGAAAGGGATGTGTCCAATAGAATTTTACCAAGTATGTGTAATAACTTTCAAACTTTACAACATATTTTAATCGAGTGTTTACTATTAATAATTTTATAACGATAAATAAATTTGTTGAGTAATTTTAAATAATAAAAGGCCTTCAAACATAACAATATGCTGCATTCAATAGAATTCTGGGAAAGGAGAATGGAGTAGAAATGAGATTCCAATGCGAAAAAGGAACGATAATGAAATTGCAGTCTTTATGAATGGTAGTGAATTTCTACTAAGTATATTATTCAGGTTCTATTGGAAACATGAGTTGTATGATTATCTTATTTTAAAATGTCAATAGTCCTTTATAAAAAATTAAATTCTCTGGGAAAAAATCTATTATTATTTTGCTAGAACAGTATAATATGTTGTTTATCTTTGTATGAAATATTTTCAATTCCAAAGGGTGATATAGATTTTCAACAAAATAGCACTCTGAATCCCAACTAAGCATGGAGGAGATAATCAACAACTTGTTTGATACGTTAATTATTCAATCAGATTTTTGTTGAACATCTGATCTGTTTGAGCCGCACCTTACCTAAAGTGGAATGTTCCTAATGCCAAAACAGATATATAATTTTATCTCCAAACTTCAAGAACAAACATGAGTCCTTCCACTCTATAAACAAGAGCCAATTAATACAGCCATTCTGAATTTTGAGAAAATAAAATAAAATAAAATGTCAGTAATCATTTATCGTCCAGTGTAAATTACATCCTTTACAATTAAATTTCTAGTGGAAAGTTTTAGATATCAACCTTCAAGTGCGGAAGGAGTTTTACGGTTTTTCAAAGCCCTTTGACGGGTGTGGGCGGGCAAAGATATTCAGCTGACTGTCTTAGATGGCAACTAATCAAAATCCCTTCATTTAAGATATGTGGCAGCTGAGGACCGGAAGTTCTATTGTTGAACCAGAACCCAGAGTGTTTGGGGTTGGAGCTGCCCTCTGCCATCTGCGGTCACCTGTCCATGCCAGTCTCACCCATTCTCAGGATTCCCTCTACAGCAACATTGACGAGTGTGAGGAATTCATACATCTATCATGGTAACATGGGTCATATCTTATCTAACTATTGAGTTCCCTAACCAAGCTGGAAGTGCTTTCAGGGAAGTAGATATTAATTATCTTACTTAGTTTGGGTTGGGCTGCCATAAAAAAAAAAAAAATGCCAAAGACTGAGAGGCTTAAACAACAGAAATATAGGAGCACCTGGGTGGCTTAGTCAGTTGAGCGTCCTTCCGACTCTCGATTTCAGCCCAGGTCATGATCCCAGGGTCGTGGGAAGGGGCCCTGAGCCAGTCTTTGCGCTGAGCGTCAAGCCTGCTTGGGATTCACTTTCCCTCTACCGGTCTTCCTCACTGACATTCTCTCTCTCACTCGCTCTCTTACATAAATAAGTAAAACCTATCCTTCCAAAAAAAAAAAAAAAAAAAAAAAACCCAGAAATTTATCTTCTCCCAATCTGGAAGCTGAGAGCCTCAGATCAGAGCATCAGCGGAGTTGGATTCTGGCGTGAGCTCTCTTCCTGGCTTGCAGACATCTGCTCTCTGACCGCACATGCTCAAAGGGGAGGGATGATGGGGCTGGGGGCTGGTTCGCTCCGGTGTCTCTTCCTCTTCTTGTAAGTACACTAAGCACACCGCATCGGGGCCCTACTCTTTGGGCTTCATTTAACCTTACTTACTTCAATAAAGGCCCTGTCTCCAAATACAGTTACGCTGTAGGGGAGAGGGCTTCAACACACGCATTTTACTTAGACACAAACATTCCGTTCATAACACTCATAAATCTTCGGGCACCTTGTTCTTAACCCAGTGGATGGTATCAGTGATCACTAATAAACTTTTGTTCAGTGAATTTAGTATTAATTCCTTACAGCAGTATCACAGTGGCAATGCAGATAGCAAAGAGAAAACTAGCTGGGTGACCTTGAGCAAGTCATTTAACCTCTCTGAGCCTCAGTTTCTTTAGAAATAAAATCCAGATAATAATTCTCAGAGGTCTGCTATGAGGATTAGAAGGGAGGTGTGAAAGGGGCCTGGCAGAGTGCTTGTGGAATAACAGCTCTTTCTTTCTTTGTTTCTTTCTTTCCTTCTTTCTTTCAATGTTTATTTACTTTTTGAGAGAGAGACAGAGTGTGAGTGAGAGAGGGACAGAGAGAGAGAGAGACGCAGAATCTGAAACACGCTCCAGGGTCTGAGCTGTCAGCACAGAGCCCGATGTGGGGCTCGAACTCACCAATGGTGAGATCATGAGCTGAGCCAAAGTCAGATGCTTACCCAACTGAGCCACCCAGGCGCCCCGAACAACAGCCCTTTCTAATCCTTTTGCTTTGCACCTTTTAGTTTGTGCAGCTCCTTTGCGTATACCATCCCCCAAGTCAAGACCTGAATGTCTCAGACGCCTCTGACACTAAGCCTAGTGATCTTTCCACCATACCAGGTGATCCAAGACCTTGTGAAAAGTGTTGATTTACAATAACCTTGGACTTCACAGGGTCATAATTTCTGTTTTGTGAAATGAGGTAGTTCACTGAACTGGTCCAGTCAGCAGGGCAATCAAGAAGCCAGGTTAAGGAATCTATCTGGTAGGGAGAGAGAAATATTAGGTGTTTTAATAGCTGTTTTCTTGCAAAATTATCAGCTACTTGCAGTTTCCTTAAATAAATAATTTTTCAGAATATCTGTAGCCTCAGGGCACCTGACTGGCTCAGTAGAGCATGTGTGTGACTTTTGATCTTGGGGTTGTGAAGTCAAGCCTCACACAAGGTGTAGAGCCTACTTAGAATATGTACACATACTTACAGTCAAAGCTTTGTGGGTAAGTCCATTCACCGACACTAGATGGCACTAGAAGAACCTCTCCGGGACAAGTCCCTGACTGCCCAGTAGCTGGTCCCCACCATTCACAGCCTGAAAACTTTGAGCAAAGAGGTCAAGAAAACTTAGAGAAATGTTCTTCTTTTTCTAGGTAGAGTCTATACATTTTCTCTCTAAGGGGTTGAACTGCAGTAACTAGTATGTAGAGAAACAAGGCTCCCGTGGAAAACTACAGCTAGTGTGGATCAAATCAGGACACGATGGGGATCCCAGTGCTGACACTTCACAGCTGGTTTTCCTGGAGAAGGTCTGTCTCCTGCCCTGTGTACCTCCCATGGGACTGCTGGGAGGACCGCACGGAGCATGTATGAGAATTGCCATGTGCTACGATTAAAAACTAAGGTCCTGTCCGCCGAGGCTCCTGCCTTGCACCAGCTCTGGGTTTCCACATGTCTGGCCCCTGCCTATTCTTTATCAACTCCAAGATCACTCTCATAAATTTAAAAAGGACTTCAGCACCAGATATCTTCGTTTCAACATTTCCTTGGACAAATGACTGAAACTCACAGCTCAGAGTGGCCTCCCCATCAACGATGTTCATCTTTTCTTCACCCACTTCATCCAACGGCTACACTCTAGACCTTGTCATTGGCTGGAAGTAAACCCCCTTAAAGTCACACTCCACTGTCAGAAGCCACCTCCCCCCCCACCCCCCGCTCTCTGCCCTGCTCATCACTTTCAGAGCGACTGCTAGCTCTGTCCTTCCTTCTTCTCTCCCTGTTTATCAGTTCCCCTTCTCTACCCACAGAGCCCCTGTCTCTTCTTGCCTCTGTATTTACTCATCAACATCTACAACCCCCTCACTCCCCACCCCTCCAGGGCTGCCAGCTCTCATGTCCCCACCCCCCCACCCCCCCGGCCTGGACCAGCGTGGCCTTTCTAGGCAATGCAGAGCACCTAGAGGGGAGAGCACAGACAAAGAACTGAATGACTACTGACAAAGAGCTATGTAGCCCTGAGCACATTATTAATCTCTCTGAGCATCAGTCTTGGGTATATTAAGGGAATGAGAAAATCTATTCATAGGAATATAAGAGAGATAACAGTGAAATGAGATTTTTTATGCTTTTATCTCTAGCATCTCCTACATCTGTGATCTTTCCCTGGTATCCAGAGGGCAAGTGGATGAGTGGGTGGGCCTGGATTATTAGAGTAGCAGTGCAAATAGAGGCAGAATGTAGTTTTCTTCTAAAACAGATCATTAGATGCAAAACCAAAGGCCTGAGGAAAGTAGGATTTAGAGATGATGCCAAAACACAGCCTGAAAAGACACTAGGAAAGAGCCAGGCACACCTGCCCCTTAGTCACCCACCATCTGCAGGAGGAGGGTCCTGAGCGGGGCCCTCGGAGGCAACAGCAGGAGAGGCGAAGGGCTGGGTTTGTCACTTTTCAAGAGTCCAACACTCACCCAAGCCCAAAACCATGACACCTAGGTGGAGGTGGGGTTGTGGAAGGGAAATCCAGAGCAGATATTACGTCACTCAGTCATCAATACAGCTCCGCAGAACCATTATAACCTGCATTAAAACAACTCCACAAGACTATTACTGGCCCCATTTCACAGAACAGGAAAGTATGTGACAGAGTCAGGATTCGAACCCTGGCCAGCTGGCCTCAAAGGCCGTACTCTTAGCCACCATACTACACACTCTTTTTTTTTTATGTTTATTTTTGAGAGAGAGAGAGAGAGAGAGAGAGAGCAAGTGGGGAAGAAGCAGAGAGAGAGGGAGAATCCAAAGCAGGCTCCAGGCTCCGAGCTGTCAGCACAGAGCCGGATGTGGGGTTCAAACCCATGTACCATGAGATCACGACCTGAGCTGAGGTCGGGCTCAACTGACTGAGCCACCCAGGCGCCCCTACACAGCCTTTTGATAAACATCAGTTCCCTACACTCATCCAACCCCTTCTCTGTTAAATGTCAGGGCGAAGAAGCACAGTCAAAAAATTACCATGGGTTTCATGCTATTACTACTTAAGGTCTAAACTCAGCTGGGCCTCCGTTCTGCTCTGTCACCTGTTTGTTGTCGATCCGCTCCCCCCCCCCCGCCCCAAGTCCTCCAGTGGCCCGTAAGACGGTCCCATCCCCTGCCCTCTTCCTGTTCAGCAATAAACTTGCTCACAGAGAAAGGTAGGTTCTCTCAGCTTCTTCCCTCAACTAATTTACTGTCAAGCGCACCCTCCCACCCTCCTTTTCAACCAGTTTCCAAGGAACATGTGTCTATCCGTCTATCCCCTGCTTCGCACCATTCCCTCCCCTGCCCTTTCACCTCCTCCAGGATTCCCACCGAGGGTCCCTTTCCAATGTCTCCAACCTCCCTGCTCAGCCAGGTTCTTTCTCGCAGCGTATGAGCAAAATAAGGTCTTACCCTCCCTTCACGTCATTCCCACCCGTAATTGACCTGGACATCAGGAGCTTCTAAATCCAGTCCCCAAACCCTAAGTAGTGAGGAAATTTCACTAATTCATGAAAAAAGGGAGAAAAACAAGGACAGCAGGGAGTTTCTCATTAAGCTAAGGTAATTAAATTTAAACGATTTTCTTTAGTTCTGAAGTGATGGCCTTTTTTTTTTTTTTTTTTTTTTAGTGTTTAGTTATTCTTTGCACACTGCCTTTCAAAAGTGTGACCGCTTTGCTTGCACGAGAACAAGAAAACAAAAAACCTCCCCTTTGCCGTGTTAAGACATCGAGTTTGGAGGGGCTCTTTGTTCTCGTGCATTACCTAGCCCGGTTCTCAACCTCTCCCCCTGAACATCTCTACGTTCTTTCTTTGCACTCTTCAAGACTTGAAGATCAGTGCTTCACGGGTGTACAATGTAATGATTCAACACTTCTGTGTCTTACTCAGTACTCATCAAGATGAATGTGCTCCCGTAATCTCCTTTATCTATCTCACCCATCCCTCCGCCCACCTCCCCTCTGGGAACCACCGGTTTGTTCTCTGTCTTCTTGATGCTGTGGCATCTGGGACCTGGCTAGCGAATCTCCAGACACAACAAGCCACTTCCCGGTGAGCTCACCTTTCGCATGCGAACTAACCAATCCAAAGCCCATATCCTGCCCCCTACCTTTATCAGGCTTCCACAGGGTCCTTACATTTGGACCGATGTTCCCCTGTCCTAATCACCCCAGGGCGAGACACTGGATGACACAAAACAGCCCCCTACACCCTAGAGCCTACTGAAATTATTCAAACGAGCCGGTCGGGAACCTGCTTACCCTGACTCACCTGTTCCTTTAAGTGACAAAGGAACACAGCAAAAGTGCTCGCCCATGCCTTCCCCTCCCTCCTGCCTCCTGACTGACACTGGTGCCTCGCCTGTGGACGTGTGTCCCAAGGCATGCCTCCTACTCTTGGGAACAAACTGTTCCTTCAGTGACGATCGTCTCCTGATCTGCCGGCCTCACCATTCCCCAAAGATAATATCGACTCCATTTTAAAACAGGACCTCCATGAGCTTTTGTTTATGTAGGTTCTATATACTGATATTTACTGTTTTAGGTATTAAAATTGATAGAGGTTAAAAATACGTACTAATTCTTGGGGCGCCAGGGTGGCTCAGTCAGTTCAGGACCTGACTTTGGCTCCGGTCATGATCTCACGGTTCATGAGTTCGAGCCCCACTTTGGACCCTCTTCTGTCAGCACAGAGCCCAGTTCAGATCTTCTGTACCCTCTCTCTCTGCCCCTACCCTGCTTGTTCTCTCTCTCTCTGTCTCAAAAATAAATGAAAAATTTTTTAAATGTTTTAATAAATAAGTAAATAAAAACACACACTAACTCTTTTTAAAAATAATCCCATTATACGTTAACATAACATCTTAGTGAAAAATCACTACATTTTCAAAAAAATGTGGCGAGAAGAGCAGCATTGTTTTAGTGTTTGCAAATCTCTTTTATGTCTGACTTAATAGACTGGAACTGGATTTTCAGTCTGTCTCCACATTGAAACAGTGGCAGAAAATGCCATACTCTGGAAAATGCCACAATACCCTAATGAGAGACTGAGAACGAAGAAGGCAAATACCATTTTAATATTCAAAAACTGATCTTGAGGGGTCCCTGGGTGGCTCAGTCTGTTGAGCATCCAACTTCGGCCCAGGTCATGATCTCCCAGTTCGTGGGTTCGAGCCCCGTGTCGGGCTCTGTGCCGACAGCTCAGAGCCTGGAGCCCGCTTCGGATTCTGTGTCTCCCTCTTTCTCTGCCCCTTCCCTGCTTGTGCTCTGTCTTTCTCTCTCTCTCTCAAAAATAAATAACATCAAAAACATTTTTAAAAAAACTGATCTTGAAATTGATTTTGTCCTCACAGACCCACTGAAAGGGTCCCCAGGCCACAGTCTGGGAATGTTGATCCTAACAATCTTCATCAACACAGACAGGTTTTTGAGCTGTGGAAATGTGCACACTAAAAGGGACTTTTCTGATTCAAAGTTTAAATTAAAATTGTCCTCTACATTGTGGGGGGGTCATAGTCTTAATGTAGGTCTTCAAGAAAGTAGAACATGATACTTGATTTAGGAGTTGTGCCATAACAAAATACCACAGGCTGGGTGACTCGAGTAGTAGAAATCTCTTTTCTCACAGTGAGACTAGAAGTCCAAAGTCAAGGTGCTGCCAGGTTTGGTTTCTGCTAAGAGCTCACTTCCTGGCTTGCAGATGGTGCCTTCTCACTGTGTCCTCACATGGCCTTTCCTCCCTGCACACGTGGGGAGAGAGAGCTCTCTGGCGTCTCTTCCTTGTCTTATAAGGCTACCAGTCCTGTTGTTTAGGGCCCCACCGTTATAATCTCATTTAACCTTAATTACCTCCCTAAAGGCCCATCTCCAAATACAGTCACACTGGGGGTAGGGCTCCAACTTAAGAATTCTGGAGGGGCACCCGAGTGGCTCAGTCGGTTAAGTGTCATGATATTGATATTGGGGTCTGTGAGTTCAAGCCCCGCGTCAGGCTCTGTGCTGACAGCTCGGAGCCTGGAGCCTGCGTCGGCTTCTGTCTCCCTCTCTCTCTGCCCTTCCCCCGCTCATGTTGTGTCTCTCTCTCTCTCTCAAAAATAAACAAACATTAAAAAAAATTTTTTTAAAGAACTTTTGGGGAAGACACAATTCAGTTCATAATAGAAGGTGAAAACCCAAAAGAATGAATGTGAGGGGGGAAAACTGAGTCAAGGAAAGAGGTGATGCAAAGCGATATAATGTGTTACCATGCTGGCTACCACTTCCTAAAAAACTTCAAAGAAAAAAAAGCCAGTCAAGGCATGCTTGGCACATTGGAGGCCTCCAGCAGGGCTGCAAGGAAGAATTGCATCTCAGGGAGCCTGGGTGGCTCAGTTGGTTGAGTGTCTGACTCTTGATCTCAGCTCAGGTCTTGATCTCAGGGTGAGGAATTCACACCCCGTGTTGGGTTCCACACCCAGCTTGGCACCGAAAGAAAGAATTGCATCTCAGAGTATTCCGCAGGAGAAAGACGCCCTCTGCCTGACTCTCCCCAGCCCCACTTCCTATTTGCTGTTAATTGAGGTTCGCCCCACCGAAAACTAACTCACCCAGAGTGCTGGGTTGCCCCTCAGAGGCCACTCAGGAGCCTAGAGTCCGTTCTGCACAGTGTAGCACTTCATCCAAGCCCAGAAGTGGGGGAGTGATAGAGCATGTTAGACATTAAGCCTTGGTCTTCAACTCAGACTTCAGCTACCCTGACACATGCAGCAAAAGTTCTGGAAGGCACACAGTCTAGGAGGTGAGTGGTGCCTTTATGGGGAAGGAAGCAGCCGAGGCAGCCAGAGGATGTCTGATCTAGTCATTATTTGACATTTGCAGAAGGTTCAGAACTGCTTCTGCTCTGAGTACGATGTGGCTATCCTAACGTAGCAACACTTCCCGAAAGGAGCATATCTATGAGGTCTTGGGAAAGTGTATTTTGATAGTCATATAAACAATTATCACATTGTAAATGAAATGCAATGAAAGTATTTAATAACTGAACACAATAATGCATCTAATTTGTACATTGACAGATGAGTCTTAACCTGTAACAAATAGTCTAAGCCTATAACAGATATGTTTGCTATCTGCTCCCAGTGTGTTCCAGCTCCCAGTGTGATTTAATACACTGTATGATTCAGGGGTGCCTGGGTGGCTCAGTAGGTGGGCGTCCAACTCTTGATTTCAGCTCAGGTCATGATCTCATGGTCTCATGAGATCTCATGGGTCTCATTCCAGCCCCATGTTGGGGGGCTGAACGTGGAGACTGCTGAGCTCAGCTCTGTGCTGAGCATGGAGGCTGCTTAAGATTCTCTCTCTGCCTCTCCCCTCTCTTTCTTTCTCAAAAAAAAATATATACTGGATGATTCAGATTTGCTTAAAAGCCAGTGGAGTGAGTTATACTGTAGGTTTCTTTTTCTTTCTTTTTTATTTTTTTTAATGTGTATTTATTTTTGAAAGAGAGACAGAGCATGAGCAGGGGAGGGGCAGAGAGAGAGGGAGACACAGAATCGGAAGCAGGCTCCAGGCTCCGCGCTGTCAGCACAGAGCCTGATGCGAGGCTCGAACCACGAACTGTGAGAACATGACCTGAGCCGAAGTCGGACGCCCAACCGACTGAGCCAACCAGGCGCCCCTGTAGTTTACTTTTCTAATGAAATGTGTGAAGTCTATCAAATCACGGCGAGAAGTGTGAGAGCCCAAGATACATTCATAAAGGCAATCAAATTGAGAGTTATCTTATCACGTCCGGGTAATTTTTAACTGCAAGTGACATTGGGAAATACCTTGAGAAGGGCGCAGGCAGGGGTTACACTTACTACAAAACCATTATGTTCTTGTTATTCTAAAGAGCAAAAACATGGGGCACCTGGGTGGCTCAGTCGGTTAAGCGTCCAACTCTTGGTTTCAGCTCAGGGCATGATCTCACGGTTTGTAGGTTCAAGCTCCACGTTGGACTCCACACTCACAGAGCAGAGCCTGCTTGGGATCTCTCTTCCTCCCTCTCTCTCTGCTCCTCCCCTATGCTCTCTCTCAAAAGAAATAAAAGTTTAAAAAATCAAAAAAATAAAGAACAAAAATATATAAGCTCTAGGTGACACTACATGATGAGGAATATCATGGCTGTCTGCTAAATAGTCTTAAATACTGAACTGTGGGGCATCTTCATTTCCATTAAATCTTTTTCGCGTTTTCAAATTACTTATCCTGGTTGTAATCTCTGTTAGTTTCAAGGTTTATCGCATGATTTGTCATGGATGTGTGTGTGTGTGTGTGTGTGTGTGTGTGTGTGTGTGTGTTATGTTTAGGGAGCAGAGTAGTTATTTCAAGTGGCTTAGGGAAAAGCAGACATGCTCAGCAGGCAATATTAGAACTCTCCAAAGGACTGAAAGTATACATACATAGTCACCTCTGAAATAAACTAGAGTTAATCACAGAGTAGACAGGGATGGGTGGGCAGGTGTATATTGGGCTTGGCCACAGGAACAGCATTCCCAGTGGCCTCAACGGGGGTAAAGCATTACCTACAAATCCTGTGTAGTGAATCAGATGATGAGGACAACATTTTCAGTGGCCAGAAGTCACACAAAACTCTGAGATCCACACAAAGTATATCATGTCTCCTTACTTAGAAATTCGTGAGTTACCAATACCTAAGCGCCCATGACTTCCAAATGTCAATCTCCAGCCCCATTTTCTCTACCACGTTCCAGACCATATATTCACTGTGACATCTTGAAATCATCATGCTTCAAACTGAATCCACTGCAAACCTGCCTTTCCTTCTCTATTTCCTATCTTAGTTGATAAAGAAATCCACTTATTCAGTTAGCCATTTCATTCATCCCATACCACATTTTTCACGGGAGGCGCTGGGGATACAACAGTAAATAGAGTGACATCCCTTTCCTTATGAATCTTACATTCTACTAGTGAAACGAACAGTAGCTAATACTTGTGTGTGTGCATGCATACATGCATGTGTGTGTGTGTGTGTGTGTATGTGTGTGTGTAGGTATGTCTGTGTGTGTTAGTGGCAAGTTCTATTGGAGAAAACAAAGCAGAGTAAAGGGGTCGTGAGTTATAGGACATGTCATTTTATACAGGTAATCAGTAAAGGCCTCGTTATATTAAATTCCTCTCTTCTTTGTCTCTTATCTCCAACTAATTCTCTTCCTGGTCTCCCTGCCTCTGTGTCTGTCCTCCATTTCATTCCATTTTCCATGCTTCCATCCAAGTCATTTTCTTTAAGATTTTATTTTTAAGTAATCTCTACACCCAGTGTGGGCCTCGAACCCTCAACCCCAAGATCAAGAGTCCCACACTCTACTGTCTGAGCCAGCCGGGCAGCATCTGATTCATTCTTTTACAATCCAAATGACGGTTCCCCACTTATTATTAGTCATGTGACATTCCACGTTCTTCACAATTCAGTCCTCCCTACTTTTTAAACTATAACTTCTACTACTCTCCAGTTGCCTGTGAGAATTAATTTCTCCATCTCCATTGGTTCTAAATTTAGGTGGGTATAAATAGCTTTATCAGTATTTGTTTTCCATTAGTCTCTCCCTTATAATATGATCTCCTTGGCTAAAGACTGGCCCAGTTCCTGGCACACGGGAAGTAAGAAGTAAATATTTGCTTGGCTCATTTGAAATTGAAAAAAAAAAACTTTTTTTCTTGACATTTAATTTTCCCCTTTTTCATGTAATGGAAGTTAGCTCTGGCAGAATTTCAGAGTGTCTAATTGTTACTCAGTTACCCAATGCTTTATGACTATTGCTCTTGGAGACATCCCAGCAAAGCCACATTATCTAGACCACCAGGTGATAGGAAATTTGTTCCCCAGGAGTCATAATAATTTCCAGTGAATCCTTCCCAAACTTTGGTTTCGTGAACTTCATCGGCTCTGTACCTGCTCTGAAATTTTGGACAAATGAGAGGGTGGAGGTGGACACAGCCCGTGCTTCTAGAACGCTTTCATCCCTCTGCTGCTATGTAGAACAGGGTAATGACCGAAGTGGTGACTTGGCTGAGGCAACTCTTAAATCAGGGGCTTTGCTGTTGGTTATGAATTCCCCAGAACCCAGTAGTGAACAGTGGTTAAAAAACAAACAAAAAACAAAACCCAATGCAAAAACAAAACAAAACAAAACACTCTTGCTTTACTATCATTCTGGTGATAGCACTAGAGAAAAGTTCAAAGCCATTTTAACTTAATCATTCATGCAGCATCTTCAAAGGATAGAAAACTAAAGCAACAGTTCACTATCTTCTAGAGATCACGACATTAAAAATGGACCTCCAGGGGGCGCCTGGCTGGCTCAGAAGGTGCAGCATGTGACTCGATCTTGGGGTTGTTTAAGTTCAAGCCCCACACTGGGTGTAGGGATTACTTTAAAAAAAAAATCTTAAAAAAAAAAAAAAAAAAACAAAGGTCTTCTGACTCCCACTATGTACTTATTTTATTTATTTTTTTTAATGTTTGTTTATTTTTGAGAGAGAGACAGACAGAGCTTGAACAGGGGAAGGGCAGAGACAAAGGGAGACAGAATCTGAAGCAGGCTCCAGGCTCCGAGCTGTCAGCACAGTGAGACATGAGGCTCGAACCCACAAACCATGAGATCGTGACCTGAGCTGAAGTCAGATGCTTAACTGACTAAGCCACCCAGGTGCCCACTATGTACTTATTTTAAAAGACAAATCTACACAAGAATTATTTAGATAAAATATAAATGACTCCAACTGTTAGGACTTTGGGATATTAGGGTGGAAACTTTAAGTGGGAAGTTCAGATATTTGTACATGAAACTACTATATCACTCTCATTTCTGTCCAACAAAATAAGCATTTAAAAATAAGTATTAATAAATATAATTTACCCTATGAAAAAATCAAACTTTATATGTTTGAATGATTCTTCAATTATGTTAAAGCAATTATTGATTTTAGGTTGAGAATGAAGATTCTCCTAACTTAGGCACATAGTGGAGAACTGCCAATATAGGGGAGATATATTTTTGGCTCAGGGCTATGGGGGTTAGAAGACTTTTTTTTTCAACTTAATATAGGTGTTGGATAAATACTACCTTTAGAACTTTTTAAAGGAATAAAACTGGCCTCAGTTAACTTGCTAGATTATTTTTCTTGTTCTGTTTTCCATGAAGGGGGTAAAAAAACACTCTTGCAGAAGGTAATGTTTTCCAATGAAAAAATCTTTTATAGTCTCTCTCTGATTGCATAAAAGAAATGTATTTTCTTGCCAAAGAACAGGATTTGAACACAGGAACTGAATATTTTCTAGGATAGAAAATAATTCTATGTTTCCATTTATTTTTTTTCTTGGCAACCTTTCTTTTTTTAATTTATTTTTTAATGTTTATTCATGTTTGAGAAAGAGAGAGAGAGAGAGAAAGAATGTGAGCAGGTGAGGGGCAGAGAGAGAGAGACACACAGAATCTGAAGCAGGCTCCAGGCTCTGAGGTGTCAGCACAGAACTCAATGCAGGGCTTGAATATACAGACTGTGAGATCATGACCTGAGCCCAAGTTGGCCTCTTAACCAACTGAGCCACCCAGGCGCCCCTCTTGGCAACATTTTCAAGCAGTGTTTGTTATGAAGAGGCTCAGTATAATGAGAAAAGCACAGCATTTGAGGCATGCCTTCTCCTGCAGGGAACAGATGTCACATATTCTGAACCATCCAGGTTTCCAAAAAGTGTTTTACCAGAGAACAACTAAAAATATTCTTCCATATGATATTTCCCAACAATTATATTGTAAATGAGTTCCCTGCTTCATAATGTGCTACTAAGAGCACAGATACGGGAATTCTTACTACATTCTAAATCTTTCTTAAAGTTTATTTGAGAGAGAAATCGCATGCATAAGTAGGGGAGGGAGGGTGGGAGACAGGGAGAGAGAGAAGAGAGAATCCCAAGCAGACTACACTTTCAGTGCAGAGCCCAATGCAGGGCTCGAACCATGGGACCATGATCTGAGCCAAAATCACGAGTTGGACATTGAATTGACTGAGCCACCCAGTTACCCCTGGAATTCTTACTACACTCCATTAACAAACCCTTATAGAACTGCTGAGGGAAGTATTGGCAAGAACCAGAAAAGGATCACTCTATTAGTCCTTTACATCATTAAGAAAGTGACAAGACAACCCACAGGGAGAAAATATTTGCACATGGTATCTTTGATAAAAGACTCATAACCAGAATATGTAAAGAACTCTTTTACCTCAACAATAAAAATCACCCAACTTCTAAAAAATGGACAAAATATTTGAATAGACATTTCTCCAAAGAAGATAACAAATGGCTGATAAGTACATGAAGAGATGTTCAATATCATTCCTCAATAAGGAAATGTGAGCAGAAGTGAAAAACCACAGTGAGGTACAATTTCATACCTACTAGGATGATTAAAATCAAGAAGATAGATAATGCTGATAGATATCAACAAGATAGATAATAGTAAATGTTGGCAAGGATGTGGAGAAATTTGAATCTTCATGCATTGCTGGTGGGAATGTAAAACAGTGCATCTGTTTTGGAAAATCATTTGGCAATTCCTCAAAATATTGAAAAGACTGCATAACACAACAATTCCATTCCTAGGTACATATCTAAGATAACTGAACCCATGTTCACACGACAAAACTTGTACATGGATATTCATATCAGCATAGTAAAAAGTAGAACCAGGCTCAGTCAGTTAAGCGTCTGACTCTTGATTTCAGCTCAGGTCATGATCTCATAAACTATGAGATGGAGCCCGAAGCTCTGCACTGACAGTGTGGAGTCTGCTTGGGATTCTCTCTCTCCCCGCCCTCTCTCACGTGCTCTCTCTCCCTGTCTCAAAAAACATAAACTTAAAAAAAATAGTTGTTAAAAGTAGAAACAATGTAAATGTTTGTTGACTGATAAATACATGAATAAAAGTAGTATATCCATATAGTGGATTGTTTGTCAATGAAAAGTAAGTACTGATACATATTACAACATGGATAATCCTTGAAGACATGACATTACATGAAAGAAGCCAGTCTCAAGAGGTCACACATTATATAATTTCATTTATACAAAAAGTCTGGAATAGGCAAATCTATAGAGACAGGAAGTAGATTCCTGGTTGCCAAAGACTGAGGGGATGAGTTTCTTTTTGTGGTAATAAAATGTTCTTGAAATTATATAGTGATGATAATTTTACAACTTTGTGAATACACTAAAATGTGCTGAGTTGTACACTTTAAAAATGTAAATTTAATGTTATGTAACTCAACAAAGCTTTAATTTTTAAAAAACGTATTTATTGTTTAATTTACATCCAAGTTAGTTAGCATATGGTGCAACGATGATTTCAGGAGTAGATTCCTTAATGCCCCTTACCCATTTAGACCATCCCCCCTCCTACAACCCCTCCAGCAACCCTCTGTTTGCTCTCTATATTTAAGAGTATTTTATGTTTTGTCCCCTTCCCTGTTTTTATATTATTTTTGCTTCCCTTCCCTTGTGTTCATCTATTTTGTATCTTAAATTCCTCATGAGTGAAGTCATATGATATTTGTCTTTCTCTGACTTATTAATTTTGCTTAGCAAGATACCCTGTAGTTCTATCCACGTAGTTGCAAATGGCAAGATTTCATTCTTTTTTATTGCTGATTAATACTCCATTGTATATATATATATATATACATATATATATATATATGTACGTATATATATATATATATGTATATATATATACACACCACATATTCTTTATCCATTCATCTGTCGATGAACATTTGGGCTCCTTCCATACTTTGGCTATTGTCAATAGCATTGCTATAAACATTGGGGTGCATGTACCCCTTTGAAACAGCACACCTGTATCCTTTGGATAAATACCTAGTAGTTCAATTCCTGGGTCATAGCGTAGTTCTATTTTTAATTTTTTGAGGAACCTCCATCCTGTTTTACAGAGTGGCTGCACCAGTTTGCATTCCCACCAGCAGTGCAAAAGAGATCCTCTTTCTCCACATCCTCCCCAGCATCTGTTGTTGCCTGAGTTGTTAATGTTAACCATTCTGACAGGTGTGAGGTGGTGTCTCATTGTGGTTTTGATTTGTATTTCCCTGATGATGAGTGATATTGAGCAGTTTTTCATGTGTTGGTTGGCCATCCAGAAGTCTTCTTTGGAGAAGTGTCTATTCATGTCTTTTGCCCATTTCTCTGCTGGGTTATTTGTTTTTTGAGTGTTGAGTTTGATAAGTTCTTTGTGATTTTGGATAATAACCCTTTATCTGATATGTCATTTGTAAATGTCTTCTCCCATTCCATCAGTTGCCTTTTAGTTTTTCTGATTGTTTCCTTCAAACAAAGCTGTAATTTTAAAAATAGCGTTTCAAATTCTCAAAATGGCAAAATATTTAATAAACATAATTTTTCTTAATAGTATTGTCATTGGTAATAGGAGCCCAGAAAAAAATAGGGACAAAAATTGGTGAAGGCTATTCTTTGACCTCGTTGCTCCGTGGCAGGTTCAGCACCAGGGACAGCTCCTCTGCACAGTCTATACTTTCAAAGGTACCTTTCAAAAGGCTACCCAGGTCCTGCAGAAGTTTCCTAAAAGTGACATCTCTATTGTGCTTTCCTTCTTTTTAACACTGTCATATATTATGGCAGACATATTGCCTTTATATATACATTTTGTGAGCACTTAAACAGGAAACAAAAGATCTGCAACTTCATTAGTACATCCAGCAAAATACATTGATTGATTGTTCTGTGCAGATACTCCATCCATGAGCTCTTTGACAAGTCACTTGCCTCTATTAGCTTCATTTCCTTATCCAAAACTTGTCAACAATTACACATGCATGGTAAACTAAGCTAGTATTTGTGAAATAACTTGCATGGTTTGTATTCATGAAAGGTATTTTTATTACTGAATTCTTTAACAAGTCACCCTATTTCATTTTTAAGCAATTTATTTTATTCTGAGAGCACAGAGTCTCCCATGACATTAGAAGCCCAGACTACTGTCCTGGATATACTCAGGCTATACTGTTAATAGCCTTCATGGCAAGAATTATCTTTTTAAGGATGTTACAGATGGGCACAAAATTTCTAATAAGTAATCTTGGACCTGGCCTGGAAATGGGCCCATTTCTAGGGATGAGGAATAGATAAAAAGCTATTCATCTAATCCTTCACCTTTCTAAATTTAGTCCAACGATGATCTTCAGCACATAATTGCAGATGCATTGTCCACTACACATATCTCTATACGATCAATCCTGTCATATAGAATTTATCTGTAGGGTGAATGTTAATTCTAACCCCCTATAACGCTGTTATAAAGGAATTCTGTAAGATTTAACACGTCAAAATAAGAAATTATACAGAAAAGTTCCATGAATGTTTGAACAGCAAAATTGTGTCAAAACATGTAACTTCATGTCTTTATCTGTATGACTGCTGTGGAGTATGTGGATAAGATGCTCTGCAAAAAATCTAACTAGGGGCACCTGGGTGGCTCAGTCAGTTAAGCATCTGACTTTGGCTCAGGGCATGAGCTCGTGGTTTGTGAGTTCGAGCCCCACATGGGGCTCTGTGCTGACAGCTCAGAGCCTGGAGCCTGCTTTGGATTCTGTCTGTGTTTTGTGTCTCTCTCTGTTCCTCCCTCGCTCACACTCTGTCTCTCTCTCTCTCAAAAATAAATAAAGATTAATTTAAAAAGTTTTTAAATCTAACTAAACTGTGTATGGTTTAGTCTCCCTGTTTTTCAATCTTACTCAAATGATTCAATTTTAGTTGCCATTTACCTATCTTACTCATATTTAAATATCAAAATCACTAGCACAGGAACTCTGTTGAATTCCATAAGGTCAGACGCAGCTTCCTTAAGCAGAAAAAAAAAAATGACAATTGTTGACTTTTAGAGGGAACAGAGTGGAAGGCAGCCATTTGATTTCTCAATGTCCACTATTTCCTTCGCTCTGACTTAAGTAAAAATGTTGTGTAAGAGGTCAGAGTACATTTCCGTAGGAGCCCTTGGGTTCATTAACACAAAAGTTGTAAATAATACTTCTCTTCCTGAGGAAAGTGTATCCATCGGAGTAGGCACACAAGGGAACCCCTAACACACTGAGAAGTTGGGAAACGGATCTTGAGTCCAAATGTTTCAAAAAGCAAAAGCTTCCCATGTCCATTCCATAATGATTCTTTACTCCTTACCTCTTCCTCTAGTGATTCATTTATTGCTTTCTTTAACTACAAGGCCATCTGAAAGATGGCTGTTCTTCTCTTGTGGCACGCAGAATCTCAACAGTCTGTTGCCGCTCTCCTTGATGACCTCCCCAACTTGCCTGGCTGTCTGTCCTCTACTCATCCCATTTGCTCTTTGTTCATTTCCCCCCTTTCTTTCCTACTATTGGTTTATTAGCTATACTTCTACATTCTAGTTTTTAGTGGTTGTGCTAATGCTGATAGCCTATCTCCTTAACTTACCAAGTCTATTTTAAACGTGGGAACGTTATGTAATAACAACAGTATACTTCCATTTTCACCTTCCATCCTGTGTGCTATCATTGTCATACATTTTGTTTCTGCATAAGTTATGAAATACACGTTATTTTTGCTTTATACGTTAATTACATCTCAAAGAATTTTTTTTATTTTTTTTTTCAACATTTATTTATTTTTGGGACAGAGAGAGACAGAGCATGAACGGGGGAGGGGCAGAGAGAAAGGGAGACACAGAATCGGAAACAGGCTCCAGGCTCCGAGCCATCAGCCCAGAGCCCGACGCGGGGCTCGAACTCACGGACCGCGAGATCGTGACCTGGCTGAAGTCGGACGCTTAACCGACTGCGCCACCCAGGCGCCCCTCAAAGAATTTTTTTTAAATGAAAAGAAAACACTTTCCTATTTACCCACATATTTACCACTCCCTGTGTTCTTCATTTTCTTGTGTAGATCCAAGTTTTCATCTGGTTTTATTTTTCTTCTGCCTAAAGAATGTCCTTTAACATTACTTACGGTAATGTTCAACTGCAAACTCTGTCAGCTTTTTTTACTGTTTATTTATTTTAAGAGAGAGAGAGAGAGGGAAACAGACTGAGTGGGGGAGGGACAGAGAGAGAGAATCCTAAGCAGGCTCTGTGCTGTCAGCTCAGAGCCCAACGTGTGGCTTCATCTCACTAACATGAAATCAGGACCTGAGCTGAAATCAAGAGTTGGATGCTCAACTAACTGGGCTACCCAGGCGACCCATCTCAGCTTTTGTTTGTCTTAAAAAGGCTTTATTTCACCTTAAGTTGAAAATTTTATTTTATGCTACAGTTTTATTTACTAAATAATCTCTATAGCCCATGTGGGGATTGAACTCATGACCCCACAATCAAGACTCACATGCTCTTCTGATCGAGCCAGCCAGGCACCCCTTAAGTGGAAAAGAGATTTTTGCTGGATATAGAATTGTATGTTGCCCATGTTTTATTGTTTTCATTCTGCAATTTAAAGATGCCATACCATGGTCTTCTGACCTGCATCATTTCTGAGAAGAAATCTGCTTTCATTCTTTGTTCCTCGGTACATCATGTGCCTTTCTCTGGCTGATTTTAAGATTTTCCTCTTCATCACTGTTTTTCAACAATTTAATTATAATGTGCTTTGATATGATTTGTGTGTGTGTGTGTGTGTGTGTGTGTGTGTGTGTGTGTGTATCCTCTTTGGGATTCATTAAGGTTTGTAGATCCATGGGTTCATAGTGTTTGTTAAATTTAGAATTTTTTCAGCCATTGTTTCTTCAGATATTTTTCCGTCCCTTTCTCCTCCCTACCACTAAATCACAGTGTTCTGGGATGTCAATTACACATACAATAAACCACTTGATATTATCCCCAGGTCACTGAGGCCTCATTTTTTTCCATCTTTTTTTCTCTGTTGCAGATTGAATTGTTTGTATTGCTGCATCTTCAGGTTTGCTGATCCTTTCTTTTCCCATGTCTCAGCTGCAGTTAATCTCATCCAGTGTATTTTTTTTCATTTCAAATATTTTAATTGTTATCTCTATAATTTCCATTTGGTTCCTTTTGTATCTTCACACACTCTCTCCATTCTATTCATATTAAAGATCCATAAACATAGGGTATTTATAATAGGTATTTCAAAGTTTTGTGTACTAATTCCACCATCTCTGTCATTGGTGGATCTTTTTCCATTGACTTTTTTTTTCCTCCTGGTTATGGGTCACATTTTCCTGATTCTTGGCATGTCCAGGAATTTTTTACTGGAGGCTGAATGTTGAGTTGTTAGGTTATTGAGTGTGTGAACTTTGCTATCTTTCTTTGAAGAACATTGGCTTTGTTCTGAAAGAAAGTTACGCTATTGGAAGGTCAGATGGGTTTGATCTTTTCATGGCTTTTTAAAAAACTGTTACAGGGTAGGTCTGCGGTTGCCTCAATTCAGAGCTAGTTTAGCCCTAGTACTAAGGTGTGACCGTCTGGGTTTCTTGAATAGTCAATTTGGAAGCTGATTTTCTTGAAAGCATAATGTTGGAAGATCCCTGGCCTGACCTTGGGAAGAGATTCACAAAATCCTTTCTTCACTATGGCAAGCTTGAAACCAAAGCGTTCTGAGGAGGGAACATGGGATATGTGGTCGGCTGCAGGTGCACGGAAGAACCAAGCCAACGGCCGGATGCTGAGAAACATTTAGAATGCTCCCATAACGAAAAGTGGCTGTCAGGTACTCAATCATTAATCACAAGGACAGCAGTTCAGTGTGATAATTGGTTCTCTCTGTATACAAGGATTTAATAGCTTTCTTGTCTGCCACATAGATGATGCTGACCCTCCCAGCCTCTGTTAGTAGACAATGGTACTTAAAGATTGTGTTAATCTAACTGTGCATCTCCTTAGGACCATCAGTCTACAAATAGGAACTTTGAGGCATTATTACAATTTTGAAAAGGTTGTCCCTCATCATGTGTCTTTGCTTACATTCCTAAACTATATAAACCTCTTTAAATGGTTTTATGTGGAGAGATTTTTTCCAGTTAAAGATGTCTATTTTGTTTCATCCACTTGAAAATGCCTTTGGTTACAACTCTTCATCACTGCCCCTTGTTCAACATAAAAACAGACATAAAAAAAATGGAAGCTTCTCAATATGTGTGCCAGTTTAAATTTCCACCGGTGTCTAAGAGATCCTGGCATGGTCAAGACACTTCTCTATCCTAGCAAGGTGCTGCCTGAGGCTTGTGATGTGCATACAGCTGGGCAAAGCAAGGCTCTGTGTCCACCAGGGGCTTGGGCTCACGACCTCAAGATCAAGAGTTGCATGCTCTATAGACTGAGCCAGTCAGAATCATTTTCTGCCCTGGTCTGCACCCTAGGAAATGGAGCCCAGGGCACTACTTTGTCCTTATTCTCTTGCCCTCTGGCTGCAGGTTGGGTTTAGCCAATGGGAGATGCCAGTAGGAGATGGAAGGGCAAGACGAGAGATGACAGTCTGGGATGTGTCTTCGCACTGTCCCCTTGCCTCTGCTCCTCCAGGACTACAGCTCCTGCTGGCCAGTCCCCTCTAAGCCTGCAGTCCTCTCTGGGCTCCATTACCTTCATTTTCTCCCTTTGTCTTTTTGGCTGTGATGACAGTAACAGCTTCATGCCAGGGCTGGTTCCTGGGTGCCTCAGCAGCTTTTGTCGGTTCCCTTAACCTTACCGGCATCTCTGTAAACCATCCTTCACTAAATGGCTCTTCATTTGAACCATCAAGTGAATGCTGTTTCTTTCCAGGATTCTGACTAATACACACGTTAAGTGAAAAGAGAAGAATACAAAGCTTTGTACAGACCAAAACAAAACAAAACACCCAAAAAACAAACAAACAAAAACACCTAAAACTGACATTGGAAGTCTCATTATCTGGGGGCACCTGGGTGGCTCAGTTGGTTAAGTGTCCGACTTCAGCTCAGGTCGTGATCTCATGGTTCATGAGTTGGAGCCCCACATCAAGCTCTGCGCTGACAGCTCAGAGCCTGGAGCCTGCCTCGGATTCTGTGTGTGTGTCTCTCTCTCTCTGCCGCTCCCCTGCTCATTCTCTGTCTCTTCTAAAAATAAATAAATATTTAAAAGTTAAAAAAAAGAAAGTCTAATTATCTGGAGGTGGTTTAGGAATAAAGTAAGGAAGATGGTTTGGAATCATTTGAAACTATTCCACCATTTCTATTTTTTTGTTGTTTAATTTTTTTAATGTTTACTTATTTTTGAGACAGAGACAGAGTGTGAGTGGGGGAGGGGCAGAGAGAGAGAGGGAGACACAGAATCTGAAGCAGGCTCCAGGGTCTGACCTATCAGCACGGAGCCCGATGTGGGGCTCGAACTCGGGAACAGCGCGATCACGACCTAGACTGAAGTCGGATGCTTAACTGACTGAGCCACCCAGGCACCGCTATTTATTTTTCTTGAGCTGGAGTAAGTAACTCTGCGTACATAATAGGTAACTATGGGTATAACACCATCAATATCTGTTTTATAAGGTACCAACTTCCAACTTTGTGGAAATTTACTACTCGTGGCACAAGGAGAACAACAAATCAAGGAAGTCGTCAAGGAACCTGGAGGAAGTAGACAAGGCTTCTTCCCACATGGGTATTCAACTTGGCGACTGAGGTCATTAGAATAAAACTTTAAGTCTGACTACTTTTGTTACTATGGTTTTCTTAGCATTTGTAAGCACATTTATACATTCCATTAGGTCTCGATGATCATTAACTTGTAAGAAATATTTCCTCTTCCCTGTATTTATTTTCATTTTTTTAATTCAAGTATAGTTGACATACAATGCTATATTAGTCACAAGTGTAGACCATAGTGATTTCACAATTCTGCACATCACCCAGTGTTCACCGTGATACGTGCAGTTATCATCAGTCACCATACGTCAGTACAGTATTATTGGCTATAGAAAAATATGGACACTTGATGAATTTGCACATCATCCTCATGCAGGGGCCACACTAATCTTCTCTGTATCGTTCCAGTTTTCGTACATGTGCTTGCTGAAGCACATGCTTTCTTTCTTTCTTTCCTTTTTTTTTTTTTTTTTTTTTTTTTAAGCCAAACATCCCTTGGCTTAGTTTAGCAGCATTGTTAACCTCTGAAATGTAGGTAAGCTTACTGTCTCCAACACAGATGGGTCCAGAAATAGATTTCGTGGGTTATCCATTTACAATACCAAACTATCCTTTCTGATATCCACTATGAGGTTCTCCAAAGAGTTCCCCTTATTCTTAATGTCTAGAAAACCACAAATGCAATCTCATTAATGAGAACCACCACCAGGTTTAAGCCTCTCAGGGCCTGGGTACTCTGTTTCCTGGCCCCAGGCTGTGTCTTAACATAGAGAATATCCTGCAGAAGTCATAATAGGAATAGGGAAAACGATATCTCATTACAGTAAACATAAAACTAACTTTTGATAGAGCTGTTAGGAATTCTGTGCATGAGGTCCCAGATAATCAGATTTGACCTTCATGCTTCTGTGTAAGAGCGGGGGAGCCAATTTCCACCGCCGTGGAAATTTACTACCCGTGGCACAAAGAGAACAACAAATTAAGGAAGTCGTCATGCAACCTGGAGGAAGTAGACAATGCCAAATCCAACCTTTGCAACGTGAAGTTTGAGTACTGCAGCCAGAATGCATCACAGACCTAACCCACTGCAGACTAAAAGGTTTGCTGCAAATGCACCTACGTGAGGTTCAGAGGACCTGGAATCCACTTGACATCAAAACGCTGCAGGAAAGCTCCCAGGACTTTGGTCTGCATTTTTTGTTAATGGGAATAACACTCACTCCTGGGGTTCTTTGGTCTTTGTTAAGTTTATTTATTTTGCAAGAGAGAGAGAGAGACAGCGAGCTCGTAAGTGGGGAAGGTGCAGAGAGAGAGAGAGAGAGAGAGAGAGAGAGAGAGAGAATCCCAAGCAGGCTCTGCACCATCAGCTCGGGGCGGGCGCTCAACCTCACAAACCATGCGATCATGACCTGAACCAAATTTCAAGAGGGTCGCTTAACCGATGGAGCCACCCAAGTGCCCTTGGTCTGCATTTTTAAAACACCACACGTGTAGCTGCTCAGCTAACTAAACAGATCAATAGAAACAAACCTTTGCAGGAGGGGAATTACTCTGGGCACCTGCAACTTTTTCTTCTTTTTATCTTCACCTGACCACCGAGAAAAGTACTTCAGGAGGGCAGCCTTGTGTGACGGTTACCCTAACACTCGGGTGCCAGCTGGCATTTGTCTCTGCTCATCTTCAGTGAATTCATTAATATTTTTATCTGTAGGATGTTCACTGATAAGAGTACTAACCTTAATTATATGCTAATCTGAACCAGATTCTTCTTCTTCCATCGTTGACGGTCACTCGCGTGTGCACCTGAGCTGTGAAAAGCTCCACAAACAACAGATATGGTTCAAGGCACACGGGGCTCACACCCGCTTCCCAGAAGTTTTGAATCTGTGCTGCCGACACACTGGCCTCACGCCCTGGCCACAGATGATTGGATAGAGTGGGCCATGTGGTTCAAGGGCTATGGGTCGGCTGAGCCGACCAGATTCTACTTCCTGGGGATTTGAACTGGTGGACTCAGATGCAGCTTGCCTTAGTGGTGGGAGCAGCCAAATGTGCCAGGAGGACGAAGAGGGGGAGCCTGAGGTAGAGAGAGACCAAGAGCGGTACGGAGAAAGACATCTTGAGCCACGAGGCCAGAGCTCATCTGAACCGTGAGACCCACAGCCGGAAACCTTAATTCTTGGCTCTCCTGGGCCCAGGCAACTGCCAAGGGAACTAGATGTACTTCCTGCCCTGTTGCTCTGTGGGGTTCTCGCTCTCGGACTCGCTTAAGTGCTTTTCTGTCATCACAACCCAAACTGCTTGGACAGAACCCAAAGCAGGTTAGGAACCTCCTATTGCTTGCATTCCCGACCAGGCTGACTTAGGCTCAGGCGATATTTCCTGCTGATCGTAAAACAGCCACTCAAGCCGCTAACCATTTCTCATTCGCAATGAAACCCACAGAGAACTGGGATTCATGGATTTTCCAAAGCTCTTCCGTCGTGCGGCAATTTAGCTCAGGGCCTCTCTTTGGCCCACCATGTAGGAATCCTGCAAATGCTAAGCAGAGCGGTGGTCGTGTGGAGCTCTGAAGACCGTCAGGAGCCAAGGTGAGATGAGTGTACCTGGGTCTTACAGCCTGGTGGAAAACCTGTTATTTAAGTATGCCCTCCTACCTCACTTGCCACCGAGAGGTATCTTCCTCTGTGCTGGTGATAAGCCTCCAGGCCTTCACTTTTCCTGATTTCAGCTGCGCACGGTGGGTGAGTCCTGCTTCTGACTTTGACAAATATCTGAGATGCACTCAAGTGTTCCTGCCATGGGTGTGCAGGTGCGGGCCGCCCGAGCCCTTGCTTTCTTTTAGCCACACCGCCCTGACCCTACATCGCTGTCTCCACCCTGGGGCCTGCAAGGAGGCTCTCAGAGCCCGGGCTGAGGTCAGGCCTCTTTCACAGGCATGGAACCAGGCACTTGTGCTCCCCTGACATCTCAAGGTTCGGTTCATGCTTAGAAATCCGTGACCCCACTTCATAACGTCCTTCCACAAGCCATATTTACTTAAGAACCTGTTTCTGGGTGAGGCCACTGTCCTTGGTTAATTTTAACCTCACTAGAGAGAGAATGTTACCAAAACTCGGTTTGACCTCTCATGTCTACTGTGGCCGTTCCATAGGTCATTGTGACTTGGTGACTATGTCAGGGGGTCACTGACTTCAGGAAGCTTCCCTCCCCAGGACATCTAAAAACGTGCTCTCTGTAAGTTCCGGATCAATAAAAAGAAACCGCAGGGGGAAATAATCCCACTTTACTTCTTAGCTGTACTTGGCTCTCATTACCAACTTGCAACTTGGAATTTACTTGATATCTGTATGAGCTCTGTTCCAGTCACAATGATACCAGACCCATATCCTTCCCCACCAGAGCTTGAAATCCAGTAAAGAAATAAAGTGTCGTGATAAAGATGGACCAGTAACAGCAAAAACCCCACAAAACAACAACAACAAAACGCACCGCTCTAGGCAAAATCCCAAGCCCCTACATAAGTAGCATCAGAATCTATTGATTCTTTCTTGCAATCCCTGTTTCTGTGCTTCTGGGTGTGCTCTATAGGCCCGTGTCACATTGTGAACCCTTTGTTGTCCGTCTGTCTGCGGTAACACGTACAGAAAGGGAGAGGAAGCGTTTGGAAACTTTTACAGCAACTAGATCTCAAGGTAACATTTTTACTGTACTTTACAGAGATGCCACGTTGCAAAGGATTGGAAACTTTAAGAAGCTGTGCCTCTCTGTGAATCGTTTTACAAGCACCGTTCTGCCACAGTTTTCAAAGGGAAAAGGCCACGTTCCTTCCTGCTCTAAAAAGAAAGCCGTGCAGTGTTTCCTTCTCTTGTACAGCGCAAGATGTATTTTCATAGCTGTTTGCTCTTGTAAAGACATACAGGAGGGACAGCCGAAAATGCAACTACTAAATATCACGGGTCCCACGAGCAGATTCAAGTGTTCCGTTATTACCTTGTGAATATAAACCGAGTGGAAACATTAATTTCTCATGTACCTACCACTGACTAATGCATTAAACATAGATCACACACTCACCACTGCTGAGTTTTTCTTTTCATCTCTCCAGCATGTTGAATTATAGCTAAAGTGGGGGGAGGGAGGGCGCCTGGGTGGCCCAGTTGGTGAAGCATCCTACGTAGGCTCAGTTCATGATCTCACGGATTGTGAGTTTGAGCCCTGCATTGGGCTCTCTGCTGTCAGCACAGAGCCTGCTTCGGATCCTCTGTCCCCCCTCTGTCTGCCCCTCCCCTGCTCTCTCTCCCTTGAATATAAATATTAAAAAATAAAATAAAATAAATTATAGCTAAAGGCCACTTCTGATAAGAAAGATGTATTTATCTTTCCTATTTAACTACAATAATACGAATATTTTAAAACAAACGCCATTTTCACCATCAGCGCATCTCTGCTCCTTTTTTTGTGTACAGGAGTCTGAAAGTTCCAGAACACTGAAGCAACTTTCCGGGTCTTTGCTCCCGCTGTTGATCATTTTGTACCAGCTGCTTCTCTTTCCCTGGCCCCAGGGGCCTTTCCATGAAGCTCAGTTCAGCAGAGAAGCCAGCACCCAAAGGAAATTCACACACATGCTGACAGGTACTTGAAGCATTCCCAAGCTGTTTCCCGGATTTTGGCCTTGGGGATGGCAGTGATAACAAGAATTGGGGCCAGGAAAGTCTCAGGCTTTTGCGTCTGTCCTGATAAATTTGTTGATCGATGGTAAGGTGCAGTGGAGTAAAGCTATACAGTGTCCATGAAGCATCTTAGCATTACTGACCTCGTTCTGCCTTTTCAGACTTGAGGGTGAAGAGAATAAAACTGTAAAATGCTGTGCTTATACCTGGTTTTAACACCCAACCTCTATTTGGTTCCAACCTCTATATGGTTATACCCATGTAAGGCTTTATAAATTAGGAACAAAAAAAATTATTTGCTTACAAATAAGCTATTTAAATGGGGGGGGGAGCCCCACATTTCTGTACGTAGGAATGCTTTTTGGAACACATTCCCGGTTTAAATAAGCTACCTGTGCAGATGGGTTTTACAACCCAACCCATCTGGACTAAGCCAGAAATACTTAAAGCAAGCATTTTTTTCAGTTTACAGAAATCCTCTTGACTAAGTTTTCCAAGAATCATCACAAGGGACACTGATGGAAACAAAGGGACTTAAAGATCAGCCTAAGCCCTGATGACACTGATAATGAGGACCAATTGATCATTATATACAGAAAGTTGGGCTTGATGTTATTGATTTATTTATTTGTTATTTATTTATTTATTAAAAAGTAATCTTTACGCCCAACATGGGGCTTTGAACTCATGACCCCGACGTCAAGGGTCACGTGCCCTACCGACCGAGCCAGCCAGGCGCCACCCAGAAAGTTGGTTTTTAAACAGAGAGTAGTCTTTTTCCAGAGACACCAGCCAGCATTAAACTTTCAATCCCACGCATGCTTCACCCACTTGGGCTGGCTTTGCCCCGTACTTGTTCCGACAGACCCCTCAACTCCTCAAACCCAGTCTACAACTTTCAAGTGCAGTCACACAGCACATACCTCTGGCTGGTCTACAGAGCACTTTGGCCTAGGGGATGTTGGATACGGGAGTGAGTGGTTTTCCATTACTTACAAACCCTGTTGATATTAAACCCAAACAGAATCCAGATACACTTTCGTTTTCTCGCCCTACAGGACAGGACGGGATTAAAACTAAAATGAATTAACAGAAGACCCAACCATTTTGAACAAGTAACATAAAAGTGATTGTACAATTTGGACCCACTTAATTTTGTGTCTGACTGTTAGACAGTCATGATGAAAACAGGACTTTTCTCTATAGAGAAAAGTGTACGTAAATATGGTCAGTACTGAGGTAAACAATAGTCAACCTAATGACAGGTAACCCAATAGACTGTTAATGTTTTAGATCCATAAAAATATATGTTGTTAGTTTTACATTTTACACAGTAACCAGTCTTAAGCAGTGGAAGCACATTCCTGTAAAAACAACCGTACCCCCTTAGGAACTTGCTATTTAAGTGAAAACTAACACTAATTCTGAATTAGTCATTTCTTTATTCACATTTGTATAGGTTTCCACATATGAGGTTAGCTGTCAGTCTAAAGCTTTACCTTCTTTAATGTGGTACTCAGAACTTAGAATTTTTTTCCTCCACAAGATTAGCTTCGACAGAAATAAAATGGTCTTTCTTTGATCTCACTAAAATATGAGAAAATCATCTGATCTAGAATAACAATTATTTTCATGCAAAATTCATTTGCAGGCAAGTCCTTGGAAAATTAACATAAATGTCCCCTGATTCGGGCTCTTCTTCTCTCCTGGAGGCCAGGCAGATTCTACACTGGCTTGTCTGGCTCTCTTTCCCATACATAGAGAAGGCCCTACGTCTTCCTCCACGGGCGGAAAGGACTTTGGTTCAAGACTGTGATGGCCCACATTCAAGAAACTCAAGTCGTCACAGTGGCCTGAATTATACAGAATTGATACAGTTCTTTGGGGACCTTTTAAACGGTGTGTGTTCGTAGGATGAAACCAGAAGCCACCTGTTATTATTTCTTCACTTTGGAGATGAAGTAGAACAGGATTTGCCCGATCCATTTGGTCACCCAAACCTCCCTTGCATTGGACGTCTGCATGGAAGTCTGGAGAAAATACTGAGATTAGAAGGCCATGATATAAAGAATGCGGAAAGTCAAAGAAGTCCAAGTACCAGGGGGGGGAATGAAACCTGCCCCTCTATCAGAAAGTCCATCTTGACGATAAAAAGTCCATCCATCTGGGGACGGATGGTGGTGATGGTTGCACAACAGTGTGATGTCCTTAATGCCACTGAAGTGTACATTTGAAGGTGGTTAAGGGGCACCTGGGTGGCTCAGTCAGTTAAGCATCTTGACTTTGGCTCAGGTCATGATCTTGGGGCTCTTGAGCTCAAGTCCCGCGTCGGGCTCTGTGCTGACAGCTCGGAGCCTGGAGCCTGCGTCGGATTCTGTGTCGCCCCCTCCCTCTGCCCCCCCCCCCCCCCCCCACTGCTTGCGCTCTGTCTCTTAAAGATGAATAAACGTTAAAAAAAATTTTTTTTAAAGATGGTTAAAATGGTAAATTTTGCCACAGTAAGAAAGTACATCTTGCCACAATAAGAAAGTCAGTCTTGTACTACTATGCATATGACCCCTCAGTATGGACACATATGGCCAAAATTTAAGAGAAACATATTCTTAAGTCAGAAAGGGACAAGGGCGTATGTTTGCATTTTTGCTATAATCTTCTCATCATTAAAACATGTGAGGTTAGAAAGACATTAAATGTTGGCATCATATAGGAAATTCACCTCCAGGTTCTTGTTGGCATTTAAAAGTGGTGCTAATGTATATGCAGTTCCCTCTAATTCATGTGTTATTCATTATACAACTGAATTAAAAATAAAACAAAACTGGAAACACCCAATACCTCCTCTCAAATTCTTGACTCAATGCCTTCTGCAAACGTGGCAATTATTTAAAGGTCTTTACTTTTTACTTTCTTTGTACTGGGATGCCCCTTTTCCACAATTTGGTCTTGCCCCATCCTGCCCTGCCCCCCAACACAAGGTTAAGGATAAACATAACTGATTAGTATGTCACAGAGCTTTGGGCTGCTAATCCCTGGGAAAAAGTTCTTCCTTTCAATCCTGGACTGGTGTGGAAATCATAACACTGAGTAAGGAGATGCCAAGTGAGTGGTAAGGTACAAACGCTGGGTAGGTGCCTGGACAGCTCACCTGGAACCAAAGTCTAGAACAGACATGCCATGAGTATCAGTCACAGTGACCTGCTACAGGCCGTCACTGTAGCTGCCTACGAACACAAAGGGTAGGGTCCATTTTCTCATGGTCACAGTAATGTATCATGGGAAGAACTTTCAATGGGGTCAGTTAAATGACAGGAGTTATGCAAAACCATAGACACTTCCAAGCAGGAATGTGCTAGAAAGATCAATGAAGAACTCCTGTTTAAAACAAAAAGAAGCGGGGCGCCTGGGTGGCGCAGTCGGTTAAGCGTCCGACTTCAGCCAGGTCACGATCTCGCGGTCCGGGAGTTCGAGCCCCGCGTCGGGCTCTGGGCTGATGGCTCAGAGCCTGGAGCCTGTTTCCGATTCTGTGTCTCCCTCTCTCTCTGCCCCTCCCCCCGTTCATGCTCTGTCTCTCTCTGTCCCAAAAATAAATAAACATTGAAAAAAAAAAATTAAAAAAAAAAAAAAATAAAACAAAAAGAAGAACTCTTGTTTCGTGTGGCTCTCAGGGTGACAGAAAGCCCCTTGGTCTGAGCTAATTGCTTTCCAACTCTTCTACCAGGAAACTGAGAGCAGGCACAGCACAGTGTGCATTAGACGTCCGGCTTGAGCAGTACACACAAGTGATTATCCCCAGTACAAAAGATCTGGATGTTGTTTTCATCTGCCACAGCAATTAATTTTATTTCTACTAGCACAGCAGTATGAACATGGGAGAAAACATTAGCATCAAAAATGTTCAGTCGCCCTTAGAAAGGATTTGTAACTTTGAAGTAGCAGACCATTAGGCAAGATTTTAAAAGCTATTTTGTATTTATTGAAGTTCAAAACAGCCTAGCAAAGTACCTTCAAAATAAAGATGACCAGAATAAACTAGAAAAGTATTTCCAAAATAAAGATGACCAAAAATTCGTTAGCTCGAGCGTATTAGTTGTCAGTTGCTGCTCTAACCTAACACATTACCATAAACTTAGTGACTTAACACAAGCGTATTATCTTACAGTTCTGCAGGTTAGAGATCCGACACGGGTTCCGTCCCACTGGGCTAAAATCAAGGTGTGGGCAGGGCCATGTTCCTTTCTGGGGGCCTTGGGGAAGATTCTGTTCTCTTCCCTTTTCACCTTCAGAGACCATCCACATTCCATGGGTCATGGCTCCTTCCTCCATCTTCAGAGCCAGAAATAATGCGTCTCTCTCTCTGTCTCTGTTCTGTTATTTTACATTTTCCTCTGATCCTGACCCTCTCCCAATTCCTCTCCTCCCCTCTTAAGGACCCTTGGGATTACACTGGGCCCACCTGGAGAACCTAGAACAACCTCCCAGGTCAGATTAGTACTTTCATCCCACCTGCAATCTTCTTCTTCTTTGCCATCTAACCCAACGTATTCCCAGGTCCCAGGGATTTGGACACAGGCATGGTGATCGGGGGTGGCATTATTTTACCTACCACACGTTAAATACACAGGTAAATACACATTAGATACACCACAGTTAGTATTTTGTAATAGTTCAATAGTTGTCATTCAGTTACCTTAATCTACAGAATTAATCCTTTTTATCATAAAACATATTCAACTGGCCAGATGCAACAGTAACAAAAAAGTGTAAAGTGATATAAAACAAATTGTACAAGATTACAAAGTAGTGATGATTTGTGTGTGTGTGTGTGTTCATATATGTATATATAAAACTATACAATGTATATACATGTGTATGCGTGTGTGTGTGTGTGTGTGTGTGTGTGTGTACACATACCCCATACACATAGTTTTACAGTTAATTAAGTGGTTCTAGAAAATCAATATGCCATAAAGATTCCTGGGAAAGTAATGCTTATAAAATAAGGCCATGTTTATAAAGATCTCAAATCAAAGACAAGGTTCCTAATGAGAACATCCAGGTTACAGACAAATTCGTTCCTGGTTAGTCCTTTCCCCTTCTCCTCTCGCTTTCTTTCCTGTTGTACTGCCCAGATTTCCTTTCCCGGTGCCCTTAACGGCCTGTGGCATGTGAAATGACTAGAGCCCGTGTGAACAAGGTCAAACCACCAAACACAAATAGGCCGGTTTGGAGGAAGTCGCTGGAAAACAGAAGCATGCCATCCGTGCACCTCTGTGTCCAGGGCACCTGCAGCTCCGGAGAAGAAGGTCCCGCCCCTTTCAATGGTCGCAACACCAGCTTTGGTTCTCCACCTGGACTTTGCTTGAACGTGTGACCGCTGTGAACGGCGAGGGCCGGTGCCCAGCCCACGCGAGACTTAAAAGACAGGAATGTGATAGTGGCGGTCATTCTCTGTCAGCAGGGAGATCTCGGGCCACTCCCTGAACGGCAAGTCTGGGTAGCAGACCTCAAAGTCTCTGGAGTTAAACTTGAACAGTCTGAACACTTTTATCTTTATTTCAAGGGAGTGTCCAAGAATAAACATATCGATCTGGAGAAGAGACGAGAGAGAGGTCACAAACACACATTTCCAATTTCCCGCCCCCACCAGGGGAGGGAGCGTGTTCTCCTGAAGCTTAGGAAGCAGTGCCCTTGCTTAGGAACCAGACCCACACATGAACCACCGAAAGGCCAGCGTCAGGAACAAATGCCCACGATGCGGAAGGCAGGGGACAAGCAGAGGAACATCTCTGTAGACCAGCATGAGGTTACAGGGGGTAAAAAAAAAAAAAAAAAAAAAAAAAAAACTAATAAAAAGTAAAGGATGCTCACTCACAGTTAAAATCACACTGTTTTCCAACTACTTTTAGATAAATTTTTGTAAAAAAATGGCAGGTAATTTTGCACACGGCCTAAGAGAGCAAAGCAAAACAAAAGAAAACCTCTTTTCTATGGGAATGAAAAGGTCTTATCTGGATTTTAAAGTTGTTAATAACTTCTTTTTTTTAACCTAAAGTTGATTTATTAGTTTTAATCATCTCTACCCCCAACATGGGACTTCAACTCACGACCCGGAGATCAAGAGTCGTATGCTCTTCCGACTGAGCCAGCCGGGCGCCCCTAGGATTTTTCCAATGGTGTCTATTTATCTGCACTAAGGAACCAAACGCTTTCCCAAACATTATCTCCTTCTCCGGCTGGACTTTCTCTCGGTTAAACTCTGCTGTGGGAGAACTGCCACCATCTGAGAAGCAGAGTGAAAGCTCAGAAGGGCCTCCAGCACTGCTCAGGGGCCACGGGGCTTGACAGACACACGGCACACTGCACGGAGCCGTGAGGTTTTCACTCTTCTTTTCCTCCTTTCAGGGGCAGTGACATCAAGCCACTGCTTCGCCGCAGGTGGGTTTATCAGCTGAAAGTAAACTCCACACACCTGTGTGTTTAGGCACTGCCATGGGGTCCTGAACACAATCTTCTGCCCCAATTACCTGCTCCAGTCCACATGTGTCGCCCACAGAATTCAGGTGGTTCATCATGAAGCTCAAAGGGTCAGAGGATGTTTCCCGGGAAAACAGGAGCCGAAAAAGACTGGGAATGACTTTCTGAGTCTTCATTTGCTCATAAACTTCAGTGACTTGATAGAGCATGATGAACTTTAGAGCTTCGTAAAGTTTATATTCCAGAATCGCATCAGAAAAGAGGATGTTGCACATACTTCCTCTCTTGTGATAATCTTTAATTCCACTAAATTCAGTCCACTGGAAACACAGATGTGAGAGTGAGATTTACAGGGTAGAGGTGAATACCGACAGCATGGCATAGTTTTAAAGTACGTATAAAAATAAACCAGAGATTAATAGAGGGGACCTTTAACTTTTCATTTTTGACCCTGATTTTTTAAATTTTTTTTTTCAACGTTTATTTATTTTTGGGACAGAGAGAGACAGAGCATGAACGGGGGAGGGGCAGAGAGAGAGGGAGACACAGAATCGGAAACAGGCTCCAGGCTCTGAGCCATCAGCCCAGAGCCCGATGCGGGGCTCGAACTCACAGACCGCGAGATCGTGACCTGGCTGAAGTCGGACGCTTAACCGACTGCGCCACCCAGGCACCCCTGACCCTGATTTTTTTTAAAAAAATTTTAATGTTTATTTATTTCCGAGAGAGAAAGTGAGAGAGAGCGTGAGCGGGGGAAGGCCGGAGAGAGAGGGAGACACAGAATCCAAAGCAGGCTCCAGGCTCCGAGCTGTCGTAGGGCTCGAACTCACAAACCACGAGATCATGAGCTGAAGTCGGACGTTCAACCGACTGAGCCACCAGGCGCCCCTGACCCCGATTTTTTTAACCACAAGTATATATTACTTTTATAATAACAAACTAGCTTAACTATCTTTCAAAAAAGCACCACCGATTAGGTAAAAAACCAAGCAAGTCAGTTTCCTAAGACAGCTTAATACAGCTGGGTCGCACGGCAGATATTCCAGAGACGAACAGTAATAACTAGTATTCTTTGCCACTCACCATGTGCCAAGCACGGTTTAAAGCCACATGTATTAACTTATTCAATCCTCACAATAACAGTACAAGGGACGCGATACTCACATATCGGTTTTACTCATCAAAAAACCACAGCACAAAAATTTTACGGTATTTACCGGGGAGGGTTCATTTCAAGAATTCCAAATCTGTGTCTATTAAAAGGCAGGAAAAGTCTTAGTTCAAATGACAGCGTCTGTGGTGTCCCCAAGTTATTAATGGGGCACATTCCAGAAGTGCATTTCTGAATGCCCTGTCTGGACCTTGCACCACATCTCTCTGGGGAAAACGAAAGTACGGGACTGTTAAGGTTTCCTGGCCAGCCCACAAAGGCCTCCTGAACCCATAACGGGCCTAATTATCACACACAACACTGCTCTCGTTGGTTACTTGGGAGGAGAAAGAACAGGAAAGCCCATCGTCAGCTCCTAGAAGAGGCGCTCCTGCCCACAGGTCCTCCCCGAGAGGCATCGGGTGACAGGCGTGACAGAGAAGAGTCACTCACTGCACCCGGGTGTGTGCTTTCATTCCTCGTCTTTTCTTCCCCCAGACACTCACCTGCGTTTTCAATAATTCCACACATTTACGTAACTTTCCAAACACATTGGAACCTGTATACTTCTCAGGACCAAAACTGTATTGCTGGATCCAATTACAACCTTGTGAAAAGAGCAGTTTTTCAGGAAGCTTGAAAAGGAAGGAGATGCCAACCGTGATTAGTACCTCAACGTTTATGACATTACAACCTAGAATATGTCATGGCACACGATCTTATCTCACTCAGGAATCTCCATTTAAAAAGACTAAATAAAAACATAGAGTTTCTTCTTTTAGATCTGTGGATTAAGGGATTTGGATCATATTCTTTCCCTCTTTTTTTTTTTTTTTTTGAGAGAGAGAGAGAGGGAGCACAAGCAGGAGAGAGGGGCAGAGAGGGAGAGAACCTTTTCCTTTTTTAATGTTTCCTTATTTATTTTTGAGAGAGTGAGAGGCAGAGACAGAGCATGAGTGGGGGAGGGGGCAGGGGGAGAGAAAGAGAGAATCTTAAGCAGGCTCCATGCTCAGCGTGGAGCCCGACTTGGGGCTTGATCCCACGAACCACGAGACCATGACCTGAGCCAAAACCAAGAGTTGGACACTTGACCCACTGGGCCACCCAGGCACCCCACAGAGAGAGACAGAATCTTAAGTGGGCTCCACACCTAGCATGGAGCCCGATGCGGGTCTCAAACTCACAACTGTGAGATCAGATGACGACCTGAGCCAACATTCAAGAGTTGGATGCTTAACCGACTGAGCCGCCCAGGTGCCCCTGGATCGTATTCTTCTTCTTTTTTTTTTTTAATGTTTATTTTTGAGAGAGAGAGAGAGAGACAAAGTACAAGGAGAGGGGGAGAGAGAGAGAGAGAGAGAGAGAGAGAGAGAGAAAGGGAGACACAGAATCCAAAGCAGGATCCAGGCTCCAAGCTGTCAGCACAGAGCCTGATGCGGGACTTGAACCCACAAACTGTGAAATCATCACCTGAGCTGAAGTCAGACGCTTAACCGACTGAGCCACCCAGGCGCCCCGTGGATCATATTCTTAATTTACAATTTCACAGCTGATGAAATCCTACATGAAGATTTTGTCTATGAAACCATCTTTCTGCATAAAACACTTCCCCAACTGCCTAGGTATATCCGTTTAGAAATTATGTTTACCCTAACAACGCTAGAATACCGTAGCATATCGCGGAGCATATGGATTTTAGAATAAGGCACTTGGGGGTCCAAACCTCACTCTGTCACTCACCAGCCAAGAGACTGCTCAACCAGTGCAGATTATTTACCCTCTGAGCCTCATCCTCTACCATAAATCAAGGACAAGATATCCATTTTACAGGACTCCGGCTGGGACTAAGTAAGACCACAGAATTTGTAAGACTCTGATCCAGTGAAGGGATCTAACCCATACCCCACCCGGCTGAGCCTGGGGAACCCCGGGGTGTGGCCGTATTCCCTGTCCTCGGCAGCTGGCCGCGGGGCTGGCACCCCGCACACACTTGATGAGTGCTTCCTAGATAAAATGAAACTAATAAAAGCAACTCTCAAGGAAGAAATGGGAAGGAAATAGAGCATGTGCAGCTATATATATGCATATACTTTATATACTCCTATTTCTTTGTGCTTCTGCCCTTAAATGTACATCCTAGGTTGAACTTCCTGCATTCAAAATAAAAATTCAGGTTGTTCATCAAGAATGTACTGCCTCAGGGCACCTCAGTGGCTCAGTTGGTTGAGCGTCCGACTCTCAATTTCAGTTCAGGTCACGATCCCAGGGTTGTGGGATCGAGCCCTGCATCGGGCTCCATGCTGAGTGTAGAGCCTGCTTACGATATTCTCTTTCTCTCCCTCTCTGCCCCTCTCCCCTACTCATGCTCGCTGTCTCTCTCTCTCTCTCTCTCTCTCTCTCTCCCTAAAAAGTAAAAAACAAAAAATAAAGAATAAAAATAAATAAAATAAAATAAAATAAAGAATATATTGCCTTATACCATTAAAATGAAAAAAAAAAAAAACCAACAAGGCACAGACTGGGAGAAAATATTTGCAAATCACATATCTGATAAAGCACTTGTGTTCAGAATATATAAAGAAATCTCAAAATCCAATCAATAATAAAATAAGAAGGGGCAAAAGATTTGAACAGACACTTCTGTAAAAAGATAATAATGGATGGCCAATAAGCACATGGAAAGATGTTCATCCCTCCTCACTAGCAGAATGCTCACTAAAAGCACAGTGACGCCAGCGCACATCTATCACAATGGCTAAAAAACCCAAAAAACAAAAAACCCCAAATCTGACAATCCTGGTTAGAACTGGGAACAACTGGAACTCTTACACGCTACTGGTGGAAATGCAAAATGGCCGCACCACACGGGAGATCAGTTTGGTAGGTTCTTATGAACTCGGACCTACACCTACCATATGAGCCAACAATCTCACTCCCAGGCATTCGCCCAAAAGGAATGAAAACTTCCATTCATACAAAATCTTGTACGGGATTGTCAAAAACTAGAGATAATCCAGATGTCCTTCAACTGAAGAACGGATAAACAAACTATGTCATACTTACATCAAGGAATATCACTCAACAGTAAAAAGGAATGAACTACAAATTCACAGAATGTGGATGAATTGAAATGCATTTTTTAAAAAAGTTTTTTAATGTTTTATTTTTGAGAGACAGAGAGAGAGTATGAGCAGGGGAAGGAACAGAGAAAGAGAGACAGACAGACAGAATCCAAAGCAGGCTCCAGGCTCAGAGCTGTTAGCACAGAGCCCGACGCGAGGCTTGAACTCGTGAACCACGAGATCATGACCTGAGCCGAAGTCGGACGCTTAACTGACTGAGCCACCCAGGCACCCCTGAATTGCAATGCATTTTGCTAAGCGAGAGAAGTCAGATGCAAAAGGCTACACACTGGATAGTTCATTGATATGACATTCTGGAAAAGGTAAAACCATAGGGTCTTAAGACCAACCAGCGATGGCCCTGGGCTAGGGGTGAGGAAGGGCTGACTACAAAGGAACAGTGGAGAATCTCTGGAGCGCTCTATGCGTTTGTTAAACCTCAAATAACCGTAGAGTAAAAAAGTGAGTTTCAGTAGACCACCTTGCTTCTGAAGAATGGATGCCCTTCTCGAGCAAAGATGGTGGCATCCAAAGCAAACACAACTGAGCATGGCGGCCTTTCTGAGATGGAGGGGGCCACAGGGCCTTCGAAGGCTCCTTCAACCTCGGGACGCACAAAGCCGCCCACTGAAGACCCAGCCATCTGCGCTACAGTTCTTGTCAACGCAACGTTCCCCGCCCCGTTTCCAGCGGACATACCTTCACAATGTCTTTTTCTTTCATCCACGATGGAAAGGAGAGGCCCTGGCTGAATATCTGAAACAACACTGACCTCAGTGCGTCATAGTTGTCTCTCTTTACTTGTCGGACACATTTGATGTGATGCCTCCAAAACAGCTCCTCGTAAGCCTGTCCACACAAAAACAGAAAGTTCGTTTTCAAACCCTCTGGATAAGGGAATAGAGAGAGTGAATTCACTGTATTGTCAGCGAGGCATTACCCCCAAAGAAAGGGGGCAACAGAGACAATAACAATTATAAATTATGAATGCGACCACATGTCACTATTTTATTCTGAGAGCAGGGGAGGTGAGCAGGGGAGGGACAGAGAGAGAGGGAAAGAGAGAATCCCAAGCAGGCTCCGCACTACCAGCACATAGCCCAATGCGGGGCTCGAATCTATGAACGAGGAGACCATGACCTGAGCCGAGATCAAAAGTCAGAGGCTTAACCGACTGAGCCATCCAGATACCCCATGAGGACATGTCATTTCAAAGGGACACTTGTGGGGCACCTGGCGGTTCGGTAGGTTAAGCGGCGACTTTGGCTCAGATCATGATCTTGTGGTTCGTGGGTTTAAGCCCCATGTCGGGCTCTGTGCTGACAGCCTGGAGCCTGAAGTCTCCTTCGGATTCTGTATCTTCCCCCTCTCTCTCTCTCTCTCTCTCTCTTAAAAATAAATAAACAGGGGCGCCTGGGTGGCGCAGTCGGTTAAGCATCCGACTTCAGCCAGGTCACGATCTCGCGGTCCGTGAGTTCGAGCCCCGCATCAGGCTCTGGGCTGATGGCTCGGAGCCTGGGGCCTGTTTCCGATTCTGTGTCTCCCTCTCTCTCTGCCCCTCCCCCGTTCATGGTCTGTCTCTCTCTGTCCCAAAAATAAATAAAAAACGTTGAAAAAAAAATTAAAAAAATAATAAATAAATAAATAAATAAATAAACATTAAAAATTCTTTAAATAAAAATAAAAAAAATAAAAGGACATTTGTGTGTATTCAGTCCGTGTCATGCTTTTTCAACTGACACCTTCCTGGAAGCCCAGGAGCAAAAGAATGCCATTTAGGGGTGATGATGGCTATAATGTGACCAAAGGGAAAAGAAAATACTATATACGTTTAAGACCTCGCTAAAAATGACTTGAAACAAAAATTTCTTTTTTTTTAATTTTTAAAAAATGTTTATTTATTATTGAGAAACAGAGACAGAGCACAAGCAGGGGAGGGGCAGAGAGAAGGGGACACACAGAATCGGAAGCAGGCTCCAGGCTCTGAGCTGTCAACACAGAGCTCAACGCGGGGCTCAAACTCACAAACCGCAAGATCATGACCGGAGCCAAAGTCAGACGCTTAACCGACTGAGCCACCCAGGCGCCCCTTGAAATAAAACCTTCTCGTTGCTGACAAGGTTGGATAGCACCGCTGGGAAAAGTTACCAAGGTCGGTCCAATGGAAAATTCTAAAACTCCTCAGAATTTTACATCCAGGTGCCTAATCCCTGCAAAGACAGAAGTCCCCCCTGCTTGTCCAGAGAGCCCGTATGCTTGGCGGGCAGAGCTGAAGAGTGCCACCCTCGAGTTTCCTGAAGTGACAGCCTACGGTACGCCATCGTCCACGCCCTCAGTAAAGCAGGGCGGAATGTTAGTTTCCTGATTTTTACACACAAATTCCCCATCGTCCGTGACCTGTATAAACTGACGCACCTTCCGCATCAGCTTGGCACGCGGCGTCTCTCCCTTCCATTCTCTCGCAGAGTAACTGAGGAGATCGACCTCCGCCTCCACGCTGAGGTTCCCTGGACCAAATCAGATAGGAAAGGTAGTGAATTTTCCCTTTTCCTCGCCCTTCTTGAACCCTCCCTGCACCTTAGAAATAAGAAAACATGACAATACTTACTTTTGAACTTTCTCTGCAGATATCCAATCCACCTAAAAGGTAAAGGGAAAATAATATCAAAAATCTACTCTGGAAAGCAAGGGTCTATTGGTGAAACTGGAGGATAATACAACCACCTACCATTTCAGCCGGCGCCCTAAATAGGAGTGCATCCTCCTCACGTAGCAGAGGGCAGCCACCAGGAATGCTACCGCCAGCGTCACTGAGCCCCTGGCTACCTTCCACGCAGTATCCAAGGCTTGGCTGGTGACCAGCGTCCAGGAGTGAACCTGGTCACTTCCTGCAAAAATTTAATAATAGAAAAAAGACACGTCACAATTACCCAAGTCAGCTTTAAGGGAGGGAAATATATCGCTCATTGTACCTGCCAAGTGTCTGTCATTGAGTACATGAACAGTTTTTAAGGCATTCAAAAATTTAATCTGAAAGTTAAAGAAACACCCAGTTCTCCTCTAATCAATGTCATATGTAAGAATGTCTTTGTCCCACACAATTCACGAGGAATAATCATAAAGCATAGGCTTCGGAATCCCTCAGACCTGTTCAAACCCGTGTCTCGACTAGCCTGGCTGTGTGACTGTGAGAAAGCTCACTTCTCTACTCCCAATTGTCTTGACTGCAACACTGGGGAAAAATGCCGATCTCCCCGGAGAAAGATGGAATGAAATTAATTAAGAATGCACCCTGTGTTGCATATCTGCTGAATCCAAGAATGGTTCCAGCAGGGATCCTGCTCCACACCAGAGTCCTCCAGTGATGCCACCACCATGTACATCTGCCCACTTGGGTTTGTTTTGTTTGTTTTTTAAGTAGAGAGAGAGCACAATTGGAGGAGGGGGCAGAGGGAGAGAGAGAAAATCTCCAGCAGGCTCCACGCTCAGCGCAGAGCCCAACGTGGGACTCAATCCCACAACCTCGGGATCATGACCTGAGCTGAAATCAGGAGTTGGACACCCAATTGACAGAGTGACCCAGGTGCCCCGCCTTTTGTTTTTGTTTTTGTTTTTTTTTAATTTTAGAGCCACTTGGATATTCTTAAAGCATTAGGAGCGATGACAGATGGCATCACCTTAACACACACAATGAGTGGTCCAAACCGCGGGCACACAGACATCATTTCCAGGGAGTGGACACCTCAGCAGAGCTGTGAGGTGGAGACAGATGTGCTGTGTGTGGTCCACACTGCAATTCCTGATTTGGCCAGAGAGCATGAACGGGCCTCAAGAGCTCCAACCGCATACTTGCAATATCTTACTATGTGCAGCACATTCCCAATTATATGATGCTTGAGCATGTAAAATGCCGAAGTACAAATGAGGAAGAGAACTTTTGAATAGTGGCCAAACCTCCCGGGGTTCATTGTGAAATCTTCCCCTCCCTGGCACAAGGTTTAGTAAAATTCCAGTGATTAACGGTAGTAAAAGCCTCAGCAATTCAGAATCTACAGTTTTAGCATTTTTTTTTAAAGTAGGCTCCACACCCAATGTGGGGCTTGAACTCCTGGCCCTGAGATCAAGAGTCGCATGCCCCACCGACTGAGCCAGCCAGGTGCCCAAATTTTAGCATTTTTGACCATACCGATAGTTGATGTACATTTAAACTCTCACAAGAATTTACTAGCAAATAAAGAAATTAAGTTACCAGTGAATGAACCTAGACATATTTGCAATTACTTAAAAGGGCATTTTCTGGGGCGCCTGGGTGGCGCAGTCGGTTGGGCCTCCGACTTCAGCCAGGTCACGATCTCGCGGTCCGTGAGTTTGAGCCCCGCGTCGGGCTCTGGGCTGATGGCTCGGAGCCTGGAGCCTGTTTCCGGTTTTGTGTCTCCCTCTCTCTCTGCCCCTCCCCCGTTCATGCTCTGTCTCTCTCTGTCCCCAAAATAAAAAAAAAATTAAAAAAAAGGGCATTTTCTTCTTTTTTATGTTAGTTATTATTTTTTAATATAATTTATTGTCAAATTGGCTAACATGCAGTGTGTACAGTGTGCTCTTTTTTGGGGGTAGATTCCCATGATTCCTCGTTTGTCTTCAACACCCAGTGCTCATCTGAACAAGTGCCCTCCTCAATGCCCATCACCCATTTGCCCCTCTCCCCCATCCCCCCTCCCATCAACCCTCAGTTTGTTCTCTGTATTTAAGAGTCTCTTATGGTTTGCCTCCCTCCCTCTCCGTTTGTAACCATTTTTCCCCTTCCCCTCCCTCATGGTCTTCTGTTAAGTTTCTCAAATTCCACATATGAGTGAAAACATATGATATCTGTCCTTCTCTGACTTATTTCACTCAGCATAATACCCTCCAGTTCCATCCACATTGCTGCAAATGGCAAGATTTCATTCTTTCTCATTGCCAAGTAGCATTCCATTGTATATATAAACCACATCTTCTTTATCCATTCATCAGTGGATGGATATTTAGGCTCTTTCCATAGTTTGGCTATTGTTGAAAGCGCTGCTGTAAACATTGAGATACATGTGCCCCTATGAATCAGCACTCTGTATCCTTTGGATAAATTCCTAGCAGTGCTATTGCTGGGTCGTAAGTTGTTCTACTTTTAATTTTTTGAGGAACCTCCACACTGTTTTCCAGAGCAGCGGCACCAGTTTGCACTCCCACCAACAGTGCAAGAGGGTTCCCATTTCTCCACATCCTTGCCAGCATCTGTTGTTTCCTGAGTTGTTCACTTTAGCCACTCTGACTAGTGTGAGGTGATATCTCAGTGTGGCTTTGATTTGTATTTCCCTGATGATGAATGACGTTGAGCATCTTTTCATGTGTCTGTTGGCCATCTATCCAAAGATGTCTTCTTTGAAAAGTGTCTATTCATGTCTTCTGCTCATTTCTTCACTAGGTTTTTCGTTTTGGGGGTGTTAAGTTTGGTAACTTTATAGATTTTGGATACTAACCCTTTATCTGATATGTCGTTTGCAAATATCTTTTCCATTCCATTGGTTGCCTTTTAGTTTTGTTGATTGTTTCCTTTGCAGTGCAGAAGCTTTTTATCTTGATGAGGTCTCAATAGTTCATTTTTGCTTTTAATTCCCTTGCCTTTGGAAACGTGTCAAGCAAGAAATTGCTGTGGCTGAGGTCAAAGAGGTTGTTGCCTGTTTTCTCCTCTAGGGTTTTGATGGTTTCCTGTCTCACATTTAGGTCTTTCATCCATCTTGAGTTTGTTTTTGTGTATGATGTAAGAAAGTGGTCTATTTTCATTCTTCTGCACGTTGCTGTCCAGTTCTCCCAGCACCATTTGCTAAAGAGACTGTCTTTTTTTTCCATTGGATACTCTTTCCTGCTTTGTCAAAGATTAGTTGGCCATACATTTGTGGGTCCAATTCTGGGTCCTCTATTCTATTCCACTGGTCTATGTGTCTGTTTTGTGCCAATACCATACGGTCTTGATGATTACAACTTTGTGGTAGAGGCTAAAGTCTGGGATTGTGATGCTGACTGCTTTGGTTTTCTTTTTCAACGTTACTTTGCCCATTGGGGGTCTTTGTGGTTCCATACACATTTTAGGATTGTTTGTTCTAGCTCTGAGAAGAATGCTGGTACAATTTTGATTGGGATTACATTGAATGTGTAGATTGCTTTGGGTAGTATTGACGTTTTAACAATATTTATTCTTCCAATTCATGAGCACGGAATGTTTTCCCATTTCTTTGTGTCTTCTTCAATTTCCTTCATAAGCTTTCTATAGTTTTCAGCATCCAGATCTTTTACATCTTTGGTTAGGTTTATTCGTAGGTATTTTATGGTTCTTGGTGCAATTGTAAATGGGATCGATTTCTTGATTTCTCTTTCTGTCGCTTCATTATCGGTGTATAGAAATGCAACTGATTTCTGTACATTGACTTTGTATCCTGCGACTTTGTTGAATTCATGTTATCAGTTTTAGCAGATTTTAGTGGAGTCTTTTGGGTTTTCCAGGTAGAGTACCATGTCATCTGAAAAAAGTAAAAGTCTGACTACTTCTTTGACAATTTCAATGCCTTTTATTTCATTTTGTTGTTTGATTGCGGATGCTAGGACTTCCAACACTATGCTAAACAACAGCGGTGAGATGGACATCCCTGTCGTGTTCCTGATCTCAGGGGGAAAGTTCTCAGTTTAAAAGAACATTTTCAAAAACAGGTACTCATCTGTTTAGAACAATTAATTAGCTGTTCACTATACATTTACTCCTGCCTACATATTTAGTAAAACTTTGTGTGAGTTGTTTAAAAATGTAAAGCTAATAAATAAAAAAGTCAATAAAAAATGTAAAAATATGTAAAGCTATACTGCCTTTACATCTACAATTTAGATTTTTATTAATTCAGTGATTTCTCAACTGTGAAAAATTCTGACATATGTAAATAATTTTAGTAAGTCCTTAAATTCAGGAAAAACTAGAACTTTGTCTATGCGATACATAATTTCTTTTAACGTATTTATAAACTTTTCCCAGAAAAATGAATATTACACGATTTTAGTTTGTTTTTTCTCTTCATACACATTAGACATCTTTTCATTTAACTACACATAGATCTACATTATTCTTTTTAAAGAATGCATAATATTTTAGTATACATATAGACCATCACATGGGGTGCCTGAGTGGCTCTGTTGGTTAAGTGTCCGACTCTTGATTTTGGCTCAGATCATGATCTCACGGTTCATGGGATCGAGCCCTGCATTGGGCTCTGTACTGATAGCATGGAGCATGCTTGGGATTCTCCCTCTCCCTCTTTCTCTCTCTACTCTTCCCCCACTCTCTCTCTCTCAAAAAAAAAAAAAAAAAGATAGACAATCATATATGTAACATAATCATTGCCTCACAATAAACCATTTGGATTATTTCCCATTTTTCACTCTTACAAACACTGCTGAGAAAGACATTATCTTCCAATAGTCCTTATGAACTCATGGTAGCTTTTAGGATAATTTCAAAAGGAGGAAACTTTGGATCAAGGGGTGTGTACATTTTTAGTTTTGACAGATATTGCCAAAGCACCCTCTAAAACAAACCATCAACTAACACCCCCTTATGTGTATGAGCGTCCCTGTGTCCCTAAACACCAGTTCCAGTCGTGATTTCTCACAGCCGTCCACATTTCTGTAGGAACACATTCACATTTCTTCTTCCGGGAAGAGCCTTTTAGAGCATCTGCCCATTTCCCACTGGGTGGCGCTCGTGTTTGTGTGGACTCAGAGGGCCTGCGGTCACTGAGGTGGGGTCTGGCTGCCGCGCCCTCCATGGGGCAACACTGCTCTCATCTGTCACAGACTCTAACCAACCCACTGTAGTCTCGGGGTTACTTCCAGGCCTTTTGGGGCCCTTGATTTAAGACCCCCTAAGCCAGGGCCTTCTCCTGAGCATGAGGCCACTCCATAGCAGCTGCCCAGGGCTTCCACGGGACCCACTACAGATTGTGGGTCTCCTCACTCCTACACACACACAACACACTTCCTTAGCCTAATGCCCTCATCCTTGAAATTAAGCCCTGCCTCCAACCCAGAAAAGGGATATGATCAACTTATTAGAAAAAACCACGTGAGGGCTCAGTACGCCTTTTCCGTGCAAACCTAGACTACAAACTTAAACTCCTGGCTTCCCCCTACCTAACTGGCACAGGTTTTGGTCAAGTGACTCAAACCAAAGAAGGACCAGGGTGCACGAACATGGCGGCTGGTGTGGGTGCCAGGGAGCGACCCGGAGGAGGGAACCCGTAAGTCCCGTGTAAGCGGCTGCAGCTCACACAGCCCTGAGGTGTTTGCACAATATATGAAAATATTATAAGGAGTGGGGCTTCTTCATCTAAGGAGAGGAAGTGCAGTGTTTTAGTAGGAAAAAGTATGGCTCCATTGATAATTAAAATAGCTACAGTTGGAATTTCGCTATAAGCCAGAGCCCCTCATGGGCTTTCCAGGCGTTCTCTTGGGTCACCTAGGTGGCTCAGTCCATTAAGTGTCCAACTCTTGGTTTAGGCTCAGGTCATGATCTCATGATTCATGAGTCCGAGCCCCGTGTCAGGCTCTGAGCTGACAGCAGAGAGCCTGCTTGGGATTCTCTCTCCCTCTCTCTGCACACCGCCCCCTCACCCCACACCCCGCACATGTGCGCTTTCTCTCGCTCTCACTCTCTCTCAACGTAAATAAATAAACTTAAAAAAAATAAAGTAATTCTCTCATTTGCTCCTGCAAACATTGCCCCACCCCCATCCCGGCCCTGCTCCTACACTGGTGACTTCTTGGGCTTCTGTTTCTCCACCTGGGGATCAAAACACAATGCAACCGTGCCTGGAACACAGGAAGTGCCATGCTGGCCCTCCTGATCCTTCCTGAAGAGTCACGTGGTAGGGGAAGGAGGGCATGGGCGGAGTGGTTTCTGCCTCTGGAGTGGCTGGTTGTAAGGGTGGGTGGAAATGTTAGGGAAGCGCTGAGCAAGCCGTCTGGCAAAGCCTGAGTCCCTAGTCTGTGTTGATCATTATTTTTATTGCTACTACTGTCACCACCCTTATTCTGCAGATGAGGATGCGAGGGAGAGAGAGATTAAATATGTAAGTGGTAAAGCTGGAATCCCAAGACAGGGCAATGCGGTGCCAACATTGAGTGCCTTATCACTTGGCTGTCCTGCCTGTGGACTGTGCAGCTGAGTAAGTCTTCAAATTAACTTTGCTGCAGCAAGTGGAATTAAGACTCTTTAAAAAGAGAATTAAAATCAATTTTTCCCGCGCGTGTCAACAACTGGTTTACAACTCAAAAGCAACAGCCATAGGCAAGAATATCACGAATGAGGTGCCTTGCAAAATACGATCACAAACATGACTTGGATGATCTCATGAGAGTCAAATCTCATCTCCCCAAATACAGCTGAGGGGGGATTAAAGTCTCTCATGGCAGGATCTTCACGGGGGAATCCCCCGTCCGCCAGCCCAGGGAGAGAATTCAGGGAGGATTCAGCCCTGGCCCAGCCTCCCCTCCCCTGCCCAAGAGGACCCGGGCTTGGGTGAGGCTTTACCCCGACAAACAGGAAGGAGGGCAAAGCCCCACCAGTGATCTGGTCATTGAACACAATACAGAGAGGAAGGAGGACGAGGACCTCCCAGAAACAAGGGATGGGGGCAGGTTTTGGTGATGAACAATCTCCAGGAAGCGAAGAGGATTGGAAGAGAACAGAAGCACCGTCAGAATTATGGGTTTGGTCCTCTTTCAGGTTCGTCAAGAGACAAAAAACCCAGGGTCTTTTCAGGACTTTTGGAACGGACAACCCGGGTGGTGGCTGAAATGAGGCCGCCATGCATTTCTGTCCTCTTGGAAAGTGGATTCATTAGGCCTCACACATCCCCCCAATCTTCAGCACGAAGACACGCGAGAGACCCCAACCCATACTGTGGGAAGAAGTCATACTTAAGTAGTTAAGATATCCTGGAGCAACTGCACCAGAGCCTCCTGAAGTCAACAACGCAGCTATCTGAACGTAAAATCTGATCTGCCATCACTCAAACTGTATATGGCAGATGAGACCACTGACTAGAACTGAGAAGAGAAAAAAAAAAAAAAAAGCGCCACCTTTTTGTGGTAAAATTCTACTTAGAGTTTTTTCCATTCTCTAAAATGTACCAAAGTCGAAATAATTCAAACATTAAAACAGGAAACCAAAAAGAAAAAAAGAAAAAGGAAAAGAGCCCTGAAAACAAAACCAAAACTCACTGAAGAGCCGGAAACAGAGTGATTATGCACACGGCAGCTCCCCCCGGGAGCCCTGGGCTCCTTCTCGTGGAAACTCCTCAGTGTCTCCTTCGCCCTAGAAACTTCCAGTGACTTCCTGGGCCCAGGCAGCCCATCCATTCCTGCCTCTACTTGTCTCCCAATCTTACTCATGGTACAGCAGTCCATGGCGCCTTCTCCCCGCACACGTCCACACAGCCAACCGCATCTGGCTGTTGACTTTCTCCTGAAGCAGATCAGGGGCTACCCAGTGGGCCACAGAAGGGGGAGATTAGGCCTGAGCCAAAAGACCTAAAAGGCGATTTAACTTAGAAATTTGAGAGCACAGGGAGCGAAGAAGTATGTGTATTAATGTCATCTTGTTAAAAACAACATTCAAGGTAAAAGATACTAATGTAATTTAATGACTTCAACAGCCCCTCCATGTGCATCAGTAGCATGTTATGGTTATTTAGCAGGAGGTAGGGGAGAGAGCGCCCGAGAGAGACTGCCGGATCAGGGAGCAGAGGGGAGCCTGGGGCGGGGGTGGAGGGGGGGAGCCCCAGGACAGCTCCCACTCTCTGCCACCAGAGGAGTGAAGGGGTGGGGCGTCCCACCCAGGGACAGGGGGAGCGACACAGACGTTTCAGAGGCGTTGGTAAACTTTTCACTTTTCTGAGCTGAGTTGTGGAACACCACCCGCTCTGAAAAAGTGAAGGTGGCTTCGGGGTTATCCTAACCAAAGGTTAGTACTGCAGAGAGGCGTGATCAGAAACCCCATGGTGCCATGGACCCAGGAGGATCAGGGAAGGCCTTCCTTTCTCCTGCTAGCCCTTCCCTGGTTATACTTCCTTCCCCTAAACCCTCACCCCGGGCTGGCAGGTAGTGAAAGTCACATGCTCTGTCCTGAAGGAGCTCATGGTCAGATGGCACAATGCCCTCCCATCAGGAAAGGCTCCTGGCCGGCTCGTCCAGGCCCACGGAGCCCCGACCCGTACACCCCACGGTCAGCACATCTGGGGGGGGGGGCGCGTGTCTCACTGCAGGGACTCAGAATAACAGCAGGGCCTGTGAACTGGATGCAGACATGGCAGGCAGGCCTCCATCCCCAAGCGGGTCACCTCTCTCTGGGGTTAACTGTGAGAAACCAAGAGGCTGGGGAACAAAGCAACATAATGTACGTGAGTCCAAACAAATAAACTAAGCGGGACGTAAGCCCAAGGGTAAACACACAGAACAAATCCCGGGAGGTCGGCAAAGTGTCTCTGGAGCGTGAGGAGACCACGAGAGAGGTTTTACAAGTCAGCACAGCAGTGGAAAGGAATACGCTTAAGTGGTCTTGCTTCTTGAAAAATCACAGGCTAGCTCTTTGTTTTCAGTTACAGAGGAAATATTCAGAAAAAAATATCCTCTTAACAAGTGCGAGGTCAAAGGACTTTGTAAGCTTTTGTAAATTTCAGTATGAATTCTGCTCAACTAAGAAATGACAGTCTTCGACTCAGTAAAGAACTATAACCAAAAAGTGCAAGATCGGTATCACTGAGGAAGACAGCCACCAAGGGGGAAGGTTTTTATCTTGAAAGTCATGATCAGTGAGACATTCAGCTGTAGCCCTGTCATGCAACCCACTTAGGCTCGAAGCACAATCCCCACGGGACGGGGCATGTTTTTACCCAAGGCTCCTGTTAAACTGAGCGTCAGTAAATACAACAGGAAACTGCTCCTTGCCAAACACTAACGGGGCTCTGGTGTGTGTGTGCGTGTCTGTAACAATGTCATAGCTCAGAGTTTTTCCATTCACTAGGGCAAAGTTCAGGGGTGTTAATTGCAACCCATCACTTTAAAAGAGAAGTTAAATTTTCTAATCATGCGTAGGGGATTTTGAACCCTCCCAGCTATAAAAATACAAAAGCTGGAGGTGGGATAGGCTTCTGTGGACCAGCAAGTTGTAACTCCTCCTCTGGAGAAAAATCTCAGCACGCCAGGATCACTTGCTCCACCCAGACACTCTCCTTGGCCCTGATCTGGCGAAACAAGCCAAAGACTCTGTCTTCACTCTGCCACTTTCTAGCTGTAGGACCTCAGACAAACCACTGAGCTTCAAGGATCTCGAAACATCTCTCTAATGGAGAAGACCATAGTGATAACAGACGGTTAGATGAAAGCAAACGCCAGCCACGAAAGTGTGCTTGTAACCACAGAGGCACAGTGCAAATGGAAACTCTCCCACTGAGTCCCTGTGAGCCTCCACCTCTGGGGGTGGGAACTCACTTCCGTTGGTGGGAGACCATCTTCTTTTCGGGAATATTTCTCTATTTATTGATCAAAGTCTATTGTTAGTCAATGAATATAGATTAAGCTCCTCCTGCAGGCAGAACACTGGGCCAAGAGCTGATGTTACAATTGCAAACAGAAGGCTGACCTCTCCTCGTGTGTCTGGGGCACGACCCAGGCAATGCTCCACAGAAACGTGGCTCCATCAGCAGAGGTACCACGGGTACCCGACCTAGTCCCACGTGAGCTAGAGCAGAGAGCCAGCGGGTACGGCAACAGTTCACAAGGCCAGGAAAGCAAGGGCCTTTAGACCCTTTAGAGATGCTGGTGTTACCTGAAAAGCAGGGAAAGTTCCTGAGCAAGAGGCTAGTGCGGTCAGACCTGTAACCATGCTTGAATCGTTATTGCTTGGAGTCATGAGGATCATGTCAGATGACTCTTCTATGCGACACCTTTTAAGTCTTTCACAGAATCACAGAATGCTTTGGGCGAAGGCGCTGGAGTTCTACTTGTTCTCCAAGGCCTGATTCACACCAGTCCCTCTGCAGAGCAGTGTAGACAGAGTGCTGTCCCCACCCCCGCCCCTGGCCGCCGCACTCTGTCTACACTGCAGGTCAGTTAGGCATATTTGTGACTGTGTCCTCTGCTGGCCTGGAAACACCTCTGAGGTGAAAGCTGAATCTTAATTTGCTGCGGACCTGGTCATCCGACGGCCTGTCGTGTGCACCCCTTCATCTCTGAGGTGGAGAAACTGAAGCCCAGAGAAAGCAAGTAGAAGTCTGAACTTGAACCAACAGGTTCTGACTCAAGGTCAGTGCCCTTTCAATTAACCTCATAACTGCCTTCCCGGGGCAATTCTCTCCCAAGAATTCAAAACAACTATAGAAGGCAGCTATCATTTCCATTGTGCCTGCTTCTCGTTGTCTCAACCAGTCCTCGTATGACACGGGCTCGAAGGGGTCTCTTCGTCATCCGGGCCACTCTCCTCCGAACCCATGCCACACTTAAAGGGAGACCACAGGACAGAACGCAATGTCCTGAGCGTGACCCCCCAGGAGACAATCCAAAAACATGACCACTCCTTCATGCTCGGTCAGGGGTCGGCCAGTTTTCTTGTATAGGGTCAGAGAGTATCTTAGGCTTGCCTGCCATCTGGTCTCTGTGTCAAGTACCCAAATGGGCCCTGACAGAAAAACAACCATTAGACAATACACAGTGAGGCTGTGTTCCAAGAAAACCTTATTTACAGACACCGAAATCCAAAGTTCATGTAAGTTTTACAGGTGAGGAAGTGGCATTCTTTTGAGTTTTTTTCCTTTCTGACCATTAAAAAAAAAAAGTCAAAACCATTCTTAGCTCACAGGCCATATAAAAACAGAGCGGAACCAGATTCAGCCCATGGACTGTGCTTTGCCAAACCCTGTTCTAGACGATACACTCCAAGTAATGCATCCAGCCCGAGATTGTATCAGTCAGTTTTCGTACAGCTGAGAAACAAAAAGCCCTCCACTCACAAGTAGCCTGCCATCAACTAAAAGCCCCGTTGCTGGAGTAAGTGTCCCCAGCCTTCGAAGGGGGAGGCAGGGATCTGCACTTTTATCCCACCGTTCTTCAAATTTCCAGCTGGAAGTGCTTTCCAGGAGCCCTGGCTCCGCCCTCTGCCCCAGCCTTCACTCGCCTGACTGACTCCTTCCCAAGCACCACGCCTGATGGCAGGTTGGGAGATACTGCTCAGCTCAGCCCCTCCTCCACCCTCCAGAGAGGGCCTCGGGCCTGACCTTTTAGGTGTGAGCTCAGCTCAGGCATGGCTAGCAAGCCCATCTGGCCACACAAGTGGAACTTGTGGGTTTTATCACTGAGCTGACATTTAAAAAAAAAAAGATTGTGTTTTTAATGTTTATTTTTTTTTGAGAGAGAGAGAGAGATGGAGTGTGAGCAGGGGAGGGGCAGAGAGGGAGACATAGACTCCAAAGCAGGCTCCAGGCTCTGAGCTGTCAGTACAGAGCCTGATGTGGGGCTCGAACCCATGAACCATGAGATCACGGCCTGAGCCGAAGTCGGGCACTTAACCAACTGAGCCACCAAGGTGCCTCCTGAGCTAACATTTTAAAAATCTCTGACTCCTGTGTCCACCTTTCAGTTCGGCCAGGTCCCGGGAAGGGAAGCAAGGGGGTGATCACGTGTGCTGGCTCCATGCTTTTTAGACAAGGAGCAGACACGTAACCCCACGCAAGTTCATGTTCCTGGATCTGGTTCACCGCCTCAACCCGCCAGGGCTTTGGTGGTGCACTCTCAACTCTTAGACCTTTATAATTTTTTAAGGTTTATTTATATTTGAAAGAGAGAGAGAGAGAGAGAGAGGAAGAGAGAGAGAGGAAGAGAGAGAGAGAGAGAGAGAGAGAGAGAGAGAGAGAGAGAGGCAGTGCACGAGTCGGGGAGGAGCAGAGAGGGAGACTGAATCCAAAGCAGGCTCTGGGCTCCGAGCTGTCAGCACAGAGCCCAATAAGGGGCTTGAACTCAGGAGCCCTGAGGTCATGACCTGAGTGGAACGGACTGAGCCACCCAGGCGCCCTCACTCTTAGACCTTTCATCTCCCAATCATTTACGAAATGTGACCAGGAGAGAACTATGGGTACACTCAGACAAGTCACCCTTCACTTTTGCCCAGAGGTGATTTTTCCATTAATCAGAACCTTTTGGGCTCTGTTGCTAGTGGTTACTAATCCTTCTAATTGGCTTCCTTTCCCAAAGCCATTTTCCACTCCTTAGCCAGTGGTGTTTTTTGTTTGTTTGCTTGGTTTTTCTTGCTTTTTTACATGCAATGGGTGTGTCAGCTCCTATTTAAAAATCTGGCTTTTCTTCTTCCTCTCCCTCTTCTCCTTCTCCTTTCTCCCTCTTCCTCCTTTGCTGCCTCCTCCCCTTATTATTATTTTGGCTTTTCTTACTTGTAGGAAAGACTGAATCCCATGAAGTGAGCTGGAAAAGCCTGTAAATGAGGTGTGAGAGAGGTAATCGTGCCTCACCCCTCGCCCCATCCTAGCCAAAAGTCATGGGGCACCAGTTCTGGAACCAGGAACCAGCCACACCATGTAACTCACAAACCCTAGGGACTGAGAAGTGGAGGTGGGCGCACCCCGGACGGAGGCACAAAGCAGAGCCCCTCTCTCCTCCCCAGGTCTTCCTTCCTCTCTCCTTTCACTGCCCCCTCCACCTTTACATGCTCTCCACAGAAGAGACCTTCGAAACAAACTCATCAGAGCCTCCGGACCAGCAACATCCCTGCCGCCCGGGGCACTTAGGAATACAGATCCGCGGGCGGCATCATCGGTATTCTGCGAGGTCCCCAGCAATCTGCACACACGCCCGAGTCTCAGGGGCACTGGGACGGGTTGGAGGATCTCCCTTGCCCCGGGTCCACCTGTGCATTTCCTGATGTACTGGGCTGAGGCCCAGGCCCCCATCTTTTGTCAAGTTCCCAGGTGATTCCGATGTGTTGCCGGCGCTGAGAAACCCACTGGGGAGTAGGGGCCTCCTCCATCCTCGGCCGTCTCTGTCTTCTCAAGTCATATATTATCACATGCCGGTTAATTTCCGAAATTTCCGTTAGGAGAAATCATGCCGGACAGAGTCTCACTGGTCCCAAGAAGTGTTGCCTGTGTTATGTGGCACCTGGGTGGCGTAGTCAGTTGAGCGTCCGACCCTTGGCTCAGGCCACGATCTCGAGGTTCGTGAGTTTGAGCCCCGCAGTGGGCTCTGTGCTGATGGTGTGGAGCCTGCTTGGGCTTCTCTCTCTCCTCTCAGCCCCTCTCCTACTTGTGCGTGCTCTCCCTCTCCCAAAATACATAAATAAGTAAACGCTGACAAAAAAAAGACATGTTGCTTGTGTTTTGTGCCTCTTTGCTTTCAGCCAACAGGAGGGGCTAGTTTTACTAGTCAGTTGTTTTTCCGTGGCAGAGCTACGCCTATGGAAAGAGAGACTGTGCTGAAATTAAAATGAAAGGAACCCGACCATTAATGTGGCCTCCAGCAAGGGTGACCAATGCATCCCGGCCTGCCTGGGACTCTCCGAGTTTTAGCACTGAAAGTTCCACATCCCAGGACATCCCTGTGGCAGGCACGCCACGGCGGTCACCCTTCCTCCGGGGCCCCATGCGGTCTGACCCTGATTGTTCCCCATTCTGTCCCCTCTGCCGCTTGCTCAAGAGGACGGGCTGTGAGTTCCTCCGTGAGAGCCCTCTCTGCCTCCCGCCTGCCTTCGCCCCTGCTTTCTTCTGCCTGTAATACCCTCCACTCCACTCTTTCTCCAGCTGTCAGCTCCAATGTCACTTCCTGTGGCAAAGCCTCTGGCCCTTTCCCTCCCCCCGGGCTTGCTCAAGTCCCCGTTACTCTCTCTCTCAGCACACGGCGTCTCTTCCCTTCGCCGCACTTAGCACGGTTTACACAACCGTGTCTGTGTTTGATCAGTGTCTGCCTCCCCACGTAGGTAAACGTCTTAAGGGCGGGGATTGTGTCTGTTTTCTCCCTGCTTTCTTGGTGCCTAGGCACCGGGCAGACGGCTAATAAATATTCGTTGAATAAGGAAAAGGATTTCAGGTGATCAGGATCCAGTCCATGCGTCTCCACGACAGGCACTGAGAGCTTCCCTCAGTATCTGTTCTCTCTTCCTCCGTAGAAATAAAATCCTGACTTTGAGCCGGCTACATGGCTACTTGAATAAAGGCCACACTTCCTCCTCCCCAGGTGCGGGGTGTAGCTGTGTGAGTGGATTCTAAGAAGCATTACGTGCAGTTTTCGGAAGGCTCTGCGGAGGGGAGCGTACTCCTTGTCCTCCTCCCTCTCCACCAGCTGGAATGTAAGTGTGGTGACTGGCGTTCGGCGGCCGTCTTGGACCACGAAGTAGCTAGTCATGGAAGCCATGCACCGTGGAAATGACCTGGAGGAGCTGGGCCCCTGGCAACGTGGAGCCCATTTCTGGCCCTGGAAGAGGGGGCCACCTTCGAGCGGTGACACGAGAAGAATAAACTTGACTCACTTATTTGGGGTCGTTCCGTTATCCCACTATACCTAATCCTAACTAATGGCCTCTGTCTTGGTGGTCCACTTGGAACACGTATGTCAGAAACAGTGAGCCACCAGTGTGTTTTCTGTTCCCTTAATTACACTCATGTAAATACGAAGCAGGAAATGAGAATGTGAAGCGGTCACCTAGTGGGATGGCTTGAGGACAGTGGAATGAACAGGCACCAGGGAGTCAGGAAGCCATGGTCTGGTCCACCTCAGTTTCCTCTCCTGTGAACAAGCATAGGGAGGCCAGGCCATTAACTGCCATTTCCCGTCATCCACCACAGGGCCCTTCATGTTAACTTGTTTCAGGGTTATGTTGGAGGAACAGTCACGTTGGGGCACAAGGCACAGGATTTTAAGTAGTTGTGAAGCAAGTGAGGTTCAACTATACTTAAAGCATCACTCAAAACAGGGCGCTTGGGTGGCTCAGTCGGTTGAGCGTCTGACTTCGGCTCAGGTCATGATCTCACGGTTCTGTGAGTTTGAGCCCCGCGTTGGGCTCTGGGCTGTAAGCACGGAGTCTGCTTCGGACCCCCGTCCCTCCCTCCTCTGCCCCTCCCCCGCTCGCACACTCTCTAACACAAATAAACCTTAAAAAAAAAAAAAAAATTACTCAAAACCTGCACCATAGGAAAGATGTCCTGTAGGTACAGAAGTTACACGAGACTGTGACAAATCGGCAACTACTCCAACCCTTAGAAGCCATGCTCGATTCTACAGACTCTCACACCAGCGTTTCCCCGGAGGTGACCAGTTTCTAAAAAAAAAATGGCAAGAATATTTTTTTTTTAAAGGAAGGCTGAGAAGGAAACTGGGAGGGAGGGAAAAGGAGACCTGTACCTTCACAGGTTACCGGCTCCACATTTTGAATGAATGAATCAATGAGGCATAAATGGGAGAATACACTGGAATAGTCAAGCGAGAAGAACAAGACAGCACAGGTCAACGAGCATTTGCCGTACCAGCCCTCTATCCCAACTGTCAGCTGGGCTTAACAAAAGTGAGCTTAACAAATATTTAAAAAACAAAATGGAGACATCGTGGGTGAAACTGATCCCATAAACTCTCTCGGTTTGAGTGATTTTTCTCTCTACCTTAGATTGCAGGAGAAGGATCGACATACCTGAGTCTTACGCTGCTTCAGGTGCAAAACTGACGGACCCGACGCTTCTAGTAATAATTCCATTGGCTACAATGGCTTTTCGAGGTAAGGGGCCAGCCTCATCCTTAGCTACAAACAGTTGAACTCCAAGTTCATTTTCAAAATGCCCGGTAAAATGACAAAAGGCTGGCATCAGTGCCATCCAGCCCTTTATATCTAGATGGCGCCTGATTACATCAAGTCCGTGCCAGCACTGGCTCCCCACCTCTCCCACTTCCCCTTTCCTATCAGCCGTCCTGCTTCCTCCAAGATTTCTACCTGTCCTAATGACCTGGGACACAGGACTTGGAAGACACAGAGTCCTCAGTTTTCCTGCCACTCTAGAGACCTCACGAGAAAGATGAGGTCTTCCTGTCACAGGTGCACGACTATGCCCACATTGTACCAGGTGTTATTCTACGACTTAGGGAACAATCCCCTCTTTTCCAGAAAGAAGGAATTTAGTTCACTTCTCCTAAACTTGGGGGACCAAAGCCTCCGGGAACTCTCTGCCCTGACTTAGAGATGCAAGTTTTCAAAGACCACTGCCCGAGGAGCTCCCACCACCATGTCCCCTCTCCACCTCCATCCCATTTGTACCCACTGAGGCTGTCCCGTGCCTGGAGAGAAAGTGGGCGGCTTGTGTCCACTGTAATGGGAACAAGAGAGGGCAGTATGCTTCTCTCTTTTTGACAGTTAACCCTTGACTTTGAATCAGATCCCACTTCTCTGTGAATTGGGGGAGGGAGATGGGGATCTCTTGAGAAACCGATTTTCAATTACATTATTATTCCCTGTGCTAGAAGACTAACCCTAATATTCATAAAAGCCAGTTACAGGGAAAGCAGAGAGAGAGAGCTAATACGGTATTTTAAATTACTCTTTATCTATCATCCACAATTCCACATAGACTCAAAGTCATAGATACATAATTATATCAACAACAAAAGGCTTACTATTAAATTCTTAACTCAGAGATTTATCGAGCATGGCACTTTACGTGCTACAGTTTTGGAGATTTTTGTTTATTACTTGAGAATCCCAGCAACAGCACTAACAGAGAATAGTCCTTAGTCTCCTAGAAATGAACATAACACCTCCTCTTATTTTAAACATGATGCCACCTGTCTCTTCTGGTTCCAATTAAATGAGAAAGTAGAAAAATGGGGTATAGATGGGCTAGAACAAGAGATTACTGGCAAAACGAGTGCATAAACAAAACACTCTTCTCTGGTGATTTATTGTGAAATAACATTTCATGTTCTTGCATTAAGTGAATTACACATCAGTAAATGCGTGTGCCACCTCAGTTCTGAGAACGGTTGTTTTAAGTAACTGAATATTTGCCAAAAGATCAAGTGGACCGGAGCCAAAGGTCAAATACACCAGCCCAATAACCAACTCGCTCTGCTCAAGATGGTGAAGGGGCTTTAATAGCTACAAAGCAGCAGCCACGTATGTTGCAAGTTTCAGCTCGACCATGATGACCCTGTCATAATCTCACTTCTGTACCCCAGACCTGTGAGTTATGTGTAGCAACAAGACGGGTGTAAAATGGGAACCCAGCTTGAATGGCCAACAGCTGAAATGTAAGCCGGAGACCAGAGCGCTCTCAGGTATAAGCCTGAGCCGAGCTTCAGGAAGCAGAAGAGGTGGAGGCTTAAGAATCGGTTGTGGGTGGAGCCACGCTGCCAGGGCTGGAATCCTGGCCACCGCTTCTTAGCTGGAAACTTTGAGCAAATTCCATAACCGTTCCGAGCGTCAGACTGGTGGCTGTAAAGATTACATAAGACTATCCATGGGCAGTGTCTCCGTGGCCAGCACCATAAAGAGAACTCAAATGTCTACTGTTCCCCTGGCGAGGACGACACGGGGTGCCATAGGCACCCACCCACTCCGGGGAGCCAGATGAAAGGTCATTTTCATTCTTTTTTTTTTTTTTTCAATAGATGAAATTTATTGTCAAATTGGTTTCCATACAACACCCAGTGCTCATCCCAAAAGGTGCCCTCCTCAATACCCATCACCCACTCTCCCCTCCCTTCCACCCCCCATCAACCCTCAGTTTGTTCTCAGTTTTTAACAGTCTCTTATGCTTTGGCTCTCTCCCACTCTAACCTCTTTTTCTTTTTTCCTTCCCCTCCCCCATGGGTTTCTGTTAAGTTTCTCAGGATGCACATAAGGGTGAAACCATATTGTATCTGTCTTTCTCTGTATGGCTTATTTCACTTAGCATCACACCCTCCAGTTCCATCCACGTTGCTACAAAGGGCCATATTTCGTTCTTTCTCATTGCCACGTAGTACTCCATTGTGTATATAAACCACAATTTCTTTATCCATTCATCCGTTGATGGACGTTTAGGCTCTTTCCATAATTTAGCTATTGTTGAGAGTGTGAAAGGTCATTTTCAAATGCGTAACTGTGCCAATCGAAGATTTCTACTAAGCTAAGACACTTGGTACCAACATTTACATTTTACTTGGCACTTAATCCATTTCACGGAAATGCAAAAGTATAAAAGTGGGGCAAACAGGCTGGCAAAAAAAATACCAACCACGGACCATTTGGTTTTAGGCGTTCTGTTGTGTATGTTTTTAATTGCAGCATTTGGGTCTTGTTTGGTTTTGTTCCTAAGCCTCCAACCTAGGGAAATAGTTCTCTTTAAGGTTACAACTAGCACACAAAGGACCTCATCTCCTCCTGGGCACCCACTGGCCACTGCCAGCACCCCCTCTGCTCGTGGTTCAAGTCCTTGAGAGCAGAGGCTTGGAAGGCACCGGCTCTAGAATAAGATCACAATTCCTAGCACCCTCCGCAGTCTGCGTTGAGGAGGGAATGTGCACGCCCCCCCCCCCCCCGATCCTCATAACTCTTCTCGCCAGGGACCAGCCGCCTGGTCCTTAGCTGTTCTGACCTGCCCCCTCTCCCTTTAAACACAGACGTGCTCACCAGGCAGACTCACGGGTCTACCGAGTGTGGTACCTATGACTGTCCAAGGGAATGAGGCAAAGACAGCATTCAGCGGATCAGAAACATCTGCTTTGTACGTAAAGTTATCCTTGAATGGCTTTGGAATAATGTATTCCATGGTATTGAGGAACACATCTCGTAAACAGAAAAGTCTAGGTGGGAAGTGGGAAATCTGGTATAAGTTTGCACGTCACTTGGTTTCAATAAAATAGGGATAAAAATAACAACTACGTCATGGCATAAGATAGTGGTAATAATAACCCTTGAGTAAGCTAACCTTGCAGTGCTTACTACGGGCCATGCATCGTCCTAAGCTCTTTACATGTAATAAAGATAACAGCAAAATTCAAAAATATTGGCCATTACCATTACTTCTAAAATTTCTGTTTAGCATTAGACTTTTTCGCAAACAAAATCTTACTCAGAACAGCATATAAACAAGAAAGGCGGGGGCGGGGGGCAGAGTTGCGCTCTGTGTAGCTGGAACGAGGGCACATGGCCGATGGGTCCCCCATTCCACACTGGGCATTCCTGTCACCCCAGGCGAGCGCCTAGGGACCACCACAGGGTCCTGCAGCTCCTGAGGGCCTGGTTGAAAACTTGCAGGCTTTTCTGTGAAGAACCACAACAGTTAATCACCCTGAGGCTGGCCAGAGGCACAAGGAGCCAGGAAAAACGTGGGGCACACATCCCCGCTTCAAACACCAGACTGCCAAAGGTATGCTAAGGATTTTGAGCTTCTCCTACAGTGGGTGGGTCACCCCTGCTTCCTGTTTCCTCCCGGGTCTTCTTGGGGCCTCAGGGCATTGCACCAAATCATCTTGGGCGCCACTTCCCTGTCTAGTATTCCAATTCCGACAGTGTCTTTCCCATAATACGGTGCACAGATGTTCAGTGCATGAGTCTCCATACCCAGTGAAAAAGAAACAGTAAAACTGTCTACCAAAAAATGCTTTCCACCCCTACCAGTTCCGTGGGTTTCCTTCGGTTGCTGTCCATTTAGTTTTTATTGTCAAGTGTTACTTGTTAGCATTTGCTATGATTTCAGAAGTGAATCTGGGTCTCTCTCTTACGAAAAGAGGGGTAGGTAAAAATAACTCGCTCCCATCCTAGCTTTGGCAAGGGACTCGAAAACATTTTCACCTCCAAATGTGACTGGTAAAGAAGGGAAACTATGCTCCCAAGTCCTCAGAGGTTATGTGGTTATGTTTTGGAGGGGATAAAAAAGTTTTCCATAACCTGATCCTTGAATCACATTCTTGCGCTGTGCACAGGAACTACAGTCCCCACAGGCTGGAGCTGAGGAAAGAATTCTGAGTTCCCAGTGCTGGCACACCTTGAACTTGATGCATTGGAAGGAAAAATTCCTGATTGTTAGGTTAAGTCCAGAGCAGGCACCTTTCTGCCTCCCAAACCAGCTTTCTCCTGCTGAGCCCTACCCCCATTTCCAGCTTTGCTTTCTCTCCCAAAGTAAGGCAAAGAGAAAGGGAGGGAAAAAAAATCACATCATGAAAAGTTCAAATGAATACACCCACAGGAAATATTTGCCTAATTCGATTATCATTTAGGGTGCAGAAAGGTTGAAAGGGAGTTCAATTTCCAACCTTTTGAGGCTGGGAGGTAAGTCAATTACAGAATTCTAGACTGGGAGGGGCCTTATGGATCAGCTACCCCAACATGAGGAGGTAGAAGTCCAGAGTGGCTGTGGCTGCCAGGCACACAGTCCTGGGCAGAATGAGGTCTAGAACTCATGTCCAGACTCCCAGAACAGCACTGTTTCCACCACACCCAACAGCTTGCTGTGTGAATCAAAAGCTCCTGCTGGGACCAAGAACCCCAGTCAATAACCAGTACTGGCACCTGCCAACTTCCCATAAACGCTGCCGTATCTGCAGCCCAAACTCGGCGCTTGTGAATCGGCACGCTCCCCCAAATCGCCGGCAGGTTCACACCCACCCCTGCGGGGGCCATCAGACAAACACGGAACGGGAACGTGCTCCTAACTGAGAAGCAGCCACGTTCATCCTCCTCGGAGCGGGGCCTGGAGGGCACAGCTGAAGCGGGGGAAGGAAAACACCCTTCACTCCCACCCCAGCTACCAACGGAGAGAGCAGAGACGCCCAGCCACAGGGACTGCGCCCCCACCTTCGCGACCAGCCTTGCGCGCGCGACCTGGGCCATTCTGTGCTGCTGCTCCTGTCCTCGGTGACATTTTTGTTCAACAGCCAGCTTTTCTCTGCTGTTCAGCAAGTCTCGACTGCTGCGAAGGTGTGGGCCACATCCTCCGCCACCACAGCGCGAAACGCGTCAACTTCCCCCGCCACCCCGACAACAATCAAGTTCTCAGAGGGGACACCTAGAAGGGGACGCTGCCCCTCCTCGGCGGCAGAGCCCGACCCCGGCCGCTGCCTGAACCCCCACCCCGTTCCGGCCCACCAGAAGGGCTCCCTCCTCCCAGGAACCTGCCCTCCCTGCCTCGGCAGGTCGCTCGCGGCCTCGACCCAAACAGATCTGCCTCCCGAGGGCGCGTTCCCATTCAGACGCGACGCGACCCCCGTCCCCGACGGCAGCCCCAACGCTGCCGGGGGTGTTTTGAGGCTGCAGCCCCCTGCCCTGGGGCGGCGCCCCGGACCTTCCAACCCTCAGCGCGCAGGGGGACTGCCCGCGGGCCCCCTCCCCGCCCCCGGCCCGGCGCCCACCTGCCGTTGGGGCGCGAGGACCCTCCCGCTCCCGCGCCCGCACCCGCGGGGAGCTTCTCGGCGCCGCCATGCCGGCCGCGCGCTGCGGACGGGCGCGGAGCCTCCTCCGTCGGTCAGTCAGACGTCGCGGCCGCCCGCCGGCGCCGGGGATCGCTTCCCCGCGGCTGGCTGGCTCGAGAGGCGCGGGGCGGGGACCGCGGTCGGCGCTCCCGCCCGGGGGAGCCGGGGGCCGACGGACGCGCGGGGCCGCCAATGGGAGGCCGCGGCGGAGGTGGGCGGGCTCTCGGGCGGAGATGGGCGGGGCCTCCGCGCACAGACGGGGTCTACCGTCGGCAGCTTCGGGCTCCCGGCGCTGTGCGCGCAGCGTGGAAGCCGCTCCTGGGTTCCCGGCGCTGCTCCTCCGGAGACCTCCTGGGGTTTCCACCGGGACGGATCCCGCGACCTCCCTGGCACTTTACATCGAAAGCCCATTGAGTGGGAATCAAAGAAACGTGGTGCGTGGGATGATGGGGGAGAGGGACAGGTGCCTTTTCCCTCTCCACGGCGAGGGTGCAGAAGGATTGCCATCCCTGGCCGAGACAAGAACCCGCTGATGGGTCACGGCCATGGGAGGGCCAGACTGGAATCCAGATGTTGCTGTCGGCCCAGGGCCTCTTCCACTACTTAGGGCACATTTTTAAAAAAATCTGTATTTTCCCCTAGGTCAGCAGAACGGTTATGCTTACTCAGAAGTCACAGTGTACCTTAGTAGCCGGAATATGTGCGTTAATGACAAGATTAATCTTCTGATAAAGTGGGTTATCAAAAAGAAAAAAATAAACAGCTCAACAATAAAAAGGCGCTCACAACAAGGTTCTTTTGCCCCTGGTTTTCTATTCAGAGGGACCCTTTCTCGGAAGAAAGGGGAAGAAAATGGAAGTCCTGATGCACACTTCCTTTTTCTCCAATATACACAATTCCAGACAGAAACAGGTTTGCGTGTGGCATGTTTTGGCACCTTTTGAAACAAACTCCGTAACTAAAGAAAGACGTGGAAAACACTGGAATCTTCGGTGGCTCCAGTATACTTAGGTCAATGTCAAGGAATTGAATCACTTTCCCCTTTTCTGAATCTCAGGGCAAAGGATCACAGGTCTTTGGGAATTGTGGCAAAATTCTAAGAGCAACAGGAGTTCATATAATGCGAGGCATTTACTGACAGCCGACATCAGGCCAGGCACTTGGATAATCCTTTTATGTATTATTTTACATATTATTTCACTTAATCCTCACACTTGCCCATGCGGTAGGTTACTACCTCCGGTTTGCAGATGAGAAAACTGAGGCTCAGTAAATGCCAATGCAGAGGTTGAACCAAGGTCTGATCTCTCAACCACCCCATCATTCTGCAACCCATGATTCACAAAAGATAATAAAAATGTTCCCAAACTCTGCTGCATGTTTAAAAACAAAACAAATAAAAAAAAAACAACATTTTATCCAAACCAAATTTTAACTTAGAGGGCTAGTTTTCTGCAGCCATTAACCATGACTTGCGTGTACTGAGCCATGTTACTCATACAAAGTAAATGGCTTAAAATTGCTGTGCCTAATTACAACCTAAACAAGGTTATAAGCAGTGATGAGTAAAATTGTCTATTCTAGAAGCTGAAAATACCAGAACTAATTTCTTGTGGCATAATAAAATAAAATTTACTGAAGTCCTTTAACCACAAAACAAATTAGCCAGTAACCTTGCCCTCCTCCCACGAGATAATATTTATGAACACAGCTGTTCGGACTCAGCCAAAATCCTTTCAAATAATTCACAGTCAGGATTTTGTGGTTTGCTCTAATGTTCATTGTTACTCCAAAAGCTGAGCGGGAGGCCTCTTAAAATGGTACTGTACTTACAGACCTAGACCTTGGAGCCAGACTGCCTGGCTTGCCTGTGTACTAGCCACATGGTCTTGTACAATTATTGAACATTTCGGTGTCTCAGTTTCCTCACCTATAAAATGGGGCTTCTGGGAGTACCTTCCCCATGAGGTTGTTTTGGGCATGAAGTGATTAAATATGTCCAATTCCCTTAGAGTAATGCTTGGCCCATAATAAACACCATATACATATTAGCCAAATAAAGGATGTGACTACACATAGAGATTTTGGCTTTCTGGTCTACCCATGTGTGATTTACTACGTGTCTTAACAAAACAAAATGAAAACGCCCCACAAATATTAAACCATAACTCCCCATTCTTCCTCCTCCTTCATCCCCACCCCCTAGCAAACATCATTCTACTCTCTGTCTTTGACTACTTTCTGAATGTGACCACACTAGCTACCTCATATAAGTGGAATCACACAGTATTTGTCTTTTTGTGACTGGCTTATGTCACTTAGCATAATAATGTCTTGACGATTCAGCCATGTTGTAGCATATGCCAGAATTTTCTTCTTTTTAAGGGCGTCTGGGTGGCTCAGTCGGTTTGAGGGTCTGACTCTTGGTTTCGGCTCAGGTCATGATCTTGCGGTTCATGGGTTTGAGCCCCACACCGGGCTCTGCTGATGGTGCGGAGCCTGCTTGGGATTCTCTCTCTTTCTCCTTCTCTCCCCGCCCCTCCCCCACTCGTGCTCTCTCTCTTTCTTGCTCTGTTTCTCAAAATAAATAAACTTAAGAAAGAAAGAATTTCCTTCTTTTTAAAGCTGAATTATATATTTCATCTTAGGTAGATAGATCACGCTTTGTTTATTCATTCATTCATCAATGGACAGTTGGGTTGCTTCCTCATTTTGGCTATTGTAAATAATGCTGCTATGAACATAGGTGTACAAATAACCTATTTATGAGTTTCTGCTTTCAATTCTTTTGGGTGTAAACCTAGAAGTAGAATTGCTGAATCATATGGTAATTCTTAACCTTTTGAAGAAGAGCCACACTATTTTCCACAGCAGAAAACACTCCCACCAACAATGCATAGGGTTCCAATTTCTCCACATCCTTGCCAACAAATCGTTTTCTATTTTTTTTAATAATAGCCATCCTAATGGGTACGAAGTGATCAGGGATGCTGAGTATCTTTTTATGTGCTTATTAGACATTTGTATATCTTCTGTGGAGAAAGTCATTTAAGTTATTTGACTATTCATTGTCTTTGCGAACATTACACCATCATTGTTGATATCCATAAAAATTAAAATCTGAGAAACCCTTCTGTCTACTTCCCTCTTGCACTGTAACTGAGCATATGTTGCTTCTTATTTACATGGAGTCCCCGAATTAGTACAAAAATTTTTATTCCAAAATCAAGTGGGGCCAGTTTTTTTTTTTTAAGCTTATTGATTTTGAGAGGACGGGGAGGAGCAGAGAGAAAGGAGACAGAGGGAATCCCAAGCAGGCTCCTTGCTGTCAGTGTAGAGCCTGATGCGGGTCTTGGGCCCACGAAATCATGAGATCATGACCTAAGACGAAATCAAGAGTTCCACACTTAACCAACTGAGCCACCCAAGCGCCCCAGATAATTTTTTTTTCAAATATTTTGTAATTTATTTTGACAGAGAGAGAGAGACAGAATCTGAAGCAGGCTCCAGGCTCCGAGCTGTGAGCACAGAGCCTGATGTGGCGCTCGAACTCACAAACTGTGAGATCATGACCTGAGCCGAAGTCGGATGCTTAACCGACGGAGCCACCCAGGCGCCCCTAGATGAGTTTTTTCAATAGAGGAAATGTGAAGACGTGTTTTCATGTTACGTTTCAGAAATGTTACGAGGTGTTTGTGGCGGTGGTGAAGATCATGATGATGGCAGATCACACATGGTAACGTGTGACAGTTGAGCACTTAATGAAGTGCTCTGTTCGGTGCTCTTTATGTATGAATTAATTCAACCCCCCATTTGAGATCTATACGATTATTATTCCCAATGTACAGACAAAGGAGCTGAGTCACCAAGGGTATAAAGTATCTAAGTATCTAGCACTAGATCATTCAGCTAGTAAATGGCAACTTGGTATTTGAACCCAGCCTCCAAGGCCATATGGAAAGTACCCCCCACCAACACACACCCCAAAAAAATCACTTTCCAGGAACTCAATGAGTTCCTGAAAGGCACATCTGATCTTCTTCCTAAACGAGCTGAGCCTAGGAGAAACATGGTCTACCCTGCAACGTGCCGCTCCCCACCCCCCTCCCCAGCCCTGGTGAGATGCCCCCAGCACAGCATGAGGGTGAGTACACGCTGTGAGGACAGAGACTAGGGTGAAACCAAGGCCCAAACTGTCATTGCACAACCGGTGCGGAGAAATCCAGAGGGTCAAGGCAGGAATGGGGAAGCCAAGGTGTGACGTTCAACCAGGCTGGGAAGCCAGGAGGGTCCTTGAGAGAGATGCCAACATGGCAGGAGCAGAAGGAGAGCCTGAAGCTGTCCAGAGGGCACTGGACGCTCCTGTGACTCCCCCACTGGGGCCTTTAAGCTGTCCATGCTGGGACCTCCTGCTGTTATTTCCCAAACTGACCCAGGAAACAGAAGACCAGGAGAGGCCAGAGGAAGAGGGAGGCCACTCCAGACTGCTAGGTGGCACTTTGAATAGGCAAGCGAACTTACTTGTGAGGCTTGTCTTGGGCGGCTGCCAGATGACTGGCTCTCCGCACCCACGTGCCAAATCTTAAAAGTTTATAAAGAGGCCTTAACTGGGTTCAGCCACGCATACGGTCCAGACGGTACTCTCGCCACCTTGCTCTCTCCAGGCTCTGTCCTTGGAACAGCTCCCACCGTGGGACAACTGTGTTCTAAACACGGGGTGTGAGGGGGCCTGAGGAGCCTCTGATTGCCCAGATCAACCAGCAGGCAGCTCCATTCTCTGGATGACCTTTTTGCAGCAAATGGGACAATTCAAAATGTGTTCCTTGGTCTGGGATTTTGTCCACTGTAAAAATGATACCAATCACCTAAATCACAACGCTATCCCATCAGTCATCTACACCTTAATATCACTAAGCCTTGGATCTTTCTAGAGCAGATGTTGAACAGGAGAGTGCCAAGGGAGCCTAAGAGCTGGCTAATAGGATAAAGGAGGTCAGCTGAGAGCTGTAAAGGGAACTGAAAGATGAGGGGGTGGTGTGTGTGGAAAAGAACTTCGCAATTTTGTGTAGGTCCAGACCAGAACTTAGCGTTTCCTTATTTTGTTTATTTTTAGCAAATTCGATGGCTTCACTCTTCCCCAAATTCCGGACACCTGTCCTGCCGGCAGTTTGCGTAGAGCTGGGCTTGCTTCCCACTTCTGGGCTTTGATCAAGCGTGGGCTTTCCCTCTCCCGTCCCCTGGCTAACTGCAGTCGTCTCTCCCAGCCGTGCTCCAGGCTGCTCTCCTTTGGGAAGCAATTCCAGGCCAACCTGGAGGAGATAACACCGAGGCTCCGCCCTCCCGTGCATTCCTGCTGTTCCCACAGCACCCGGGATGCCGCAAGCTACCGGCCCACATCCTCATCTTTCTCCACACTTGACCGTAAGACCTAGATCTGTGTCCCCTGGGTCTTCCGTTCAATGTCTGGGGGACACTGAATGAGTGCTTGCAGGATGCACCGTGCAGGAATCACGCCCGCCTTCAATGGCTCACCATTGGTCTCCTCAATGGTCTCCATCGTCTCCTCATCACCAGACTCAGTCTGCAGACGGATTCCTTCTCTTCCTCTACACAGGGGCTCCGAGCACTCCCAGGTCCTCGTCCGTAAATTTGCCTTCCTCTGATGGCACTTCCTCCCTCATGCCTGCTAAGCTTTTTAAGATGGCAGGGACAGCAAGCAGGAGCCTGGCCACATGAACATACAAATGAAAAAACAAATTCTCTGTATAATTTGAAGATGAAGTAAAAATATACGGAGAGCCACAGTCTCTAAAACTTTTGGATGTTTTACTGGGCTTGCAGCTCTGGTTCACCAACAAAGCATATTTTTATATTTAGTTAAAGAGGAACAAACAAACTGGAGCCTTTGTGGCTTTGTCTACCCCACCCCACCCTCCATTTTTAGAAGCAAACTGAGGGCTAGGGAAGAAAATCAGAGTGCTCTGTTTCTCTGACTCATTTATTCTTCAGGATACCTGGACAGGCCCACTCCATTAGGTAACTGTTTTTCTAGCCTCAAATTTTGCTTCGGGGTGATATCTAAGAGAGAGTAGCTGGTGGAAGAGAGTCAGTCTTAGAACTATCTAGATCTGGCTCCCCACCGTTGATTACTGGAATGATAATGGGAAATCACTTATCCTTTCTGCATCTCAATTTTCTTTCCTGTAAAGGCATAGAATGTACTGGATGACTTCTCAGACCCCATCTAATCCTGTAATTATGATTCTGAGATGAGCATTTCCTCGAACAGGTTGGCTTGCAAATGGGTGGTGCGTCTAAATGATTATGTATCAGGCAGCAAAAAAAAAAAAAAAAACTCATGGTGTCAAAAATATTGAATGACACTGGAAAGTCTCATATTTGTTTCTCTGGGGAGAAAGAAATGCTCTTTGCTCCTGTAGGGAGTTGCTGTTGTGTGGATTAGAACTATAGTGGGGACATCTGCAGCCTTTTTGTCACTATGAGGAAAAAGCTCTCCCAATATTGAGATGTGTATGGAGGAAGTAGAAACAAGAGAGGGAGAAAGAGCCTTATTACATTAAGCTCTAGATTTAGCCCAAAGCAGTAATACTCCTGTATCTCGCAGTTAATGAGCCAAAACACTCCCCTTCCTCCCCCCACTCTTTTTTACCATAAGCCTACTTAAGATAAGTTTCCTATCAGTTGCAAGTGAAACAATACTAATATAGGGCATGCAGCCAAGTTTTGTAGGAAAAAATATTTATTCACAGAAAAATATTGGAAGAACAAAGCCCAAAATATTAATAGTTGTTATCGTGGGCGATGAGATTATCCACGTACTATTCAGCATTTTCTAAATTTTCCAAAATTATATATTACTGGCATAATTTTTAAATACTGTTTTGCTGCATGATTCCTTAAGAAACGGAGAAGACTTTTGTGTGTTGTAGAGAATCTTTCCTCCTTGTTTTGACCCTTTTACTGGAGGTTGAGATTTTTTTTTTTTTTTTGAATGTTTATATTTGAGAAAGAGAGAGGGAGAGACAGTGTGAGAGCAGGGGAGGGAGGGGCAGAGAGAGACAGCGACGGGATCTGAAGCGGGCTCCAGGCTCTGGGCGGTCAGCACAGAGCCCCACGTGGGGCTTGAACTCACGAACCGCGAGATCATGACCTGAGCTGAAGTCGGATGCTTAACTGATTGAGCCACCCAGGCGCCCCATGAGGTTGAGATTGGATACACTGTTGATGTTTCTTGTGGAAAGGTGGTGGCTCAGGCTAAATTCTGTAATGGGGCAGGCAAACTTTCTGTAAAGGGCCACAGAGTAAATATTTGTGCGTTTGTGAGCTACAGACTCTTCACGGCAACTGCTCAGCTCTGCCATTGGGTCACGGACGCAGCCCTAGAGAACTTGTAAACACGTGACCATGGCCGCGTTCCAATAAAACTTTATTTAGGGACACTGAAATTCAAATTTTATATAATGTTCACGTCACAGAATCTTATGCTTCTTTCTGTTACTTTTCAACCATTTATAAATGTAAAAGGCACGCTCAACTCACAAGCCTCACAAGGACAGGCGCTGGGCCACATTTGGCCTGTGAGATGTAATTTGCTGACTCCCTGCCCTACGACATTGGGATTCCTACCATTACACCAGTTGTTGCTGCCCTTGGAGTTTCCGTGGCCTTCCGAGTTGAGTTTCCATGAGGAACAATAATCCTGCAGTGTCTGGCATGGTTTTTCATTAAACCTCGTGGGGTTGGGACTTGATGATGATGATGTCTGTGTCTCGCTGGGCATTTGTGTTCTTCCCTTTCACCGAGAGGCTTCGAGGAGACTTCCTGCTTTCTCACCCATGTTGGAGGCACACCCCCACGCCTCTGCTCAAGAAAGCAGCCATGTGGTGGTTCTTGGAATTGTCAAGCCCTACTTTGGAATCTGACCTTGAAGCTGACAGAACTTGACAGGACTTTCTGCCGCCGGATTGGTTTTCTACTCCACAAAAATCCCTAAACGGGAGAAGTTTGTGTGAGAAATAGTAAGTAACGACCAGCCAATAGCAATTTCAATTTTTAAAAGAATATTCCGTGCGGGAACGTTTGTGAAATTTCATTTTCAGAAGGAAAGGAAAGGTAAAGGGGGGTTACGTTGATTGCTATCTCGGTGTGTCAGTTAAGAATGTTTCCAGCTATGACTAACGACAAACTTAAATTACAGTGGCTAAAATGAATAAGCGTGTCAGGTCACAGGAAGTCCAGAGGCAGGCATTGTTGCCTTGGTTCCGCTTCTCGACCCTGTGACTCTCGCGGTCCTTCCGACATGAAAGCTGTTGAGGCTCTAAGCATTGTGTTCAAATTCAGGGAAGGAAGAAGGGGAAGAGGCAGCACCAGCTACATTATCTTTCCCAGAAGCCCCCAGCAGACAACTCCTGAAGGGACCTTGTAGAAAATGACGTCAAGCAGCTAATGACCCTGACCGCAGGGGAAGCTGGGGAAACATGATTTTTGGCTTTCTCAGTCTCTATGCTGTGGTAGGTGGGGGGTTGAAGGGGTGGATGGCAATAGAGAAGGGAGTTAGGAAGATCTGTTAAGTTGGCATAACATATATATGGTGCTAAAATAATTCCCAATGGCAGGCAAAGCTCTTTCACCCTACACCAGTGGGACAAGCCACTCGAGGAAGCGTGGACTTCATCTGCCTCGTGCCCCGTGGTATCCCCAGCTCCTAGCACACTGCAATCGCTCAGTGAAAACTTGCAGAATGAATGGATGCGCCAATGACAAGAGCTCTTGGGAACTCATTGTTGATACGACCTATCCTTTTTTGGACAACACACCGACAAAGAAGCCTTTGGTTCACTCATGCCCCTGCGATCTTCAACCACGGTTTAAAGCCGCACCATATGATAGAAGACCCTTACACATAGCTCCACCCGCTGTCTCTGCCCATAATGTAAACCCTGCTGGAATTCTACCTGTTCACAAAGTGAGAGGAGGCGCCCTGTTTCTACCATCTTGCCCAGTTCAGAATGGAGCTTCTTTATGGCTACCTGGAGCCAGAAATCATGGGATGTATTCAGATAAAGAGGATAAGATGAGGAAGGGAGTGTGGCTAATCCTCATCCAGCCCTTCCTCTGCTCCAGACACTATGCTGGGAATTTTACGTTTGGTTATTCACACTTTATTTGATGAGGAAGAGAAAGCTCACACAATTAAGTGTAAGTCTTTGAGAAACATCATGGGTTAGAAAAAACAAGGTTAAAAAGGAACTTAAAATGCCAAAAGCCAAAAACGGGTAGACAGTGGTTAACAGTGGCAAACTGCCCGAGTGCATTAATTGTCACTTCTAACCTCAAGTGACCAGAGGAATTAAAAAAGAAGGACACATCAAATCAAAGAAATACCAGTAGGCAAAAAAAAAAAAAAAAAAAGAAAGAAAAGAAAATTACATCACATCACATTTTTGGGTTAGAAAGGGTAGATGGAGAAAGATTACTGAACAGATGCCCACTATAGAGAAAACCAAGAAGAAGAATAGCTAATAATAATCTTGGCAATATGTATCAGTTGGTTATTGATTGATAATTATACTGATTATTAATACATTATGTTGATTGATTATTATATTATCTCAGGGCTTTGTGTGCTTCATCCCACTTAATCCTCACCAAAACCTCACAAAGTAGGTGAGATTATTATCCCTCTTTTACAGATGAGGAAACTGAGTCACAGAGCTATAAGAAGATGCTTTGAAATTGGATCAGAGAATAAGAAAGAATTCATGGAAATCAAAAACGTGATAATCCATATAAAACATTCAACAATGCCTGACCCATAGTAAAAATTTAATCAATGTTTAATTATTGTATGGGACCATTTACTTTATGGTTCTACTTTGCTTTTCCATTGTTGTTTTACGATCTACACCTAGGTAGGTGCAAGGCAGAGCACCCTTTATAATATAAGGTCTCATTGGACAAGAGTGTAAGATTTTAGAACCCTGGGTTATATCACCAACTCTATTCTAGATCCCTCCTTTGAAGGGAATGGACAATGAAGAGAGGCCAATCAATTTTCCTTGGCTCATTCAACCACTTGGGAGAGAGCGCCCAATCCTAACCACTAGACCACCAGGGAGGTTTCTTCAACCACTTGGTAGGTACAGCCAAGAATGAAGCTCTGGTCCTCTGGCCCCCAAGTTAATGGCTCTCCATCTCTCTTTTCTTGGTTCAGCACTACAGTGGACACCCGCTCGGATGGGTAGGCTGGGCTCCTTTAAGGGAACACCCACCTCTCCTGGGTTCCATGTTGTCTTAAAGGGGACACAATCACAAGGCCATTAGAGCACCCTCATCTCTTCTGGTCAACAAGGGGTCAGTGACCCACACAAAGCCAACTGAAGACTTCCCTGGGTTTGGAATATGGACATTAGAATAAAGAAGTCACTGTCCACTAGGGCTAGTATTGGAGAGGGGAAAAATATTTTTCCTTCACTTATCTTAGGTTCGCCGGCTGGGGTCCTATAAATCAGACAGGCAAAGACAGATTAACATGAGAAAAACAAACATATTTATTCAAATATGTATGGCCAACACACATGGGAACACTCAGTGATGAGTAACCCAAGGAGGAGGTTAGGATTTGGGCTTATGTACCATCTGAGGCTCAACAGAGGGAAAGGGGGGTGGGGCTTCTGGGCAAGGGAGGCAAATTATAGAAAGGTGACCAGGAAAAGTATGACAGAAAAGGGTGGTTTAGTGAGGTTTGTTATACAGATTTAAGTTAGTGCCTTCTTCATTGGTAAGAGTTGTTAAGATCCACCTCCTCCTGGTACTTGAGAGAGATACCTCTTGACAAATGGAAATGTCCTTTGTAAATGTACATTTCCTTTACAAAAGGACACCTTGGGCCCCATTTCTGGAGCTTTTCCTGCATCTGCTGACTCTCAAAGGTCTTTAGCTCAAAATAATCTATATGTCAAAGACGCATCTTTTGAGGTGGCATATTCTGGTACCTTCATTTGTTAGGATCTGCGGCAAGGGTGGCTTTATATAACCATTTATTGTATAAAGTGTGACCTGAGGACAACCCAGACAATAGAAAGAGACAGAGAGCCTTGATAACACCACTGAGTGTGGCTGAGGGAAGTCCCTAGATGACAGCTGTGCAGCCAGTCTAGAGATCAATCGGTTTAGTGGGGACAGGAAACCAGAGAATTCCAGAAGGGAAGGCTCCAGGGAGAAAACAGGGATTGGTGGTGTATGAATGCATTTGAGCATTTGGAAAATAATATAGTAGGCACCCGGTAGAGCTGATGGCACACTCGGAAAAAAAGTATGTTTGGCACATAAAAAAACCAAGCAAGTGAACAAAGTAAGGCAATGAACTCCAGGAAGAACAAACAGTTGTACAAGAAGGGAAACGTCTGTTACATCACACTCCTTGGCTCAGCAATGAACAACACCGACATAGTCATAATAAGGTTTAAAAAGTTGTGACAATACCATATTGGTAGAATGGGGGGGGGGGAGATAAAAATGTGGGAGGGAGCAACAGACACACATTTTCATCTATTGTAACAGGAAGTCAAAAGATAATGTCTAAAATGATAAACAGCAGAAAAAGCATATTATTTAGAAATGTGAAAGAAATACCAGAAGCTCTAGGACAAGAGTTGAAATTTCAGAGTAAGAAGCTTGGGAGTTTTGCCGTTGTTAAAAGCTTTTATTGTATAGTAAATACACACATCATGTTAAAAAGAAAGCCATAGACCCAAAATGGCGTCACTTCTGTTGGGCCATGTCATGAAACTGGGGCTTAATACCAACCTAATTACAATTTCAACCTCCCCCAGGAATGTAGTCGTAACTGGTCAGTCAGGAATTTTCTGGTCAGCACCAGTAGGCTAACCTGTCACATGGACAATCTCCATCCCCCAAAGGAAGAAGTAGCCACCTAATAAAACCCTTTTGTCCCAAAGGAAGGTGACCTCACCCAAAATAATCCTTTCTGTCCACAACTTCCTTGTCCTGCCTTTCCCTTTTCTGTAGCCCTTTGGAGCTCCCCACTACTTGCTAGATAAGATGCTGCCCGATTCATGAAATGCAAATAAAGTCGTTAGATCTTCAAATTTACTTGGTTGAATTTGTTTTTTCAACAACAGAAAAAAATGTGTATTTACAGACAACCATATGTTCTACTATTTTATATATAGATAGGGAATATATGTAAATATACCTTTGTTAAAAATATAAATTTCAGGGGACCTGGCTGGCTTAGTCGGTAGAGCACCTGACTCTTGATCTTAGGCAAGCCCCAGGTTGGATGCAGAGCCTACATTAAACAAATAAACAAACATATATATATGCACATATGTATATCATATATCAAATATATATATATCAATATATCAAACAGTATGTGTTTTGGGAAAATGTGACCTAATCAGTAGTCCCTGAGAAACCCAGAAGTGTGAGTTGTGTTGTGACCATCAAAATAAATCAATTATCTTATTGCATGAAAATAAGTTAGCACATAAGCACAAGAAATAAAATACATATTAAGTCTCTGTGTGTCAGCATGGAGCCTACTTGGGATCCTCTGTCTCCCTCTCTCTCTGCCTCTCTCTCTCTCTCTCAAAAATAAACATTTAAAAAATGGGAAAAAAATAAGTCTCTGAATACGGAGCAACTTAATGATATAGAGGGAGAAAAAGGCAAGAAAAAACAAGTTTTCATTAAAAGCAACCTCTTGGCAACTGAACGACGCAAGGAGAGGTCTTTATCTCCATGCTGGGGCTAAAGGGAAGGCAGCCCGTGAGCTGGGAGGACCCAGGCTCTGGCCCCAAGCCCTTTAGCACATCATATTCAAGGGCAGGGCTGAGATCTCAGTACTTACAATTTTAAACATCTTAAAAATAACAGCCATGTGCGCATGAATATGTGTGCATGAATTTGTGCCAGGGAAAAACAAAAAGTTTCCATTTTTCAGGAACTTGATATTCTGAGGCCTTCTTTTCTTGCTGCATGCAATCTTTGAGACTGACTCCCTGACCCTTTCTCTTTGATCTCGGTCCTCCAAAGTCCTGCCAATAATGCACAGGATATTTGTGACGCTATCAGTTCTGCTTGAAGGCCAAGAGAATATTCCTGGGTTGTGTAAACCACCAGAGAGGGTTGCTGCTTGCCTTTCTGCCCAGGATGAACTTCAGAACCATGAGGGGGATAATTGGGGAACCCTCTGGTCTAGACCACCATCTCTAATGGCTCGGGAGGAGTTCTGAGGACAAAAGATCTGTATGAGAAAAGCGAACCCGCATCACGCGGTGTTATCTAATTCTAATGTATAAGTCAGGACCTCGCGGTTGTGAACGACAGAATCCCAGTCAGAACTAGCGTCTGCTGAGAAGGGAATTTCTTCACTCTACTAACTGGGAGGTCCAAGGGATAGCTCTGGCTCCAAGCATAACTGTTACACAACAATCAAGGTCAGGTCATTATCCTCTGGCTCTGGCTCTGTCCATCTCTCCAGATCCAGCCTCGTGTGATCGTTAGCACACAGTCTCAAAAGAAGAGTCTCTCTTTTCCAGTGGCCATGGAAATCCTAGAGAATGAGTTGTGGTCCCCTAGCCCCCCTCCCCCAACATGGACATACTCTCCCGAAACTATCATTGCCTGTATCATTGCAGGGGGCCATCCTGGATCATGAGCCCGGGGATGGTGAGGGCTCTGGATTTATCAGTCCCACCAGGTAGGAGATTAATAGTTCCCAGTGTGGACAGGCCCATCTGTTACTAGAGAAGGGGCAAGGAATAATGGACAGGCAAAAACTATAAAACTGCATGCTCCTAAAGTGTGCATATATATCTATATATCTATATATCTATATATATATCTTGAGCTTAACTATGACTTAAGCATGATTCCATATTTAATAGAGCGTTATGCTTGTATTAAGTAATTATGACTGCTACAAAGGAGTCCTTGAAATCCATTGCCAGGAGCAAGCCTCTGTTGTGAGCCCTCCACATCTTCCCTCTGTCATTCCAGTCCCACAGCTTCTGCATATGTCCTATTCAGGCTCATAAAAGTATATTCCAGGCCATCCACAGAGCTCCCTGAGCCTGAGATTTCTCAGTCTCTCTTTCTGCAATTGCTTCAAGTCCATAGTTTAGCTTCATTAACTGCATTTCTCCCGCTCTCGCTCTATTCTTGGGAGCTTTCACGGAGAAACCAGCAGCTGCTGGAATACAGGAAAGCCGGCCTTTTTTCAAAGATGTCATTTTTATTTACTCATTTGTTTTTGGTACAATCGAGGTCGTTGGTTTTCTTCTAAGGCAGGTCGATCCTGTGACTTCCCCTTTATGTCCTTGGCCCCGTTATGGCAGACTTCCAGCGGGGGCCACCCACGGCCCCCCATGCCGGTGCCCTTCCTCAGGGCCGCCGGGCCACCCTCCCGGGAGGGGTCTCGGCCCTCTTCTTGAATGTGGCCGGCCCGTGACTTGGTTGATGACACACCCTCAGTGCTCCGGAAGTGATGCGCTGTGACTTCCTGGGGCGCACCGGGGACGGCTACATCCGGATGGCCCGGCTGACCCGGAAGCACTCCGGCGCCTAGACCCCAGGCCTCAGTCTTCCCTGCCCCCAGTCCGCACCGAGTGTCGGGAGGAACGTGTCTGGAGGTGACATCGGCCCGCAGCTGTGGAGCCTCGGCTGAGGCCTCGTACGTCATGGAGCAGAGAAAGGCTCCCGCTGTGCCTTTTTCCAAACTCCTGGCTCACGGAATCCCTGCGCAGAAGAAAATGGTGCAGCTTTCAAATCGCCAAGGTTGGGGTGGTATGTTAGGCGGCCGTGGTGACTGCCACTACCACCGGACAAACCCTCTAGGAGGCCGACCAAGAACTGACAGCCGGACAGAACTGCCCCGCGGTTCTGCCACATCCAAGAGGAGTCCTTGTGGGGTGTTCCTGGCGACACAGACTGTGAACCCGTGGAACGACAGGGCACGGGGACTCTGGGAGGAATCTCGTTTTAAGCTATTTTTTATGTTAATTTATTTATTTTGAGAGAGACAGAGAGCATGAGTGTGAGGGAGTGGTAGAGAGAGATTGTGAGAGGGAAGCCCAAGCAAGCTGCATGCTCAGCGCGGAGCACGACTCTGGGCTCGATCTCATGATGGTGAGGTCATGACCCGAGCCTAGATCCAGAGTCACATGCTTCACCGACTGAGCCACCCAGGCACCCCTGCAAGTAATATTGTTTTACACACAGGGAAACTGAGGCTGTGACCTCTGAAGGCAAGTGAAACAACAGTTCTTTAGGGTGTACCCTGTGGCCTAGTGATCCAAGTAAGATGTGGGTCACGTTGGCTAGAATAGGATAAAGTAGAGGCCGATGCATTTCACTTATGCCCTGATCAAAGGACAACTGGAAAGCTCATTAACCGGCTATGTCCAGGCTTCGGTTCCAATATGTTTACGAGCCACGTGAAGTAATGCGTTATGCATGGTGCTACCTGGGCGGAAGGGATGAACTTGCTCTTTGTGCAGGCCATTTGAATTCCTCGGGCTCACAGGAGAAATGAAATTCATACACCCCATGTTGGCTGTCTCGGAAATACATTTATCAGTTCCTAAAACAGACCGGTCGGAGAGGCGTTGATTCATGGATACCATATTAGCTTCATCAGTAGGTCTTGAGACGGGGTCAGTCTCTGAGTGCGAACCCTGTTTTCACCCCTGACTCACCCTGCCACCTTGGGCAAATCACTGATTTGTCTTCCTGAGTCCCACGGTCTCATCTGGAACGCCGGGATCACAACAGTACCTGTCTCGTTGGCATGTGAGCAGGATGGAATGAGGTGGTGTAGAGAGAGGGTTGAAAGCCGGCGTGACATGTGGCAAGCATCCAGTAATGTGGCTGTGATCACATGATGTGACGGGACGATGCATGGTTGGTATAACCATGTTCTCATACAAATTGCAGTAATGTCATGGAGAAGAGAGGTAGGCTTTGCATCCAGAGTACCTTAGTTCAAAGCCTGACTACCATTCAGTAGCTAGGAGACCTTGGCTAGGTCACTTAATCTCTTGATGGCTTCAGTTTCTTTAAAAAAGAAAAAATTTTTTAATGTTTTATTTAGTTTTGACAGAGAGAGAGACAGAGCATGAGCAGGGGAGGGGCAGAGAGAGAGGGAGACACAGAATCCCAAGCAGGCTCCAGACTCTGAACCATCAGCACAGAGCCCGACGCCGGGCTCAAACCCACAAACCAGGAGATCATGACCTGAGCCAAAGTCGGACGCTCAACCGACTGAGCCACCCGGGCGCCCCTTGATTGCCTTAGTTCCTAACCTTGCAAAATGGGCACAGCAGCAGTGCCTGTTCACAACGTTGTTGGGGGTTAACTTACGTGAAGCCGGAAGCCCAGGCATGTGACAATCACCGATGAATGTTAGCTATTTTTGCTATCACCAGTCCTGTGTTTTACATTTTGAAGATTTTCCTGATTGTTAATAGCTCAGGTATTGCTATTAGGTCTAAGGGAACTGGCTTAAGTTTAAGACCAAAGCTTAGGGTGGTGAGGGCGTGACCCTGGTTTCCATCCTACAGGTTTGAGGTTATGAGGCTCCAGAAATGCTTTCTGTCCTCCCAGACACCGTGTCTCAAATCTGTCCGCATCCATTCTGGATTCCACATGAAGCTAGTTCACGTTCATCTGCCCTGCCACCAGTGAAGCTATCACTCTGGCCCCAACCATCTGCCCTTTGCCCCCCAGAGCAGCTTGGGCAAACAGAACAAGTGGGCGGGTGGGGCAGGAAAGAGCCCTAATTACCCCCCACTAAAAACGTAGGGCACAGATGAAGAGCCTGGGACTGGTTTTATAGCCGGGGAGGAGTACCCACTGCTGGAGTCTCACCCAGAAAGGCCCACAGGAAACCAGAGAGGAACTGACTTCACCACACCAGGCACATCATTGGCTCTAACTGGTTTGCTCTGAAGCAAAGTCTTCTTTTTTTTTTTTTTTAATTTTTTTTTTTAACGTTTATTTATTTTTGAGACAGAAAGAGACAGAGCATGAATGGGGGAGGGGCAGAGAGAGAGGGAGACACAGAATCGGAAACAGGCTCCAGGCTCTGAGCCATCAGCCCAGAGCCCGACGCGGGGCTCGAACTCCCGGACTGCGAGATCGTGACCTGGCTGAAGTCGGACGCTTAACCGACTGCGCCACCCAGGCGCCCCAGAAGCAAAGTCTTCTAAAACACGTCGGCAGCCAGACAAGAAAAGGATATATCGTACAATGTGTTACACTGTCCTATAAGCTTGGAGAGTATTTCCTTTGCCTCCTTAAAAAAAGTAACAGGCAGCTGTCAGTGGAGGTACTCTTTTGGGGGTTAATTCACTCTCTTGGAGGTAAACACGAGGTTGATCTGAAGTTGTAGTTTCTACCAAGGCTGTTTCTTCGAGGGGGTTCTCTTTCTCTTTCAAGATGGTGGACTCCAGGAAGCTACAGGCACGAAAGGTTCTCTGTGCCGTCTTCTCCATGTTCTCCCTTGTCTCCTCGGCTCCTGGCTGCACCTGGGGAACTTCCTCTAGCTTTCTGCTCGGCGATTTCCTGCCCTACTTTTCTCACCTGCCTTGGTGTTTCTGTTCATCCTCATGACCATGGGATTCTGATCCCAAGAAGCGGTGAAGTCTCTTTCCTTCTCCACCCGGTCTGTTGAAACTTCCCTATTTTGTCCTCAAGCCTTTTTCTTCCTGGAGGAAAGGCTGCCAGAAAGAGGGGGAGAGGTGGAGGTGGGGGAGGAGGAGGAGGAGAAGGAGACACAACCCAGGGAACTAGGGGAAAATTCTTCGGTAGGCAGCTCAGGAACAGCTTCCTCATTATATCACAGTAATGGAAACTTTCCTGGTTTTCCAGTTGCTGTGGGAGACGTCAGCAAGCAAGGAGTGACTGGAGCCTTGAGCTGCTTCTGTGTCTTTCTCTTGTGCACCCAGGAAAGCTTGGAGGGAGGCTCAGGTGGGGAGATGAGGCCATCAGCCATTCTGACCTCTCCCGCATAACAATGGGATACCTGTGGCTCCCCACTCCCCACACCCAGCAGGGTCAGCCACAGGAACCCCTTGGCAGCCCAAGTCCCAGAACGAGGAGTGGGATTCCACCTGTACTATCCTGTGCTTAAATGAGGAGGGGGACGTCATTTAATCTAGATCTTTCCCTTTCAGCCGATGACCAACAGCAGCTTTTGTGTGAAGCTTCAAAAATTGTAGATAGTAAAAAGAATCCTCACCCTGACCTCATCCTGCTCTGCACCACGCCCCGCCCCCATCTCCCCACAAGCCTCTGGTTTATTCTTGTGGTCAGGGCAAGCTGTCTCTCCAGGATTTCTAGGACATTCCCCACCCCCACCTCCTGGCAAGTGACCCACCAGAAGAAAATGGATTAGTAATTATGTAACATTGTCTGTTGAATTCCCTCTTTGAGGGGCTGCCTTTTGGTAAGCACTTACAATGCCAGGAGGGGCTCCTAGACATGGTTCAGAGCTTTTCAAGTGCCCCTACCTAACTTTCAGAGCCTGAGACAGCTGAGTGGAATTTGTGGTGGCTGGCATTATTCAAACTGGCATTGCTAGTACGCCGTAAGGTGTCCACAGAAGAGGGGCAGAATATACAATTCCTACCTACGAGAAAGCATACCTAGGGTGTTCGTCTGTCGTGTAAGCCTGGCCTAATGACTCATTTGTGGTGGGCAAAATGCATTTGTAATTTTATAGGATACTATAGTCCATGAAATACTAAGCATGTGGCAATGAAGGTTGACATCCTTGGCCACTCCCTGTGCCCCTACTGCTCGAGAGGATGCTTATAGGTGTTACCCAGGGTGTGACACAGAACCACCCAATTTCCATACAGGTGTTAAGGGGGAAGAGGTCCTGCAAACCCGGGGGGTCTGGAGCATGGAGAAGAAAGCAGAGAACGGACTGAATGGACTAAAAGGGAGTCTGTCTTTTTCCGGGCACACTGGTTGCCATCGGCCTCGTTTGATTTGCAGTGGACCCACTGAATCCAAATCTGTGCAAGTTATTGTTTATGCACAACATACATAATGAATGACAGCTTCAGACATGGCTGGCTGTGGTGTTGAAGCCATACAAACATCATTGTTTCTCTTTCTCTTTCTTTTTCTCTGTTTCTCATCTCCACATGTCTCTCTTCTTGGCCTCGGGTTTCAAACGGTCGGGAATTCTCCATGCGAGGGCTCCAGGCTTCATTGTCCCTGCCTAGAGAAAGGCATAGAAAGAGACAGCTGTCCTTGGGGCGGAAGTCCCAGGAGGATGCAGGCCTGGCTTACTTTACACCCTCATCCTGAGGTGCAAGGACGGAATATTCTCATTGGCTTGGAACTGGTCACCTGCCCACCCTGACCAGGTGGAGGAGAAGGCAGGGCCAATTGTGTGGCGTTTCCAATAGGGATGGAGAGTTCTGTTGCCAGAATGCAGAAACACAACAAGAGACGTCCCCTACAGAGGCGCCTGGGTGGCTCAGTTCGTCGAGCATCTGACTTCAGCTCAGGTCACGATCTCACGGTTCACGGGTTCGAGCCCTGTGTCGGGCTCTGTGTTGACAGCCCAGAGCCTGGAGTCCGCTTCGGATTCTGTGTCTCTTTCTCTCTCTCTCTGCTCCTCCCCGGCTTGCACTCTGTCTCTCTTTCTCTCTCTCTGAAAAATAAACAGGACATTAAAAAAAATTAAGAGATCTGTCCATACAGATGTCTCCAGAAAAATGTATCTCTATTTAATTTTAGGGTCTGGGTTCAGATATTCTCAACCAATCCTGTGTGTGTGTGTGTGAATGTGTTCTTCATAAAGAATCCACTGAAACATGATTATAAAGAAACACTGGACTCTTTACAACAGTCAGGATTTTAGAAGTGGACAAAGCTGGATGTTAGAGGGGATTATACTGGACGTTCCAGCAGAGAAGCCCAGATAAATAAACATCAGATACCAAAGTGAATACAGTGACATCAACGGGCAGATTTTCTAAGGAAATCTCTGAGAACTAGCTCATGATTCTTGGTTCCTGTGGGATAATAAAAAAATATATATGTATATTAGTCTCTGCCCCTGGTTCCTGGCACAGAGCTCCTAAATCTCTCGTAATTTCCTGTGTGATAAGGGCACTAACAGCATCTTTCTAATGTTTGGTCTTTGTACCTGGCTCTTTATGTATTTATTTTTATTTTTGTAAGTAATCTTTATACCCAACATGCGGCTGGAACTCGCAATCCTGAGATCAAGAGTCGCATGCTCTACCGACTGAGCCTGCCGGGTGCCCCTCTCTGTGCCTGGCTCTTGACGGCGGGTACTAAATCCTTCAGAGCTTCCTGGGTGGTCGGGTGGTCTTCTGTTCTAACGACGAGACTCTGGTGGGCTCCTGGATGGGGGCTGGTCGCCAGGAAGACCAGGATTAGAGGCTTGGAATTTTCAGCCCTGTGCTCTATTCCCTAGAGAGAAGAAAGGGGCTGGAAGTAATGTTAACGTCCATCAGGCCTATGTGAGGAGGCCTCCATAAAAATCCCATTAGTTTGGAGTTCAGGGGGGTTTCTAGTTTGGTGAACACATTCACACCGGGAGGGTGACATACCCCAACTCCACAGAGACAGAGGGGCTGTACTCGGGACCCTCCCAGACCTCACCCTTTCTATTTCTAGATCTGGCTGCTCATCTATATGCGTTACCATATCCTTTCATTATGTTGCCCACATAAATGTTTCCTTGAGTTCCGTGAGCTGTTCTAGCGAGTAATCGAATCTGAGGCCGAGGAGGTCATGGGAACCTCTGTTTTGTAGCCAAGATGGACAGAAGTTGTGGGTAACCTGGAGACCTATTGTCGTTGGCATCTGAAGTGGGCGCAGTCTTATGACTGAGCGCTTCACCTGTGGGGCATGATGCTATGTCCAGGTAGATAGCGTCAACCTGTAGGACACTCAGCTGGTGTCACAGAATTGGTTGGTGTGGGGGAAAACCCACGTGTCTGCTGTCAGAAATGCTGTCAACGTGGTGGTCACGTGAGAGTCAAAAAGAGACGCATCCATCCCTTAAACAGATCCCTACTCCGAGACTAAACATGGTGGGGGTGTTGGAGACCGCGGGGGGACTCGGTGAGGATTTCCTTGGAGCCCGATCCCTACCCGTGAGAGTTCTAATCTATTGGTTCTGACAGAGGAGGGGAGAAGAGGGGACTGCGCAGGGTGTGGCTTACACGCTCAAGTTTATCCGGACAAAGTTTACAAGAGCGTCTCCTGTCTGGGCCAGATACGAGCCACGTGGGGGAAAGAGCCAACCTGGAGCAGTTTCTGAAAAAATAAACCTTCTAATTAAAATACCACATTCATTCCAAAAATGCATGAGTCGTAAGTGTACAATATTATTATCACAGTAATAAGGATGAGTACCCACGAAACCACCCCTGAATCCAGAAACAGAATGCCACCACACTCAGGAAGTGTCCCCCGTGCTGTTTCCAAAGCCCTACCGCCATTCCCCGTATCCTGTCTTCCGACAACAGATTAGTTTGGCTTGTTTTAAATCTTTCAGAAATTCATCCACTAGACACTTTCTTGTCTACCGTAGACTTCTACAGAGTGGCTTCTTTCACCGGCATAATGTTAAGATCCAGTCATGCCACTGCATATATCGATGGTCTGTTCTTTTTTTATTGCTGAGTAGTATTCCATTGTAGAAACAAATCACAGTTTGTTTATCCATTCTACTGCTGAATGGCAGGCACGTGGATTGTTTCTAGCTTTGGGCAATTATATACATGATTTCTGTGGATATTCCTTTTGTTTTTTAGAGTTTCCTTATTTTTTTTTTAACTAAAAAATTTTTTTCATTCCAATATGTTAACGTACAACGTGAGGTTAGTTTCGAGTGTACAATATAGTCTCTCTGTGGATATTCTTTTACACGTATGCACTTCTACTGGGTAAATTCTTAGAAATGACATTGTTGAGACATATGGTATGAATTTATATGATTTTAGTAAATACTGACAGTTTTCCAAGATTGTTGTATAGGATATAATAAAGTAGAGGAGAGGAAATCAATACCATTGAGAATAGAAAAAAAAAATCATTAGATAAAAGTCAATGAAACCAGCACCTAGATCTTTGTTTCCAAATACGATTCTTTGATAAAAGGCACCAGGATGCCTTGGGGGAGTGCCTGCTTCTAGGGCTGCGGTGGGGAAACTACAGATGAGCCTGAAGTATCAGAAGGTAAGGAAGTACTAAAAAAAGTGGGGCACGTGGCTGGCTCATTATGAGGAGCGTGTGACTCTTGATCTCAGGGTCATGAGTTCAAGTCCCATTCTGGGTATAGAGATTACTAAAAACAAATAAATAAACTTAAAAAAAAAAAAGATAGGGATATGTCAAAGGGATACAGGAGCCAACCAAAAGAACCCCCAAAGACCAAAACTGGGAGAATTTGAGCAACAAATTAAGGCATGTTCAATAGGCAATACCATAAGCAATCACTCTAAGTTTTTAAATAAATATTAACATGTTAAAGGACATGGAAGCAGCTCAGAGTGAAAAAGAAAAACCAGACATTGAACTGTAAATTCGTCTATATAAAAAATGCACATGATAAATAGTGAAAAGTCATAAATACCCAAAATGTCAAGAATGATTATGTTGGGGATGGAATCCTTTCCTAGTTTCCATAGTATTATATTACTTTGATATTATTTTTATGAAGACTATATTCTTTTTTTTAATCTTGTTTTATTTTTTATTTTTTAAAATTTACATCTAAATTAGCATCTAGTGCAACAATGATTTCAGGAGTAGATTCCTTAGTGCCCCTTACCCATTTAGCCCATCCCCCCTCCCCCAAACTCTCCAGCAACCCTCAGTTTGTTCTCCATATTTATGAGTCTCTTCTGTTTTGTCCCCCTCCCTGTTTTCATATTCTTTTTGTTTCCCTTCCCTTATGTTCATCTATTTTGTCTCTTAAAGCCCTCATATGAGTGAAGTCATATGATTGTTGTCTTTCTCTGACTAATTTCACTTAGCATAATACTCTCCAGTTCCATCCACATAGTTGCAAATGGCAAGATTTCATTCTTTTTTGATTGCCGAGTAATACTCCACTGTATATATATACACCACATCTTCTTTATCCATTCATCCATCGATGGACATTTGGGCTCTTGCCATACTTTGGCTGTTGTTGATAGTGCTGCTATAAACATGGGGGTGCGTGTGCCCCTTCGAAACAGCACACCTGTATCCCTTGGATAAATGCCCAGTAGTGCAATTGCTGGGTTGTAGGATAGTTCTAGTTTTAGTTTTTTGAGGAACCTCCATCCTGTTTTCCAGAGTGGCTGCACCAGCTTGCATTCTCATATGAAGATTATATTCTTAATGCAACTAATCCCTGTCCCATTTTTTTCTAAGCTAATGATTTTCCTGAGTTTTGCTTGAAGCCATGTTCGTCTATAAGCGATCCCTGCTGCAGACTCTAGAGTAAAAGTCGGTAGACCTGGTCTGAAAACAGACCACCATGTTTGGAGTTGTGAACATGGGCGCTAGTTGGCCTCAGGGGTATCACATCATAAGTAATCTTGAGAAGTGAAGAAACACACGAGAAGAACACAGTAAGCAGCTGAAGCGAACCAGGTTCGAGAAGCGCGAGACGCAGGAATGTGAGCAACTTGTCGCCCATATGAGACAAGCACGATCCGGGGTTGCCAGGAACAGTCAGGAGAGTTCCTTCGATATCCCCCGGTGGGAGCTCGCTTCGGCAGCACGTGTGCAATATTCCCCAGTGGGAAGCATAACCCGGAGGTTTCCTTTTATGTCAAATGCCAAGAAATAAAGACCCCACCAAATACCTTGTTGACATTAGCGCCCGAGGGGGAATCAAGTTCAGTGCATCATATTAATGGAAGATCGCCGGAAACAACACCCAACCTGTGAACTTTGGGGTTTGGCTACCCTGGGCTTCTCCCTGCACGATAGTTGCCAGAAAGGTCTGGCTGTGAGACCATCAGCACACCACAGGAAATGCAAACAAGCATTCGAAAAACCCAGCGGGACGGGAGATCCCAAACCTACACGCTTAGCAAAGCCGGACGTCCGACATTCGGAGCACGTTCTACTGGACAAATAACGTGACCTGCAATCGGGTCCCAGGCTGCCCACAGAAATCTACCCAACCCGAGGTGGCCTGGGCCTGGGGCCAGTCACAGGGAAGGGCAAAGGCTACGGTAGTTTTCCTGGTTTCTGCCCCTGGAATTCACACGTTTGAAGAACAGGGTGTTGAATTAACGGAGAAGGAGGGAACAGGGGGTTTGTTTCTTTCGTTTACACCTCCGAAGACGAATTACAGACCCTGCAAGGAACTAGTAACCGAAGCACTGATTCTTTGCAATGAAGGCACGTGTGTGAGAGCCTGAGTATGTGAGTGTGTGTATGTGTGGGCGGGGCTTGCTGCACACACACGTGTGTACATACATGAAGTATATCCAGGCGTCCCGCCGCACCTGGCTGCAGTCAATGCCACCTTCTTCATCCCGCACGTCAAACAACTCACCTGGTCCCTCCTGTGAGAAATGACAAGACAATCTATTCCAGTTATCGGGAGGGTCCCCCTCCACTCCAGGGTCTTCTGTAGAAACCTAAACTGATGCTAAGAATCACGGGGCCGAGCCTCTGGCGTTTCCACAAATACTAGCAACGGCGGTAGCACTGATGATGTCTGACCACGTTCTAGAGACTCGCGTGTGACGACGTACCTCGCTCCTCGAGCCCTGTCAGGCGGGCAGTAGCGTCATCCCCGTTTACAAATGGGGAAACTGAGGCGCGAGACTTGTAATAACCGGCAGAGCTTGGTTTCTCATCCACCACCCGGGACTTTCTCACGCCCATGGGCCACGCGCGGCCAGGGCAGGTGGAGCAGAGGCTCCCCAGCTGCCTGGGTTCGTGATGCATCTTCCTACATCTACCACCTGTGAGGATGTCAGGACGTGTGCGCGGTGAGGGATGCACTCAAAGCACCCGCTTCCCTGCAAACGCACACACTGTGCTCGTGCGATCACGCCGAGGAAAACGGGAGGGGGTTCCCCGGGCGGCCGTGGAGCCAGGCCCGGGGCCCCGCTCTCCGCCCCAGGGGACTCACCTCTGTGTGGAGAGTCCGGTGGGATGCACGTACTGGGCAAGATGTGTCAGAGCAGAGGAAGAACCAGCCGAGGGCCTGGGAGCGAACCCACCAGCTGGAGTACAGGACTATGGCGACTGTTGGCTAGAGATGCTTCACCTGCTAAGAATCGAGGATGCAGAAAAACCTAATTTTATAAAGTTTATAAAACACAGGAACTATACTAGATGAAGGCATAGAGGTCATGCAATGAAATGGGTTTTGCTTAAAAAAAAAATATATATATATATATATATATCCTGCCAACCGTTCCATATCATCATAACAAATTTCTTCCGAGATGAGGTCGCTGTAAGAAACAGGAACTGGGAAAAGCAAGCCATGAGACTCTCCATTTTCAAAAGACATATAGGAGTAAATTTCCTTACTGCTTATGAATCAGTCAGGACGGTGAAGCCACTTGTCTCAGCCTCATTGCTGTGAAACCCAACAAAGCCCAATGTGTTGGCATACTTATTTATCCATAATTTATAAGTAGTGACTCCATAAACCATGGGGGGATATCCGCTTAGAGAGCCAAGCTTTAAAATAGAAGATGTTCCGAAGTGTCGGCGTGTGAAACGGGTGTCAGCCTGGCCCCCGTGCAGGGGGGGAAGGGTCCCTGCAACCCCCAGGAAGGGGGGGTTTGCCTCCGTCAGGCCAGACTTTGGCCGCACCCTTCTCTGGCCCGAGTTCAACCGGGCTGTGGCTGGATGTGAAAAGATGTCGGATGACAAAACGAAAGCAGTTTGGCAACAAGTCTGATCTCCTTTCTTCAAGGCAAAGAGGATGGATGGATGGGGAGCACTGTTCCCCGAGCATGTGGGGCAAGAACAAGAGTGTCGAGTGCGTTAGAAGACGCAACAGGGCATGATTACTAGGAGGTGGGGGATTTTCTTACAAGGCCGGCAGGTCCTGTTTCCCAGGGGAAGGTGAGTCAGCTCAAGCGGGGTTGGAGGACTGGCTGGTGTGCGTCAGGTTCCTTGACAGGTGCTTCCCGTAAGCGCAGGCTCACTCAGGTTTGAACTTGTGATATGGGCTGGGCCACTGGGGCAGCCTCCGCTTTGCGGACCCCTACGAACAAATTCACTCTATTCTCTCTCCCTTGGGAACTTCACTGGGGGAAACGGCAGGAGAACGAGGCAGTTAGAGGTGGGAACAAAAACTTCTAAAGCCAGCCTGGAGGGTCGGGACACAACTGATGTGACGTGTGCAGGCATAACGGGGCTGGAGACAAACGCCCAAGAGAGGTTGGCTGTGGCGTTCCAGGCCCCTCTGGGAGGCTGTCCCGCCCAGTGAGACGGTGGGGTACGTCTGCTCCCGCAGTCCAGGCGCCCAGGACAGAAGAGGCAGAGGTCACCGTGGTTGCTGATCTTCCTGGGACAGCCTGGTGACCAAGATGTGGAGCCTTTGTACTGGCCCCTCCGTCATGTCAAGTTGGGCATAGGCCTGGCTGCGGTGGTTACGGTTGTCCTGGGTCTTGCCAGCAGGGGTCACCCTGCTTTCCATCTGGTGATGGGCCCTGTGTCTGCTTCCTGATGAAAGCCGTTGTCAAGGCCGCGGGCCGTGCTGATGGCAGAGCCCTTGGGAGAAGGTCCCAGGGTCTGGCTTTGAGTTCCAAGCAGTTCCCACCTGCCATCTGTGCGGCGGGGTCTGTGATCCTGTGGTTTATGATAAGAAGCATATATTTGGTCTTCCTCCTGTCGCTGACACGAGCTCCTAAAAGCCTGGGAATTTGCAAAGAGATGAGAACCATATAGGCATCCTTTGTTATGTCAATGAGGTGGCTTTTGGAGGGTCCCCGGGGCACCTAAGGAGGGGACTGGATGCCCAAGGAGTCCACCTTCCTTGTGATTCGAATGTTGGAAGCTTCAGTCCCTTCCCTCCTTCCCTCGGGATCGCGGTGGGACCAGAGGTTGAATCAATCACCCAGGGCCCATGATGTAATCAACCCATGCCTCCTCCTTCTGGGAAAGAAATCTCCATAAAACCCTAAAGGGCGGTCAGGAGAGTTCATTGGGTTGGTGAACCACGTGAAGTCCTGGGAGAGCAGTGACAGAAGCTGCACACCCCTCCCCCACACCTTGCCCGGGGCGTCTCTTCCAGCTGGCCGTTGCCGAACTGTAACCTTTTACAATAAACCGGTAGTCTAGTAAGTAAGATGTTTCTTTGAGTTTTGTGAGCCGCTCTAGCAAATTAATGGAACCCGAGGGGGGTGGCTGTTGAAACCTCCAGCCCATAGCCCGTCCTTCAAAAGCACAGGTGATTCCCTGGTCTTATGACTGGAGTCCGAAGGCGGGGTCTGGGGGACAGAAGGGGGCCAACTTGTCAGATCCGGTGGGATCTGACATTATTCCCAGGTAGATTGAGTTGAATTGTAGGACATCCAGCTGGTGTCCAAGAATCGCTGGGTGGTTCCAGACGCCCCCACCCCACTGGAACTGGGGTTTCAGGCCCATCCCACGCCTGCTGAGCTGCCCGAGTCCAGATGCCTCACACGCCCGTGTTCCTTGCACCCCAAAGTGTTACGGCTCATGCAATGCTATGTGGTGCCTTTGCTCAGACTGGCAGGGAACACAGGTTGTGCTCAATACCAGACGGCCCACGGTGTGGGGCCCGCCTGAGTCTCTTCTGCTTCTCCGTGGGAGGCTCGCAAACTGAATTCCAGAATCCCAACTGCCGCACGGGGTGGGGGGGCGGCCGCCGGCTGATGTGTTCCTTTCTGTTTCAGTTTTAATGTGGTGTGAGGAGGAAGAATTAAGTCTAAATTACAAAGGCCACAAGGAAAGCCCATGGACATGTTCCAGGGATCTCCTTAATTAAAAACAGGAAGCATTTTCAAGGATTTTTCAAGAAGCCTTCTCCCAAGTAAAAGCCTGATTTTCAAAATACCTCCTTTGTTGGAAGAGCTTCCATCAGTGACTAGTGGGCCTGTTCTTGGGAAATGAAGCCCCTGCCCTTTTCTCCTCCAGAGCGGGAGCTCCAGAGAGCCTGTGGCTCGGCCCTGCTGACTTCCCGATTTACCCCTGCCTCAGCCCCATTCAGCCCTGCCAGTGCTGTTCCCCACACAGCCTGGTTATCGCAGGTTTGTGCCCAGTAGGGGGACTCCTTATCCTGGTTTGTCCCGGACTGAAGGGTCTCCCAGGGTCCGAAACCGGGAGGTCCCAGGCACCTGGGACAAACTGGCCACCCTAATTTGGAACTGAGACAGAAAGGACTTTCCCCCATCTGCTCCTGGCCATCCCGTTCCCTGGATCCTCCCTTAGGACTTCCTCAGGGACACAGACACCCCTTTGGACAGAATGATCTCTCAACTCTTGGGCTGTCTTAACTGCGACCAACTTTCCGTGAACTTCTTCCACCGAATGACACCTTGCTGGTCCGTGGACTTCCGGCCAAACGAGAACATAAAAGTTCACATTCTCATTTTCTCTATATTTTACAATTCGAAGAGATGAACGGGATAGCCACGCATGAAGTGTTTTAATGTATTAAGCGCTGGGCTCTCATGATCAGAAAACTTAATTGCAATTTATCAACAAGTCAACAGAGAAGGTACACGGAAAGGGAGGAGCTGGGAAGGCCTTGGCTGTGTTTTGGGATGCGAATGTATCTTTTTTCCTACTTCCACGGCCCTGCTGTCTGTGCATTCTGGTAACGTGTCTCCTGAGAGTCTTGCCTCCGACCAAAGGCCTTGATTTCCTTCCAAGTTGTTGCTGTAATTTATGGATTAAAACTCTTTCCTCTTGCAGGACATGGTTTGGTGTGCTATGTACAAGTGCTCTGTTTGGTTTATCGTTCAAGACTAACAAGGCCTGGCATGTTTACCTCCCTTGAAGAAATGTGGCTGGACAGACACAGCACAAAGCCAGGGAGCCCGGAAGGCCGGCCTGACGCTGGGCTGCTTTCCACAAACTTGGACTTTGTTCTCTTCCTAACTCCTGCTTCAGGAAGCCCAGCTCTTTATCTCAGGGTTAGCATAAGCTGGGGTGCTTCGTGTCCCTCCCCGCTGACTTTCCATCCTTATCTTGGTCATTTGAAAGACTCTGCACTGATGAGTGAGAAGTGAGATTTCATCTCAGACACTGTGTTGTTGGTGATAATGGTCTGACTGGAGTCTTGAGCAATAGGGCAATCTTAAACACCAGTGATGTTGCCTTTCACCTACACTGCTCTCTTCTTAGGCTTTAATCAACAGACGCAGCCCCGGGGGGAATCTTGCTAAAATGCAGACTTTAGATCTGGAGGGGGCCTGACAGTCTTCATTTCTTCTCTCTCTCTCTCTCTTTTTTTTTTTCCAGGCTGAAATATATTTTACTTAATTCCTTCTTCATTGTAGATCTGCATGGGTGGAAATTCTAGGCCATGAATGAAATAATGAGAAGTTAGGAGGTAATGAGGAGACTTAAGACCGGTCTTCTTTTTGCATATAAGTCTCTTCCATTACTTCTGTCTCCATAGGTCTGCACGCTTTCATGTGGCAATGAACTGCCCTTGAGCGCTCTGCGATCCGAAATTCTTTTGCAACACGTGCAGTTTTACATTGATCGCTGAACTTCACACATGCATGTATGCAGCTTGGGCTCGTTCCTTTTGGCTGAAAGAAGGCAAGCGTGGCTGAGCTGATAATCCGGGTAGGAAATGACTTCCCGCATTTCTAACCAGCAGCCGGGCGATGCTGATTCTGCTGGCCCAGGGACTACATCTTGAGCAGCGATGAGTCGGGAATGACAGACACCCAGGATTGAGGGGCCAGGATGACGTCAACAACCAAATTCTTCCTAAGATTCCCATGGAATTAAACACCCATAACCATTCTTTAGACCACTGATTCTATACCTTGTGAATTTCTAGAATAGGATTATTATAATTATTATAGGATTATTATTATAATATAATAGGATAATTATTTTTATTATTATATTAAATATATAGGGGATTGAATAAAAATAACGTTTGAATTCCTTCCCCACATCAGGGGTCTACACACAGTGTCTTGCACTGTGTTTTTTACTTATTAAAAAAATTTTTTTGATGTTTATTTTTCAGAGAGAGAGAGAGAGAGAGAGAGGGAGTGAGCTGGGTAGGTGCAGAGAGAGACACACACACAGAATCCGAAGCAGGCTCCAGGCTCAGAGCTGTCAGCACAAAGCCCAACGAACTGTGAGATCACGACCTGAGCCGAAGTTTGACGGCCAACCGACTGAGCCACCCAGGTGCCCCCTGCACTGTTTTTTTTTTTTAATTATTTTAATAATTTATTGATTGATCTTTTTCTGAATCTATGCAGAGAGATGACCTTATTGATCTAATAAATAAATAGTATAGTATTTCCTTGTTTGAATGTACCTTAATTTATTCAACTGATCCTTTAGTTTGTTTTAGATTTATCTTTAGAAGTTTTTGGAATGCCTTGAATATTAGTATGATTAATGCCCTAAAAGTGACAGGCCATTCGTGTGCATCTGGCATTGTATGGAACATGTGAGTGTTGGCCTAGTGATAGGGGTCACACAAATCAACACTAATCTAGTCAGTTGGGCTAAACCATACATTTCCCAAGAGGAAGTTAATGAAAGAGGAATTTAGAAAAAAATGTTCTTAAAGTAACAGTGATATCACTTTCTGAATAACCAGCTTATAGCTTTAGCTCTGTCTTCACTCACCTACTACGCTCTCCGGCTTCACTTTTCTTTCTTTTCTTCTCTTTTTTCTTTTCTTTTCTTTTTTTTTCTTTTCTTTTCTCTTCTCTTTTCTTTTCTTTTCTTTTCTTCTTTTCCTTTCTTTTCTCTTTTCTTTTCAATCTTTTCAAATATTTATTTTGAGAGAGAGAGAACGCGTGCCTGCACGCGCACGCATGGGGGAGGGGCAGAGAGAGAGAGAGAGGAAAAGAGGGAATCCCAAGCAAGCTCTGCATCACCCAACACGGGGCTGGAACCCATGAACCGCGAGATCACAACCTGAGCCAAAATCAAGAGTCGGACGCTTAACCCATTGAGCCACCCAGGCGCCCCTCTGGCTTCTTTTTTTAATAAGCTCAAGTACCTCTGGCTTTAACATTCTCATGACTCTCTGACCTGGGGGTCCAGCCCAGGCCTTTTTCTTAAGTACTAGCCATTTAATTCCAGGATCTTGTCCCAGGCCATCATGGTCTCTGAACTCTGGTACAACCTAGAAACACCAAAGACAACTTAGGCTGCCCTATGGGTTGTCTATATCTGTGTCAATTACACAGTGTCCTGCTTACTGGAGTTTTACAATGGGTCTTGTCATTTGCTCATATAAGTGCTCTAGCTTCTTTGCTCGCCTTCAAGATTACGTTGGTTTTTCATGGTCCTTTGTATTTCTACATGAATTTTAGAATCAGCTTGTCACCTTCCACAAAAAGTCCTGCTAAGGCTATATTTGGAGTTGCACTCAATCTACAGATGAATTTAAGGAGAACTGACACCTTTACAATATTGAGCCATCCAATCTACGAACATGGTATCTCCCTCCACTGTTTGGTACTTTTAAACTTTCTCAACACCATTCTGTAGTTTGCAGTGAAGAGGTCTTAGACAACTCATGTCAGATTTTTCCTAGGTGTTTTATTTTTTGATATAAAAATATCATTAGAAATAAGCCAGTTTTCTTTTATAAAGGACCTTGGCTTCTACCCCTGGAAGCCTTGCTTTCATGACTTATTTATACTTGTTTTAAAAAAATGATTTAAGTCAAACTAAGCAATAGGTTCCTCGTTTTAGGCATATTCACCTGCCCCTGAAACATGAATACTGCGGGATGCTGGGGAATCATTTACAGAGAAGATAAGGTTTCACGATAATCCTCCACGATAGACTATTAGAGTTGACTGAGGAATCAAAGTCCCCAAGGGGGAGAAAGACATAACTGTGGGGAAAAACTCATTTATGGAAGCCACAGTCAGGGCAGAAAGGTATCTGACTAGGCCAGCGGACACGCGTGATGGTCAAACCACCCTGGCTCTCTCAGCTTCAAATCCCTCTTAGACACGACTCTATAGAAACATTCTTAGATTTCCTGCTGTCCACACTTGGGAGCACTTCAGGATGTGAGGTGCCAATGGGTAGTCAGTGGTGTAGAATTAGAAATTCTTGCCTAGAGCTAGGACTTCAATATCGCTTTGCTCAACATCAAGCCTAGAACCTGTTAATTTCGATCACAGAGCAGAGCTCATAGTCATTTTTGCAAGGTGGAGCCATAAAGTTGTCCATTCCCCTGCAGTGAGACCAGGGTAAGTGAGGGGCAGGTGCAGCCAAGCTTCTCACGGATGAAACCTCTTTCCAGGTCTCTAATTTAGAGACTGAAGCTCTTTGCTTGAGCCCTTTTTCTTATAATTACTTTGCCTATCTTCCAGCTATTTGAATTAAAGGAAATGACTGCTAAGCCCCTTGGCAAAAGACCAAATGCCATCTAAAGCCAATAGTAGGATAGATTAGTTCTCCTTAATGACATTTAAAAGTGAAGGGCATTGTTTCTTATTAAAATGGTGTGTGGAGGGCGCGCCTGAGCGGCTCCGGTCCGTTGAGCGTCTGATTCTTGATTTCTACTCAGGTCATGATCCCAAGGTCGAGGGATTGAGACCTGTATTGGGCTCTGTGCTGGCTGAGTGTGGAGGCTGCCTAAGATTCTCTCCCTCACTCTGCCCCTGTCCCTCGCTCGTGCGTGCACTCTCTCTCTCTCTCTAAAAGTAAAATAAAATAAAGTAAAATAAAATAAAGTAAAATAAAATAAAGTAAAATAAAATAAAATAAAATAAAGTAAAGTAAAATAAAATAAAATAAAATAAAATAAAATAAAATAAAATAAAATAAAATGGTGTATGGAACCCACGGCAAAAGATGGTCTTTCCCATTTAGGATTACAGATCTTATCTTTAATTTTTTAACCAGTAAACCTATGCTCTCATTTTTCTGGCACCCGAGAGATGATATACAGCTCTAGGAAGAGTCTTCTTTCACACATGGCCAAACTTTAAGCAAAGGTTTAAGAATTTTAGATTAATCTTGTACACACAAATACAGAATTTGAGGTAGCACCCTCGCCAGCAACAACCTGCACGGTCACTGGGCCCACAGAGTCAACACAGAATGAGTGCTGGAAGCCGCCCTGACATCTGGCAAATAGTTTAAGGAGGTTTACTCATGGGGTTTGTATTAGGATAAGGATGGCCTGTAATTTTCCACCTCAGCAGAGCACAGCAGGTCCCAGCGTCTAAGCTGGAATGTGGCCCAAGAGGAATCAGGGGTTATGAATAAAACTTCCTATAGAGGTAGCGGCATTTAGGTAGTGCTGGGCGCTCCAGGGCACCTGCAGTGGCAGAAACAGTCGAGGGCCTGGAATTCCCTTTCCAACCCGCCAGAGGAAGGCGGATACCCGTGCCGACCAGAGGTTTGAACTCAGCCCGAGGGAGGTTGGCTTCTCTTTCC
>NW_024412377.1:11156290-11181419 GCF_014898765.1 Herpailurus yagouaroundi | reverse complement strand
GAGCCTGGGGCTGAGAGCAGCGCGTGCCGGCCTGAAGCGGGCCCTGAGAATGGACACGCCTGGGCTCCGTACTGGGCTCCGGGCTAAGGAGCCTGTTCCTGCCTCGCGCTGGCCTCGCAGGGGAAGAGGTAAGAGGAGAGAAGGTGCCAGAACAGGAGCTGGCTCGCGCTCTGCAGTGAGCCCCCTGAGGCCAGGGGAGGGGCCTCTCCCTGGCTGCTGAATTTAGAAAGAAGGGTATTCTTGGGGCCCTGGTCCTGGCAGCTTTGTCTTTGGGATGTTCATCAGTCCGGGGAAGACCATGCCCTGCTGGGCTAGCGAGGTATCATGCCAAAACATGAGTCCTGGGCCAGCCCTGCCGCCAGCTGGCTGTGGGAAGGTCAAGGCTTTTTTGTTTTGTTTTTTTTTTAATTTTAAAATTATCATTATTTTTTACTTTTTATCTGAAATAACTATAAACTCACAGAAAGTTGCAAAGACAGTACAAGGAAGTCCCTTCTACCCTTCAGCCAGTTTGGTTCCATTTTAGGTAACCACAGCGTGACAGCAAATCCAACAAACTGACGTGGGTACAACGCACGTGCTTAGTTCCATGCTTTGAAACTGGCTTTTTTCACCCAGCGTAATTCTCTTGAGATCCATCCAGATTGTTACCTGTATCAACGATTTGTTACTTTTTATCGTGAAGTGGTACACCGGTGCAGGGTGTACAAGTTTGTTTAGCTGTTCATCTATTGCAGGACATCGTAGCTGTTTCCGTTTTGGGGTTATTACAAATACAGGCTCTATGAACAATGTGTACAGGTTTGTGTGTGAACGTGAGTTTTCATTTCTCTGGAGGAAATGCCCCGGAGTTTGATTGCTGGCTTGTGTCTTGAGTTCCTTAAGAGACTGTCAGGGTGTTTTCCAGAATAACTGTATCGTTTTATGTTCAAACAGCAACATATGAGTGATCAGTTTCTCCACATCCTCGCCAGCATTTGGTGTTGCCACTATTTTGAATTGTGGCTATTGTAATGGGGGTTAGTGATATCTCACCAGGGTCTTAATTCTCAATTTGCTTTTCCCCATGACAACTAATGGTGTTAACACATCTTCCATATGCTATTCTCCATCCATGTAACCTCTTTGGTTTTGGATGACAGCCATCATTTCCGGAAGCCAATGCCTTCATGCTTGCATTAAAAAAAAAAAAAATCAAAACCAAAAATAGCAGGGGCACCTGGGTTGCTCAGTCAGTTAAGCGTCCAGCTTGGGCTCAGGTCATGATCTTAAGGGTTGGCGAATTCGAAGCTGTCGAATGGACCTGTCGAAGCTGTCAGCATGGACCTGCTTCAGATCCTCTGTCCTCCTCTCTCTGCCCCTGCGCCACTCTCTTGCTGTCAAAAATAAATAAACATTTAAAAAAATCTTGTAAGAAACAGCAAAAGACTGAGCAGGGAACCTACATTTCCACTGCTGGCAGTTTCTAATGGGGCACCCCAACCGTGTGGCTGAGAGGTCAAACAGAGCAGAGAGCCAAGATTTTCATCATTACTGGTGGTGACAAGAACCCCTACTCCTTCTGCCATCAGAAAGGATTATGTGGGGAGCCTGCACGTCCACCCCACTGCCCCCGAGCGATAACAAGGTCCCGCCCTTCCCCACTAGGGGGCGTCGGAAGAGGCCTCCTGCAGAGTCAGAACTCTTATCACCCTTGTGCTATCTGGGGAGGCCAGGGGAAACGCAGCCCCCTGACCACCATTGATGAGGCAGCCCCCAGCCCCCTTCTGCCGCTGGAATGATGGCAAGAGGAAGCCAGCTAGACCGGGTTTAAATGAGATCCAGAGTCTCATAACCTAATACGTAAAATGCCCCCCTTTCAGATGAAAATCATTCATCATACCAACCAGCAAAGTCTCAACTGGCACAAGAAAAGGATAAGCAATAGACATCAACAATAAGAGATGACAGGGATGTTAGCGTTATCTGACAAAATGTAAAGCAGCCATGATAAAAATCCTTCAAAGAATAATTGTGTGCATACTTGAAATCATTGAAATGAAAAGAGCAAACATCTCAGCAAAGAAATAGAAGACATAAAGGAAAACCAAAGAAAATTTTAGAATGCAGAGAAGCCACGACTGAAACAAGTCAGTGTACGGGCTCAACAGCAGACTAGAGTGGACGGAGGAAGGACTCTGTGTATTTGCAGACGGAACAACACAAGTCCCTGGATCTCAACATAAAGGAAGTAGCTTGGGGCTGGGGTGGGGGGTGTTGGTGAGGACACTGCCTCAAAAACCTGTGGAGCCAAAACTAAAATGCCATTAACGTCTTTGAAGAAGATAAAAGAAGGTAGGACTCTAAAAGTACTTGAAAAAATGACTGAAAACAAAGTTGGCAAGAGACCTAACCGTATAAATTGAAGAATCTTGAGTGAGTCTCAGACAGAATAAACACAATAAATCCAATGCTAAAACATTCAGAGTTGTCTCTGAAAACGAAAGACAAAGAAAGAAATCTTGAAAGTGAGAGAAAAAACATCTTCCTTATAAGGGGAAAAATTTGAATGACTGTAGATTTCTCATCAGAAACCATGAAGGCCTGAAGGAAATGGCGCAACATGTTTCAAGTGCTGAGAGAAAAGAACTGTCAACTCAGAATTCTGTCTCCAGGAAGGAAGGGGAAAATCAAGGCATCTAAATTATGTTTGATGGTTGAAGCAAAAAATCACAGCATTGTGTAATGTGATTCTAAATTTGAGTAAGGAAATATTTAAAACAATTATAAACTGGAGAAGATAACGAGACATGAAGAGAGGTAAGCTTTCTGCATTTCATTCAAATTGGTAAAATGATGACACCAGCAGACTGTGATGAGTTACACACACACACACACACACACACACACACACACACAATGTAATGCTTAATATCTACAGCAGCCACTGGGGCGCCTGGGTGGCTCAGTCGGTTAAGCGTCCGACTTTGGCCCAGGTCACGATCTCGCGGTCCATGAGTTCGAGCCCCGCGTCGGGCTCTGTGCTGACAGCTCAGAGCCTGGAGCCTGCTTCCGGTTCTGTGTCTCCCTCTCTCTGTCCCTCCCCCGTTCATGCTCTGTCTCTCTCTGTCTCAAAAATAAATAAATGTTAAAAAAAAAAAATCTACAGCAACCACTAAAGCCATACAAAGAGATATATTCAAAAACAGTATAGATCAAAATGGGATTCTAAAAGTGTTCAAGTAACCCATGGGAAGGCAGGTCAAAGAAAACGGAGAAATGAAACCCGAGAGAAGAACAGTAAGTCAAAATATAAACGGGCAGGCTTAGGCCCTAACTTTATTAACAATTATATTAAATGTAAATGATCCAAATACACTAACTAAAGAGAGATAGACATAGATTAAAAAACATGATCCAACTATATGCTGTCTACATCTACTTACATATAAGGTTGTAGATATATTGACTATTGAAGGATGGAAAAGATACACCATGCAAACATTAATTAGAAAGAAAAGCAGGAGTGACAACATTAATGTCAGATAAAGCAGATATCAGAGTAAAGAAAACTACTAGAGAGAAGTATGGGCGAAAAAAGAAATATTCAAAAACCAGTTTCAATTTCTACGTAATAGCAAGAAATTCATGGATACTAAAATTAAAAGTATGATGTAATTTATAATTGATTTAAAAAAGAGAAATACTTGGATTTAATTCTAGCCAAACATATACAAGAACTTGTAAATCTATAAAATGCTGATGAAAAAAATTAAAGATCTAAATAAACAGGAGCCATATCATATTCATGGATTGGAAGAGTCAACAATAGTAAAGATACCAATTCTCCCCAAACTGATATACAAATTGAATGCAATTCCTATAAAAAAAATCTCAGTAAGATTTAAAATCTGGGGCTAGGATAAAAAAACAAACAAAACAAAACTTAGACTCGACACCAAAAACACTTGATCCACAAAAGAAAGAATTGACAAATAAGACTTCATCAAAATTAAACTATTTTTCTCTGTGAAAGATCCTGGGAGGGGCACCTGGGTGGCTCAGTTGCTTAAATGTCGGACTTTGGTTCAGGTCATGATCTCACTGCTTGTGGGTTTGAGCCCTGCGTGTGCTGACAGCAGAGAGCTCACTTCAGATCCTCTGTCTCCTTCTCTCTCTCTCTCTGCCCCTCCTGTGCATTTGCTCTTTCTCTTTTTCTCTCTCCCAAATATATGTTAAAAAAAAGAAAGAAAAAAAAAAGATGAAATGGGAGAAAATACCTGCAAGCCATGTCTTTTTTTAAATTTTTTTTTTTAAAAATGTCTTATTTGGGGCGCCTGGGTGGCACAGTCAGTTAAGCTTCCGACTTCAGCCAGGTCACGATCTCGCGGTCCGTGAGTTCGAGCCCCGCGTCGGGCTCTGCGCTGATGGCTCAGAGCCTGGAGCCTGTTTCCGATTCTGTGTCTCCCCCTCTCTCTGCCCCTCGCCCGTTCATGCTCTGTCTCTCTCTGTCCCAAAAATAAATAAACATTGAAAAAAAAAATTAAAAAAAAATGTCTTATTTATTTCCGAGAGAGAGAGGGAGACAGCATGTGAGCTGGGGGGGGGGGGGGGCAGAGAGAGAGAGGGAGGCACAGAATCCAAAGGAGGCTCCAAGCTGTCAGCCCAGAGCCCGACATGGGTCTTGAACTCATGAACCATGAGATCATGACCTGAGCCGAAGTCACACGCTTAACCGACTGAGCTACTCAGGCGCCCCTGCAAGCCACGTCTTGACAAAGGACTAGGATCTAGAATGTATAAAGAACTCTTAAAACTTAACAAAAAAACCAATCTAATGAGATAATGGGCAAAAGACATGAGGGGACATTTCACAGAACAGGATAAGCAGATGGCAAATAAGCACATGGAAAGACATGCAAAATCATTCACCACGGGGGAAATAAAAGTTAAAACCACAATAATGCACCACAATACACTTGTCAGAATGGCCACATAAAAAAACAGCGACAACACCAAATGCTGGCAGATTTTCAGAAACTGGATCACGCAGACATTGCTGGTGGGAACGTAAAATGGTGGTCTGGAAAAGCTAAAAATGAAAAATTAAAGAAACCCGAGATTTTAACTGCCATGTGATCTTAACTGACATTACATTCCAGAGAAATAAAGACTTATGGTCATAGAAAAATCTGCACACGAATGTTCTTAGAAGCTTTATTTGTAATAGCCAAAAGCTGGAAAAAAAATCTAAATATCCTTCCATGGGTGAATAAACTATGGTACGTCCATACCATGGAATGCTACTCAGTAATAAAAAGGAAGACCACTCAAAAACCTGGATGAATTTCCAGAGAGTTATACTCAGCTAAAAAATTCAATTTATTTTATTATTTTTCAAATTTTAAAAAAGTCTTTAAAAAGTGCATTTATTTTGAGAGAGTGAGCGAGCGAGGGAGGGAGGGGCAGAGAGAGAATCCCAAGCAGGCTCCTCAATGTCAGTGCAGAGTTTGACGAGGGGCTTGGACCCATGAACCGTGAGATCATGACCTGAGCTGAAACCAAGAGTTAGGCGCTTAACCAACTGAGCCACCCAGGTGCCCCTGTGTGATTCCATTTATTTAATGTTCTCCAAATGACAAAATTAGAGAGATAGAGATTAAGGACAGATCAAGGGGGAGTTACGGGCAGGAGGGACGCCCTTGCATCTTGACTGTATCAACATCAATATCCTGGTTACGACGTGGTATGTTTTCAGGACATCATCAAAGGAGAAAAGAGGGGAAAGGGGGCATTTCATACCACTGTGGAGGAAGTATGATATATCTGCGATGATCTGACAATAATGTTTGGCCTGATTTTAAGAAGTACATTCCAGGGGCGCCTGGGTGGTCAGTTAAGCGTCCCACGTTGGCTTAGGTCATAATTTTGCGGTTCATGGGTTCAAGCACTACATTGAGCTCTGTGCTGACAGCTCAGAGCCTGGAGCCTGCTTGAGATTCTGTGTCTCCCTCTCTCTCTGTCCCCTCCCCGCTCATACTCCCTCTCTCTCAAAAATGAAAACAAAAACATTAAAAAAATTAAAAAGTAAACTCTGTATGATTCTGCTTACATTAAGTTCAAAGGTAAACTAACCTAAGAACGATAGAAATCAGAACAGTGATCACCTCTGGCAGGGAAGGGGCATGAAAAATCCGGGGGGCAATGGAAATGTTCTGTACTCTGTTTTGGGCAATGGCCACACATACATACATGTATAGAAATGTATTTAAGCCAAGTATTTATGATTTGTGTGCTTTTATCTTTTGTACATTAAATCATGTACATGGGCCAATCCTACCAGTCCCACAAATTATTTTTGTCTGTACGATCACGTCTCAGAAACATAAGTTGGACGGATCTCTCCTTCTAGTCGTTTAAGATTGTCTAATATCCTTGAATTAAGATAACGTTCACCCTGGATTCGGCTAAAACACTGGGGATTTTTCTTCCCTTTAGAGCTAAAGGGAATCCCTGGGTTTTAAGAATTTATAAATGGTAATGTGTAGAATGCAAAGCAAATTGATTTTTTTTTTTTTTTTATAAATCTTTTTTCAACATTTATTTATTTATTTTTGGGACAGAGAGAGACAGAGCATGAACGGGGGAGGGGCAGAGAGAGAGGGAGACACAGAATCGGAAACAGGCTCCAGGCTCTGAGCCATCAGCCCAGAGCCTGACGCGGGGCTCGAACTCCCGGACCGCGAGATCGTGACCTGGCTGAAGTCGGACGCTTAACCGACTGCGCCACCCAGGCGCCCCAAAGCAAATTGATTTTTGAGGGAAAAAAAAATTCTAGGTAGTGATCATAATCACGATGGGCCATTTTTCACTTGTGAGATGGTTTTGCTAATCCTACAGGCCTACCTACTTCATTGGGCAAGTGTCCAGCTACAAGAAAAACCACCGGGCCCCTTGTCCCGCTCCTACTGCTGAGATCTGCACTGTAGTGGGCAGGGGACCCTGAGGCCCAGTGCCTCGTGGCCGCAGTGCAGTAAATCCCACCTTGCATTTCTGGCCCTCCTGAGCCTCTGGAACTGTGGGCGCCCCTGAGCCTCCGAGGCAGCGCCCATCTCCGGGAGAGGGAGCCTCTCCGCCCTCCGTGACTTAGGGACTCAGCGCAAATGTTGTCCTTTCACACCTGTCTTACCTTCAGGATGCCAGCAAACAGAAGAATAGTAAAACCTGCGGTACAAGTGCCCCAGCACTGGATGGCTCCCGTGTGGGCGCTGAGGGCCAGCTACCCCTGGCGGTGAGGGGGAGGGTGGGGAGTGGGGGCGTGGCCTCGGCAGGTGCCGTATCATCGGTCAGTTCCTAACACTGATGCTTGCACCCAAGTGCTTCACGTTCTTCAACCCATCTGGACGTGAAACTTGCTCTTCTGTGGCCAGGAGGCAACAGCTCTTCCCTTTGTTGTGATCTACGCCCATCAAGAACTGGGGTACCTTGGACAGAATTCTAACCAGGACCGGGGGCAGCCCCACTGTAAACAGCTGAACTCTGGGTCATGTCCCAGTGTCTTTGGAGTGTGGGTTCTGACAACCAGTCTGCAGGAGCCGGACCAACTCTCATTTCTGGCCATGTACAGCGGATTCCTAGTCCGGAACATTCTCCTCTCCAACTCCCCGCCTGACCCATGAGAGGCCCGCCTTTCAGTGTCGCTCAGCAATGTCTCTCTTTTCGGTTCCATAGTGACCAATTTAAATAAAAGGCCTAACACAAAAATCAGGCAAATATGTTTAATTTTTTAAAATAACTGATGGCAAAATAAAATATTTACATCACATCATACTGTGTAAACATGTAAGGTCTCTGTACAAAGAAATATACATGCAAAATAATGTAAAAATTTAACTGAAATAATAAAAGAAACAATACACAAATAAAAGTTGTGAGGTTACGAATACACATCCAGTTTTGAATCCAATTTCTTTTAAAAAGTTTCTGTACAATTTTACAAGAAACAAACAAAAACCCAACAAAAGAATAAATAAAATACATTGGAAGCTGCAAAGCTTAACTCCGCCCGGTTCATGGCTCAAGACCCAGGTGTCTGGCTGGCTGGGGAAGTGGGCCGGTCGCGTTCGTAGTGGATCTCACACAACAAAGATAAAAAGACATTCAGAAAAATTCAAGCGTGCCCAGAAAGCCCGCGGCTTGTTGACAGGTGTCCCCACGCCAGCGTTAATTCTGCCACAGTGACGCAGACGTCACAGATGCCAGCCTCAAGGCGGCTAGTGCTTAATTGGCTTTTATTTCTTACCAAAAGCTCAAAATCCAGCCAATTTTTGTACAGAAAGTGGAACGTCAAAAAGTCTAAAAAGTAGTAAATGGCCAGACCGATTTTGGGAAAAAAAATAATACTTTGGCATTCTGAATAATAGCATAATAAATTTGAAAACATTACCCTATTATCCAGTTTTATATTCAGAGTATGAAATCACTTTTTACAGTCCTTGAAACTGACAAATTTCACGCAGAGTTAAATCTCCTTGAACTGATGGCACAGGGCTCCACCCCCACCCCCCCCGCCCCCGACACACGCACAAAACCATAAAGCTCACTGTACGAAGTATGTGCTTTTTCTATGTATTTATTACAGGTACAACAGAGGTCTTCATAAATAGTTGCATAAAATGTTAAAGCCACAACATTGCACATGATATGAAATAAAACCAAAAAAACCCCAATGAGTGCATTTACAGTATTTTCATCTGACTGTATACTGCTCGACAATCTGATTGACGGCTTGGGGGTGGGAAGCAGGGGGAGGGGACATCGGGGTGGGACCCAACCTGACGTCCTGGGTTGATGGGCAGAACCCTCTGACCTCCTCCAAAGGAAGCCCTGGGCGGTGGGGGTGGGGGGAGAGGGGGGGACAGGAGGGAAGGACAGACCGAAGGCAGGACCAGTCTTATATACAAATAAGGCCTACATTTCATCAGAGCAGAACGATTCATTCTAGTTTTATGCAAAAGTCTGAGGTTGAATGCACGTTTCAGGAGCCTGGTCTGGCGTCCCGGTGAGACGCACTCCTAGACGCAGACCCGGCGGCTAGGAAAGCTCAGAGCCAGGTGGACCCTGAGCTCTGGACGAGGCCGTGGGGAGGGCCGCCTCGAGGGGGGAGTCCTCCCCAGGGGTGTCCAGTATCTCTGTTTTGTTCGTTAACACCAGTGGTTGAACATAGGCATTTCGTGTCCTTGAATAAATCCTGGAAAATGTTAAATTTGCAAAATTCTATTCGTGTGTATTTAAAAAAGTTTCTTTTCTTTTTTTTGCAGAAACCTGAATAAAAGACTGTGGTACAGCAATGCTGTCTCCGCTCACGAAGAGTGTGCAAGAAGGTCCTCCACCCCAGCACAGCGTGCTCCTGAGCCCCGGGCACCGCCGAGCACAGCTCACCCGGAACGCGATGTCACACGATGAACGTACGGCAGCTCATCAGTCATGTTGGTTTGTGTTTCTCTTTGAAATTCAAATTAACAGCTGATTGGCAGGTGAAAGAGAATGAGAGAGAACTTCAGGATGGGTCAGACTCTAGGCAAAAGCCTGCTCTGTAAGAAGTTTTTAACGCTACGGATAGGTCGAACATCGTTCTGGTGTTTGCGCCGCTCAATGAAGGAAGTCAGTCTGGACGTGTCGAGGACGCCCGCACCTTTGCCACTGCCTTGGCCCGCCTGCAGCCACTGCTCCTGGAGGGCCAGAGCAGCCGAGGGACGCCTGGCAGGGTCCTCTTGGAGGAGGAAACACACGAACTCCTTGGCCTTCTGGCTCACTCCTTTGAAGCAGTCCTCTGGGAAGCTAAAGTCTAGTCGGCAAATGTTCAGGCAGGTCTCCTCCACGCTGTCGTCGAGGAAGGGGGACACGCCACTGAGAAGCACATATGTGAGCACTCCGACACTCCATGTATCCGAGGTCAGGGAGATGGGGTTCCCAAGGATGACTTCGGGGGCCGCAAACTCGGGGTTCCCCAGCAACTGGTGGATGTAGTAGGTCGTGTTGAGTTGGACAGCATCTCCAAAGTCAGCCAGTTTGATCGTTGGCTTGGCCGAACTCTGATCCACCAGGATGTTTTCAGGCTAGGAGACAGGATAAGACAAGGTCATTTCCATCTGTCCCCATCCCACGCTTAACACACGATGCTCAACGGGAATCCAGGAGGCCGGCTGGAAGAGACTGTTCACACGCAAAACAGGACGAAACTTAGAGCGTGTCGGCCCACGGAGGAGTCAGCATCGCCTGTCGGGGACAGCCCTCTCGGGAGACCGAGGTGGAGTCGCCGCGCCGAAGGGCCGTGGCTTAGGAAGCTGGGTGTTGTTCTCACTCCTGGCACTAACAGAAACATTCGCCTTCCTTTCTCAGCTGCCACTGAACCAGTCCCACACCAGCCTCACGAAACTCACAGGAACTTTCCGGAACTCATGGAATGTGTGAAGAGTACTTTACTGATCGTTTATAGCATCAAAAGTAAATCTTAAGAACGGAGATTAGAGACCCGTGTGCCCATTACCCACCTCCTCGTACTTGTACCCCCTCCCCCCGGGCCTCCTGGCCTGGATGCAGTGCAGAAGCTGAGAGGCCCTGTGCTCAGACACGCCGGCCTCGGCCCCGGGAAGCCCACTAACCTTGAGGTCCAGGTGCGCTATCCTGCAGTTGTGAAGGTATCGGACGGCTTCCAGAACCTCCCCCAGATACGCCCTGATCTTCCCTTCGGTGAGGTTTCCCCATCGCACCACACAGTCCAGGAGACGTCCCTGGTCAGCCCTGTGGAGGCAGGAATGCGCACGATGCTCGTCACGGCGCTGACCTCTCCTGCGTAACAGGAGACGGGCGGCTGCGGGTGGGCCCCTTGTTAACGTCCTACAAGGCTGGGGTTTCGGAATCGTACCTCCACCTAAAGGCGCGACTCTATCAAGAGGGTCGTTTCTTTCCAACCTCATTATGGATGCGAGCGGGGAACAAGGTCACTCAGCCCCCAGAGGGAGTGGGGAGGCAGACAGCAGCACATGTGGGCTCCTGCCCAGCCTCTGAGACACTGAGGACCCGGCTTGGGCAAGCCATCTGCTCTTGGATAGAATGAAGTGATACCACCTCCCCGAGCCTTAGTTTTACCACCTATAAAATGGGCGATGGGAAGGCCAAATGAGATAATGTAAGAGCTGATGTCACAGGGTGATGAGAAAACAGCCACTTGGTCTTAATGCCTGGGCTCCACAGCATGACAAGCCTGCTCCACCCAGAATCCGGGCATTTGCACAGACGCCGAGCTCACGGTCTTCCTGGGCGCCTTTTAAAATAAGAACTCAGAGGGGAGCCGTGAAGAGTTCTAAGGAATGCGGTCACCCTGCTCACTTGTGACCCGGGAGGGAGGACTGCCCCCTCCCCACCATTTCTGGGATCTGTAAGGATAGAAGCCTTGACAGTAACTGAAATTGTGCCTTCCATCAAAATGACCCGTTTCCATGTCCCCAAAGTGGGAGCTTGGAAGCCGAAGGAACTACCTGCCGACCCGTGTGGGTAGCTGGTGCTTCTTGCTTCATGCTGGACTCAAAAGGCTTCCCTACTTTGAATCACTGCTGATGTAAGAGCCACTGACACAGCACTGCCCGCGTGCCAGGGACGACACACTCTCTGTCAGCTCACTTAGTCCTCACGCCAGCTTCTTCAACTGAAGGCCACAATTGCAATGTGGTGGTCTGGCCCCGGCCTCCCTGAACCCCAGCCTACGCTGCCCCCTTTGCTTGCAAAACAGAAACTTCTAGGAAAACCAGCCATTTGTCTGATAACAAGGTCATCAAGGAGAATGTGGTAGTAAGACATCTGCTATGAAAAAAAATCCTATTAACAGTATGGTGAGGCCAAACCATTTAGTTTTCCGCTAAAAAGAAAGGACAGCTGAACACACGTAAATTTTACACCAGAAACGGACGTCTTGCCAATTTTTGATGAGGACTTTAGTTTTTGTTGAAAAATCCCCAGATGATCAGTAGCTATTAGTCACCCAGCATCTCAAGTCCGAAAGGAGCCTCCCAGGTACTGAGGTCTCTGCCTGGACGTCATTTTAGTGCCACAACCAGCCCCATTACAAGATTTTTAAAAACTCTAAGGTTGAGAAAGGAGCCCCAGGTACAGAGCCAATGAGATAGGGAGCACGGACAGAAGCCAGACTGGGCTGTGCCCAGGCCCCAAGTCTCCCGACGTGCCCTTTGCCCATGATGCTCAGCGTAGGGGGACGTCTTGGGGGCCCGCCGTCCTCCCTCTGCCATCTGACATGTCTGCTAATCCAAAGACGGATGGAGGCTGCGACAGGCCCCCGACACTCCAGCAGGAGCTTTACCCTGGGGGGGCAGGGGAGATGGTCTTGACACATGCCCTCCCCCGGCCTTGCCCTCTGAAGGCACTTCCAAATTCTTTACAAAAAGCAATACAACACACAGAAAAATCAAACACAGGGCCTTGAAGGGGTCCCTGCAAATGACGGGCTCCTAGAGCCCGAGTCCCACTGTCAGGAAGAATGTGTCCTAGAGGCTCTGAGGAGGCCTTCCTGTCTGTCCTACTCTGTCCCCCTGAGAATGCATCAAGGAACTACTAAATGGCACAGAATATTTTGCTTTTACCAGTGGAAAGAAGTTGTAAATCCATTTTACATATATGTACATATGTACATTCATACATATCCATATATGAAAGGACTCCCTAGTAAAAAAAAGAAGGAATAGGTATTTAAACCCAGCTAAACGCCCCTGTATTTCACAGAGGCCAGAATGTTCTAGGGTGGGCTTCCCAAACGCATACAGCTAACACTTTGGAACAGATAGTTCTCGGCTGTGGGGCCATCCTGGGCAGCATCCCTGGCCTCCACCCTCTAGATGTCAGGGGAACCCCCAATCCAAGCAAATCTCCGGGCATGTCCAAATGTCCCCTGGGGAGCAACACTGCCCCCGAGTGAGGACTGATGCTCTCGGGTCACAGTTTTCACTGTTCAGATGACTGACGTGTTTGCTGAGATGGCACTGAGGCCCTGGAGTGCCACGGGGAGCAGGGGGGCTGCTCTGGCTGGAGGTGCCCCCCTCCCCCTGTCCTGACCATCCTGCAGGGGGTGGGCATGAGCCCTGAGGGGCAGGACTGGATGCCCAAAGCATCGGGGATGAGAGAGCTCTTAGTGAGTCCACCCTGGGCCCCCGGCAGCACATGAGTCTTCAGAGGCCGGGCCTCTGGGGGATCCCGTGAACCAGGTGGCATCTCCAGGCCGACACCCAGAGGGAACCTGGGCCGTGCTGGGGTGTTCTGATGCTAGGCTGGTTGCTCCCTCGTTTGGACAGCGCACGCTAAAGACTATACTTCTTTCTACCGTTACTGGAAAGCTCTAGAACTGTGGTCTCTGACACTAGGCTTTTCTTTTGTATTTTACACGTTCTGTGGATCCCCAAATGCCACTCTCTGCCCTTCTTAGAGAACAAACAACAATAAGATCACTTAAAGTTGAGGCAGAGGCTCCCAAGCTGGGGACGGAAGGGGGTGTGTACGCACATTTCCAAAACCAGGATGTAGCTGGTGGGGGTCTCGAAGCTATCAAGGAGGCCAACAAGCAGCGGGTGCTGGAGGTTCTGCAGGATTCCAAGCTCGTGGGTGACCTGGTCACGCTTCATCAACTTCTTGTTCACAAACTTAGTGGCCACTGCTCGTTTGGTTCCTTTTTGATCACATTTCTTAACAACAGAGAATCTGCCCCTGGAAAATACGCCAAGAAGGTCACTTTCAGACGACCCTGAGTCTGTCATGGACAAGAAACTCTTAACCTAAATGGACCGGGGGCGGGGCAGCCTCCCCTGTCCACAGGCCCTGCCCTCCCTGGCCACTCGTGGAGGAACGACGGCCCGCAACGACCCCGAGGAAGCCTGCCAGTCTCCGAGCCCCTCAGTCATGCGTCTCCTCTCCTTCCTAGAGGCAAACTCCATCTCCTCACCCTGTGTGACCTCCTGACCTCAAATTCGGCAGAAGTGACATGTGAGACCAACCAGGCAGCCTCCGCCTCTGCTGTCATGGGAAGCCTTCCTCACCATGTCAAGAAGCCTGGGATGCACTTGGTGGCCCCCAGTCACCCTGTGCCCCCTTTTGGAAAGGAGTGTCACTGCTGTCACAGTGCCTGACTTGCAGGACGCCTGTGTGGGGCCGGTCACTCATCAGCACCCACGGCCTCTGGAGCTGTCCCCAGTGAGCCACACCGAAGAAGCCTCAGTGGCACCTTGACCCAACCTGGAAAATAGGGTCTTGGACCTCAAATCTGAGCCCGCTACCATAGGATGGGATGAAATTTGGGGAGTACTGGGGAATGCAAGGAATAGAAATCACCCTGTGGTGGGAAGAAAACGGCCACACCACTCTGCTACTTCTCCCACAGAAGGGCAGTCTGTTTCTCTTCCTTGAACCTGGCCTGGCCAGTGGTATTTCTGACCCACACGATGCGGAAGAAGTGCGGCCGCTGATTTCTGAGGCCGAGCCTTGAGAGGCCCTGAGGCTTCTGCCATCACGTGAGGAAGCCCAGGGCGAAAGTCTATGTGGAGAGAGGCCCAGCGTCCCAGCCAACTGAGCCCAGGAGAAACCAGCGGATAGCTGCCCGATCACTCCACACGTGGCCAGAAGTGATAAGTCAGCGCTGCCTCGAGACAGCAAGTGGGTGCCCGTGCAGCGATGGACAGCGGACAGACAGGTCAGCCTGATACACGCAGGTATGTGCACAGGTAGCTGGAGCCACGAGACCCAGTGCAGCCACTCGAATGGAGGAGGCCACCCTGGGGGTTTCTTGGAAAGCTTTTTAAAAGCGACAAGCTCAGCTGTCATGCTTTTGACCTTCTTGCTGCCTGGGTCAGGACTGGAGAAGTGGAGGAGAGCCGTGTGGATGGGCAGCAGAGTTGAGCCAGAGGGCCTGAGGGCCCTGCTGACCACCGCCCGAGCCCTGGCTGCCCTTCTGGAAGGGAGGAGCCCCTCTCTCTGCTCATGCAGGCGTGCCCTGCATCTCCAATGCGCGTCTCCACAGACAACTCAAGTCTGCCGGGCACACTCAGCCTTTCCTAGCTGAGCCTCCAAAGGAGAATTAAGTCCCACAAAAAGGGTTTGAGCGACTCTCCTCCAACTTCTCCCAAGGACACGACAGCTGGTTCGGTCCTAGACGCACAGCAGAGGAGTTGAGTCATTGCATGAACGGATGGCTTATGGCTTTAGGCCTTCATTGTCTCCTGGAATCTGAGCTGAAAACGTCTGAACCCTCAGTGTTTACTGTCGAAAGACAATTACAGGTTACCTTCCAAATAGAACTCCTATAACTTCCAACTGGTAGCAAAATACACCACTTGATTTTATCTACTCCTGCGGTGAGTTATGTCTTACTCTCTGCTCTCCCGGAAGGGGCTTTGGGTTTTATATTGTACCTGCCAAGCTCAGCCACTTCGCTGTAGAAGGAGTCAAAGTTGTCTTTCCAGGTCACCATGATCCCATCACTCCCTGGACCTGTAACAAGAGCAGCACCTCCCCTGAGCTTGGTTTCTGCGGCGCTACTGGGGGAAGGGGTCTCTAGGCCTGCGCTGTCCAACATGGCGGCCACCGTGGCTGCCGGGCATGTCCGCTGTGGCTCATCGGAATGAAGATGTGCCCAAAGCATAAAATACACACGACAGGCTGGGACTTAGGATGAGGACGAGATGGGTTTACGTGACAGAAATAAACACCCACTGCCTTTTCCATTATTTTCCAACTCGCGTCTCCAAGGTGGCATCTTCCACCTCCCCAAGTGCCTTTAGCTTGTGCTACTGATTTATCAGAAAGCAAAAACCACCTGGATAGTTTCTGTGGCCTCTTTTACAAATTACAACACCGGTGATTCTTCACTTTTAAATTCAAGATTCTCTTTCTTCTTTGTATCATGATCTGAGAAATCAGGACATTCCCTTTCTCTGGTTTAATGAGATTAAAATATCTGGGATGAAGAGACACAGGATAAAAATGCTAAGATAATTCTGTTCATTGTCTACACACAGGGTGTTCCTGAACTCAATGCACCCCTTTTAGTTCAGGGTTTTATTTTTGTGTTTTTGCTCTCGGAAGCAGGTTCCTTGAGCTGGTGCAGCTGGGGGACATGTGACAAAAGTCAGCGGTCCTGTGCTGCCAAGCTGGCCTTCTGCCAAAGCAGTAGCTGCAAATCAAGGGGTACGTGCTGCCTCCTGAGCATCTTGTCAAGTGCACCCAGAGGAGACTTAGAAAGGCCCAGGACATGGGTTCTGCCTCCAGTAGCTCAGTCTAGCTGAGGAGAGAGAACAAGGCCTTGCTGGGCAGTGAAGAGAGCAAGGGCTTCGGACCGGAGGGACGCAGGTCCCACCCTGGTCCCCTGCACTCACGGGAGGGACGCCGTTAGGGTCTAAGTCAGGCACAGAGCCTCAGCCACAGTCCTTCCTCTCCTCTCATAGTCTACATGAGACCAGCTTGGAGGAGAGTCTCTCCGAGCCACAGTGTCAACTCAGGAACTGAATAAAAGAGAAATCAAATAGGAGGATGTGTTCTGAGCACTAAGAACACGGAATGTGCTGTGTTCCAACCCAGAGGCTGGCACCGGGGCCGTGATGAGCGGCCTTCACTGTGTCCCTCCCCGGGATGTCCTAGATACCGTGGTCTGCCCCTTGTAGGTCTTGTTGGGAAGGCCCCGAGAGTGACTGTTGCCAAACACTTCAGAGTATGTGGGGCGGGTCTGTGTAGGGGTGGGGCCTCTGGGCCTCAGATCAGCTCGGGGAGCAGCTTACCCAGCACCCTCAGACTGGCTGAGGACGAGGCCGAACCCATGTCGTTCACAGCGATGCACGTGTAGGTGCCGTCATCTTCTGTGGTCACACCCACAATCTTCAGAGTGGCCTCTCCCAAGTCACTGCCGTACAGATGACAAGACACCGTGGGTCACAGAGGGGCAGCTCCCCCAGTGGCCACCCCTACCCTCCCCCCTTTGGGGTCACAGGAAATTCCGAGAGCGAGTATTGCCAAGGAATTTCAAGTGGAATTTTAATTTTTATTGTGCACCCCGGATGAAACGGGCCCTCGTGGGAGGCGTCAGGGTGCAAAAGCTAAGTAAGCAGTTTGACGGTGTTGGTCACAGTGACCAGAGGTCATGCTCACTGCCAGCGAGATCCACCCTCACCTGTAGGAGATGCTGTAGTGACCGTCGTTGTTCAAGGTGTTGTGTTCAGGGCCCTTCCAGGTGATCGAGGCCTTGGGGCGGCCACAAACTCGACATCTAAGAACAACGGTCTCCCCTGTCTCACACGTGACCTCACTCAAGGGAATGACGAATTCTGGGGGAACTGCACGAGAGAGGAGTCAGGGACACCAGTCTCCCTTGGTTCCCCTCCCGCACCCACCAACGCTAACAAACGAATGAGGCCCTCGTTGCCGCCCGCACCCGGAGCGCCACAAAAAGCCCGTTCCACGCGGCACGCCCGAGGCCTCTCCGCCATGCCCCATAGACCTACGCTCTGCGAGGCCGGAGGAAGCAGACAACAGAACTCACCGTCATATATGTAGTTGGGGTTGAGAAGCTGAAATGGAAAAAGCACGTAGATATTAGCCAGAAGCAAGAACTGCTTTGAGGTACACTGAGTTTATTCCCCGGCTACGATTATCACTGAAAGATGAGTGGAAATACAACTCGGTTCTCGTGAGTATCGAAACAGCGCATTTTCATCGCCTTTAAATGCACTCATCCAAATTTAGATGAGCTTTTGTCTTCCTTCTCACAGACGCATCAACGCCCTTTAACCTCAGAAATGCCCATTTTTCGCATCCAGTGGGCTGGGTCCAGCTGGTCCCCACACCCCTTCCTTCTGAAGGGCGGCCGGTGCCCTGGCCCAGAGCCCTCGCGTTCCCTTTGGGGGAGATTTTTTTCTCCCCAGGCAACCACTCCCCAACCCAGGTTTGAGGCAGTCGCACCACGGGAACCAAGCTGACTGAAGCGACTGCCAAGGGAATGTGCCGGAGCCGGCGAGGCTGAGGCAGCCCCCGGATGAAGTCAGCGCCACAGCGGCTTTGCAGCGTTGTACTTGCAAGGGTCTGGTTTCTGCTTCACCGGGCAGCTGGCAGTGTTCCTTGTAAGCTACACGTGCACCTGGTCAGGTGTGCTGCATGTCCCTTGTTCCCCGCACAAGTGTACCCACCTGTGCCTGGAGCCCTGCGCTGGCCGGAGGCAGGGCGTGGCAAGCGAGGCTGGGCACCAGGCCCCCTGCTTCCCCCTTGGAATGACACAGGTTCCTGGAGACGCTCAGACTCACCTTCACAGATACCTTGTTGCTGAGTCCTTCCCGAGACTTCCGATAACCGTTCTCTAACTTGCCTTCCCGTTTGCCGTCTTTATCTTTTTTCTCAGATTTTTTCCTTAAACGGAGTGCTGTGTGCCAAGATGTTGACTTCCTAGGGGGGAAGTAACACATTGTTAGTGTTACATCTTCCCAGTGTTCGGCAAGGGATTCCTGAGAATATCAGAGAAGAGCTGAGTAGCTCACCTATGGGGACACAGGCTGACTGAGGCTCCTTCAGGAACAGTGTGCTCTGCTGAGGGAAACCTGACCCTGAGTCTTAAACACCAGAGGGGAAACCAAGAAATTCTTAAGTGTTAAGGACTAAAATACAGAAGTGGCCATGATGATGGTCAATTCTTGGCCGTTTGATGCCCAGAGATGTGATCAAGTGTTGTTCTGGGTGTTTCTGGACGAGATTAAAATTTTAATCGGTAAAGTAAAACACTCCGCCCTCCACCACGTGGTGAGTGGGCCTCCTCCAATCAACCGGAGACCTAAGTAGAACAAAAAGACTGGCTTCCCCGAGCTGGAGGGAATTCTGTAGCAGAATGGGCACCCAGCCTGCTGGTCTACACTGTGGATTTGGACTCATAATTCTCCATAACCCTATGATCCAGTTCCTTACAACACCTGCCTCCTTCCCACATGCTCCTATTGGCTCGATTTCTCTGGAGAACCCTAATACGAGGCCTAAGAATACCCTTTGATAAAATAAAGTACAAAATGGGATTCTTGAATAATGTACTAAGATAAAGTACTTCAATATATCGAGGAGAGACGGGACAAGGGGATCATTATGGAAGAGACCCTCTGCAGCCTGAGCTCAAGCCTAGCATCCCCGGGGGGTTGCAAGCTCCAGGCCCAGAGGTGTGGGGTGGTGCTGGGGTGCCATCCAGGTGTGCCGCACACCCCGCCGAGGGTCCTGCCGGGCTTGGACAGGAGCGTGACCGTGGTCACCGTCATTGGAGATTTCAGAAATCACAAATTCCTGCAATGCCTCCATTCCCAGAAGCCATGTGGCTGATCTCTATCACAGCCAAGTAGATTCAGAGAAGGGCAGAGTTTTAAATCAGCACCTGAATTCCGTTTTCTTTAAAAAAAAAAAAAAAATGTTGAATGCAGGGGAACCTGGGTGGCTCAGTCAGTTAAGCTTCTGACTTTGGCTCACATCACGATCTCACGGTTTGTGAGTTCAAGCCCCAGGTCAGGCTCTGTGCTGACAGCTCAGAGACTGGAGCCTGCTTTGGATTCTGTGTCTCCCTCTCTTCCTGCCCCTCCCCTACTCATGCTGGGTCTCTCTCTCTCTCAAAAATAAACATTAAAAAAAATTTTTTTTAAAGTTTAACGCAGCAAACCCAGTCTCATTTCGTAGTGGAACGAAACCTTCTAGTATACGTGAGGCACGACAGTAATGGCATCACACAGATCTTTACCTGCAGCTCACAGACGAGCACCTTCATGGAGGCACCCTCAGCATAGCCTGCTAAGAGGGCAGGGGTCCTTGGAGAGTGCCCCCCCCCCCCCAACCAGAATATTGGGGACTACAATATTGTGGTGGTTTACTCAGTGGCTTAAAAAAAGCTGTGTCTGCAAACGCAGGTTATCGAAAGACCCCGTCAGAACAGGTCTGAGAGACGAGAGGCCGCCCCGTCTTCACTCTGGGGTTCCGCACCGCGCCTGGAGATGAACTCGCACGGATGGACGATGGCGTGGCTCTCTAGCGGGGCCTCCGGGCCTCGTGCGCGCTCGGGCCCCTGTCCCCTCGGCTGGCCCACAGGGCACTCACTTGAGGGTCCCGTCGGGGTTCTCCACGATGACTGCACCGGTGTGCCCCAGGACGAAGCCCGGAATCCAGCCCTCGGCGGCGGGGCACTGGTCAGTGGCGGCTCGGAACACCAGAAACATGTTCTGTTGATTGCTGGCCAGAATCTGAACGACCTCTCCTTGGTAGACGTTGACCTCATCCTCCTTCACTGCCGTGTAATCGTGTGTCACCAACATGGTGGAGATGTTGCTACTGCTGCTGCTTTCACTCTGGAGTGGGAGGGAGGACAAAGAGAAAGGCAGAGGGGACCTGAGACAAGATGTCATGTCATCCGTGGGCGCCGTCTCGTGCCGGCCCAGAGCAGCGCTCACCACACAGACTCGGAGCCACTCTCTCGTTAGCTGACTCTGTGCCTCTTTCCTGATCACCGAAAACTTAGAAAGCAACGTGAGCGACAAGCTAACGCGACTCAGCGCGGTGACGACACTCTGCTTTTGGGAGATGATTTGAGCCCCATCTTCCTTGCACCTCAAAGGAATGGCTCAGTCCTCCTGCCGGTGCCGTGCTGCCTTAGATCTAGGTTGTGGGGGGTGTCACGGGGACTACCACGCTCACCTAGAAAAGCATTATTAAATTAAAAAGCCCCGAGAGTAGCTCTCCAGCTGACACACTAGACCACGGAGCGGCCCCAGATCTGCCAAAGAAAACGTTCACTTAGAGCACAGGCTGCCGGCTCCGGCCGAGCTGCTGACATGCCTCACCACGGTCACCTTTTATTCCTTTCCTTCTGAAAGAATGAGCGATACCTGAAAAGTAAATCGACTACTGCCCTGCTCCTAAGGATAGTCACTCATGTCCCTTGGTGAGTGGCCCTTCCAGGAGCTTGTGTGACTCGAGCGTCCGGAAGGTGCCGTTGCCACAGTAACACACAGAGTACCCAGCACGGCAGGGCAGCTGTGGACACCGCGGGCCCCACGATTCAAGCTTCGGGAATGGACCTTGGCGTGGGAAAGCCTATGCTCCTCTCACCCTGAAGTCCTCCTGGTAGTACCCGACCTCCTCGTCCACTATGCGTCCTTAACGTCCATCACAGTGACTGACAGGCAGCAGACGCGCAATACCTATCTAGGAACTCAACGAGGCGAGATGGCAAAAGGGAAACAGAGATCATTTCTGAAGCCCACCTACCTAGGCCCGTGGGCTGAGTGGTGTTAGTTGCTGAGCGGAAGACACACAAATGGCAGTGTTTGTCTCAAGCTGTCATTTGCCAAGTGACCCCTTTGTTCCGGGGGAGGGGGTGAAGCTGACACCACTGGCCAATCCTGAGCTAGCTCTTGCTCAATCCCCTCTACCAACGGGTGGGACGTGGGAAGGGGCATCAGGCACCCTGTTCCTGCTTGCTTGTTCTCAGAGGCTTCCGCCAACGACGCCGTCAGGACGTTCACGGATCCCCCGGGCTTCGAGGACACTAGCCTCTGCTGGGCTCCTGGGTGCCTGGGGCAGGTCCTGGGTGGTGCAGTCGCGCCTGCCGGACAATCCCGCCTCACACAGGTCAGTCCGGGCTGCCGGGCTGGTGTTGGGGCACACGGCAGAGGATGGCCGGCTGCTATCAGCAAGTCAGCGGGCCGAGAACTCCAGGGTCCAGGGCTCCAGACCCGCAGTGGATATTTAAGGGAAACACAGCGGAATGCCAAGCTCTGTTCCTGTCTTGGCGGAGTCGGCTGCGGATACCTGCCCCTCGTGGATGCCCGTGCTGTCCACGTCAGGCTACGGGCTGTGCGTAGTCATTTCTGCCATTGTATTCTTTGAGCATGTACTTTAGGATTCTGACTTATATAGCAATACCCAATAATTTTGAGATTACGAAGCCAAATTTGCTAGAGAACGCAAACGAAGAGCAACTTATGTGGCATAGCCGCTTTTGGCAATAACGCATACAAAGCTTTGTCTCTTAATTTTGCCACAATAACAACAGCTACTGGTATTTTCTGAACACGCCCTATGAACCAGGCTAAGTACCAGGCATTTAAAATCCATCTCATTTAAAGCTCAAAACCGCCTTCCCAGCTGGCACAATCATTACCCCCTTACAGAGTGGGGGTTAGGAATGTGCACGGGCCACCTGGCTTCTGAGACGAAGGCAGGGTTGCAATTTCTATTGCTGCCCAGGTGGGCAGGTGCAGAGACATCGTGCATCCACATTTGGGGGCTGGCACAGTCACTGTCTGGGTTGGTCCACATCCACTCCACTCCTGTTCTCAGAACTTTCTGGAAGGTGCCCATTAAAGGAGGAAGAAGGACCCAGGCCATGGGTTAGGCACAGCTGCTTGGCTGTGAGTGCAGACAGTTCCATGGAAGTAGTTAAGGAGGAAGGTGGTCAAAGCAGACCTGCCAGGAGGATAAGGTGGCCCAGATGGGCAAAAATGGGGCAGGGCGATGGTTCCTTTTAACTGAAATACTTAAGAATCCTAGAGGACATTTTCAAATCCCCATTCAGGCCTCTGGTGGTCGTCCCAGCCTTCCAGGGCATCTCTGTAAGGCACTTTGACTCATCTAGAACACTGGCAATTTCCTGTTCCAGGTTACCTACCACGTGAAAAAAAAGCGAGAGGCAGAGGCAGCTTGTGCAGCCTAAAGCTGGGACATATGTCACATGTGACTGACTATGCCTTTGTCTCAGGGTGAACATCCCAGGAGGGAGCCAGGTGGTGACTGTTATCTGTACACTCGTGGGCGCCCAGCGGCCATCACGGGCTGCCCTGTGCTGGAGCAGTCGAGGTTCATTCTGAAGCACAGACTCTGAAAGGTCCTCGGTTGCTTATGGGGAGTGTCCAGGTTAGGATGAGCCCAATTCGTAGGAGGGGTCTCAGCTGTAAGACCATGCCTGCATCCCGAGTATTCCACCAGATGCTGGCAGGCAATCCTGCGACCTCTGCCTCTCTTTCTCTGGCTGAAGTTGCTCACCTGCATTCCTAGCAATTCATACCCAACCGGGGGCCAGGCTACTCTGCAGGACACTGGCCACAGCCACTGCAGAGGTTGCCTGCCCCGACCGCTTGTTTTTGCAAGTAAGAGTCAAGGGCAAATAAACGTACCAAGACCCGCTTCCTGATTTTTCTCAATTAAATATAAAGATCGAGTTTAACAATATATGTAACAAGTAGAAGGAAAAGAAAAGGCCACGTCACCCCAAACAAGGCATTAATAGAAGTCCAGAGGAAAGAAGAGAGACATGCAAAAGCCAGATTCGTTTTCATAATGAGAGACACAGACCCTTTTAGGGAAATGTATTTAAAAATTTATAAAGCGATCAAACATACACTCGTTAGAACAGTTCTCTTCCCTCACGCATGCCTTTAGGAAAGTGTTAAAGGTCAGGCCATCTGCCGTGTAGGAAAACAGCTGGGGAGGATAGTGAGGAAGCCACAGAAATGGGGGAAAACCCCACCACAGCAACCTTTCTGCTTGAGGACACGACCCAGGCAACGGGCCTAGGAGAGGGCGAGGAAGCCCGGAGCGCCCGCAGCGCGCCCCCTGCCGGGCAGAACGCAGGTCGCTCGGCAGCCAGCCTCCGCCTCGCTCCCCGCCAGCAGGAGCCCGCGCTCCAGAGGCGCTAAGGCAGTCTCTCTCTCTTCCAGAGTGAAACTGGGGGAAGCAAGCATTTCCACTGGAGAGATTCCTTTCCCCCTATTTTGTCTGCTTAGTTTGCTGTGAATTGCTGTTGGAAGGTTTCTCGAGGGACTTTTTTTTTTTTTTTTCAGCAGGTGAGTCAAAAACGCTGCAAAGATAATTTAAGGCATAGAAGAGCACAACCAAGCGATGAGCAAAAAGCTGAAAGTGTACAGATTCCAATTGAAATAGGAGGTAAACAGCAGGGACGCTGACCCCTCTAAAAAACGTGTGTGAGGAAGGCAGGGGTAAAAAGGAAGTTCCGAGATATTCTGCTGGTCAGAGAGTGTGAGAGACGCACAGGCGCTGCGTTCGCAAGGTACCGATCTGCTTCCCATATTAAGGAGACACACACAAAGCAAGGAGCGAGTTAGTAGAGACGAGAGCAGCGCTGTCCCCGCGGCGGGAGGGTTAGAAGGCGCGCCGTCCAGGCCCGCGGGGCGTCGGCGGGCTCCGACCTCTGCGGGCGGCGCCGGAGGAGCCGGAGAGCCGGGAGTTAGTAGGAGGAGAGCAGCGGCCACGGGGAGGTTTAGAAGAGCTGGCGGGACAGAGGCAGCGGGGCGGGCGGGCGCAGGCTGCCGGGCGTTCTTACCCCGTTGCTCTGCGTGGACTGCACGGACTGCTCGCTGGCCGAGGAGCACGTGCTCATGCGGTCCGTGTCCTTGCCGGGGGCCGCGTGGCGCTGCGCCTGCCGCTGGAGGGAGTCGCTGTCCCCCGGGAAGGTGAAGGAGCCCGGCCGGCTGGCGGGAGAGGCGGGGATGGAGCTCCAGAAGGAGCCCCCCTTCTGCAGGGGGCTGCCGGGGGGAAAGGGCTCCTTGCCGATGGGAGAAGGGAACGCGGTGGCCACAGGTGAGTTCAGAGGCGAGACGGCCCCGGGCCTGGGCTTTCCCAGGGGCAGCGAGCCCAGGCTGCTCCGCGAGCGGCTGTCCTCCGGGTTGGCCCGCGCCTCCCTGGCGTCCGCATCGCGGCTGGCGCCTGCGGCATTCCCCGAGGCCTTCCTGGGGCTCTCGATCACCTTCATCTTGGGGATGTGCTCCGCTTCTCGCTCGGGGCCTTCGGGCTCTCCCGGGGCGCGCCTGCCGGCCTGGCCGGGGCCGGCCTCCGGGGCGGGGCTGCTGCCGGGAGGGGGCGGTGCAGGGCCGGGAGTGGACGTACCTGACATCTTGTCTGCCTCTGCCTGGCTCGAGGCTGCAGAGGAGACCAGCACGGGGGAGTGGTGTCTGACAGGCTGGGGGATCCGGGAGGGTCTGCTTCTGCTCGAGCTGGGGAGGCCGCTGCAGCTGCCGGGGCCGCCGCCGCTGGGGTTGCCGCCTCCGCCGCTGGGGGCCCCGCCGCCGCCGCCGCC
>NW_024412377.1:11155140-11155890 GCF_014898765.1 Herpailurus yagouaroundi | reverse complement strand
TCCTCTGATACTCGATTGGTGATGTCAATGCTGCAAAACAGGGGAGACCCAGAGGAGACTGTCAGCACGACAAGAAAAATATCCTCGTGGGGCAAAGGAGAAAGGCACAGGATACAATCAAAAGGATATGCAGGTCCTGAATACCCGCCCCCCCCTCAAGTCGTGGCTCATCCATGTGACTGGTAGCCAGCCATCTCGACCTTTAAGCAGCCACCCATCCTGGAAGTGGCAGAATGACACCATCCATCAGCAAAGGAAAAGGCAAAGGCCTTGAATGCTACTCTCCTACTTATGAACAACTGACACTGACTCCATCACGGAGGTGTGCCTGTGTGAGTGGCTGGGGGCGGGGGGCAGAGAAGGCCAAGTCCAGGGGGCAGGAGGGCCACCGTGGGGCTGACTTTTAACAGCCGGGAGCGGCAAGCAGAGACTTTGCATCCCTGCCAAGTGGAAGTCCAACTGCCCTGGGGGAGAATCCCAGGCAGCAGCGGGCTCCTACCAGTGGGAGAGTTCAGGCCCGAAGCCACAAAAGTCTTCTTTAACCCAGAGAGCAAAGAAGCTGCTGAGAGTTCAGGAATACCCCTGGTTACCCTGAGGGCACACAGATGGTGTTAGGAACCACCCCTGCTTTGCAGGTTTGGCACCAGAGGGGAGGGAAGGAAAAGAGCTCTACAAAAGACAGACGGGGGGGGGCCGGAACGCGCAGCAGCTTCTTTGCTCTCTGGGTTAAAGAAGACTTTTGTGGCTTCG
>NW_024412377.1:11149899-11155040 GCF_014898765.1 Herpailurus yagouaroundi | reverse complement strand
CCCCCCCCCTGTCCCCCTTTCCTGCTACCGCGCCCCCCCCCCCCCCCCCCCCCCCCCCCCGCCCCCACTGGTCCAGTAGCCGTCCCATCTCCTGACTTCAATGGCTTCATTTGTTACACAATCGTCCGCAGGGACACATGCCAAGTAAGATATGGGGAAATACGAACACAAATCCTTAAAGTGTTAAAACTTTTGAGAAATACAACAATTAGAACCCCTTCCTGTCTGGGGGGACATCGGGCATGTGTGAACAAGCATTTTGGAGCCGAATGACATTTTTACTAAGTCTGTCTTGGCCATGACCTCTCACTGGAACAAAGGGCGAGAGGGAGAGATGTGACATGCCTAGAGCCCCCACTGCATTCCTGATGGTGCTCAACCCTCCAGAACAGGACTTTGCCTAGACTGAAGAGAGTGTCTAGTAAACTTTAACAGCATGGCCTACACAGGCTTCCTGTTTGGGAGGCAGTTCCTTTTATTTTGAAGATGATGGTAAAAATTTAGAGATTTCCCAACAGTTACATGCTATGGGTTAGCATTTAATGAATGCATCACTTAAGAACAACGCATTTAAAGAGGCCTGCATTGACTCACCATCCTAGGTGCGAAACTTTTCTACACACACAGGGACCGTCCCCTGGCCCCCACTAGCCCCACGTATCCAATTCCAACTACAAATGTAAAAAATGATCAGTCTTGCTTGAGTTAACACCCAGGCAGCTGACCTCTTCTTGGCCCAAAACACCTTGCCCTTGATTTTTCATTGACTGCCTATGTTCCTGGCTCTGGAATGTCATGTGAGGTGTGAAGATGGTTTTATGGGGACAAAGAAGTTACAACATCCTACTGGGCTGGGACATAACACAGACATGAGAGAAGACATTAGATGAGTATTTAGCTTTTGGCTGAATTCTCAGAGCTCTTCAATGATCGCCAAATTAGAACCAGAGTCAGAGTTGGCCATCACAAAGGGAAGCAAGCAGTCGCCGACATAAAGAGTCAAAGGAACGCTCTAAAAAGGCCAGTATGGTCCATCTCCTTGTGGAGAAGACATGTCCCCTAAGGTGCTTTGCTGGCTCCTCTGTAATCACTCATGTCATGGACGCTGGGAAGGACAAATATGTCTTGTTTTCCAATGCAAGTGGAAGGTATGGATGAGCAACGCCAGCCAACCCAAGTTTCAAAGTTGCACTGGAGAAATGTCTCTGACATCTAGGGCCACCTCTGTCTGCTGCCTCAGTTTTTCTCAAGCATTCCCCTCCCAGGACAGGGCTCCAGGGCACAAATGGTGTGAGAGACTGTGTGGGACATGTGCCCAAGGCCAATTGGCCTGCTTGGAATCCTGACTCTGCAATGAAGAAATTGTGGGGCTTGAAATAAATTACGAATCCCCTCTGTGCCTCAACTTCCTCGTCTGTAGAATGGAATAATAGTGGTACCTGCCACCAGGGGTCACTGTGAAAAGGAAATGAAGTAATAATAAAACAAGGGCTTAGAACAGTGCCTGAAACACAGTCTGTGCTAAATATGTCCTGTCATTTATTAGGTATGTAATAGTAGAGAGAAGAGAAACAGAAATAGAAATGTGTAGATTTCTAGAAAGAAAGACAAGAACACACGTTACCATTTAAAAAGTTACGCTGGTTTTCTAAAATTTGGTTGATTTCATGGATCCATGTTTGCCGGACACTTGGACTGGACGAGTGCAGAGTGAAGGTCTCCACCACACCACCCGTCCTCGATGTCAGAGCAAATTTACAGGGATCGTTTTCCACGTTTTCCTCCAGGCAAAGGCAACTCACCTTAAAACAATTAAAGCATTATTCACAATGGCCAAAAAGCGAAAGCAACCCAAGCGTGCACTGACTGACGGACAGATAAACAAAATGCGGGCTATGGAATGAGTAAGGGAATACTATTCAGCCCTAAAAAGAACAGTCTGACCTATGCTGCAACTTGGATGAACCCCAAGGGCATTATGCGAAGTGAAATAAGCCAGTCGCAAGCAGACGGATACGGTTCTGATTTCACTTAGATGAAGTACCTTGAGTGGTCAAATTCATAGAGGCAGAGAGTGGAATGGTGGGTGCCAGGGGCTGGGGGGGGGGGGGGGATGGGGAGTGGTGGTTTAATGAGCACAGAATTTTGGTTTTGCAAGATAAGTAGAGTCCTGGAGATGGACAGTGGCGACGGTTGATTCAACCATGTGAACGTACTTAATGTCCTTAATGCCACTGAGCTGTGCACGGAAAAATGGCCAAGGTGGTAAATTTGTGTGTATTTTACTACAACACCAACAACGAAAGCACATGGATTCCCAGCAGCTAGGTATGATGTAAAGCTCATCCTACGTCAAAACTGAAACAAACTTTTTTTGGTTGAGCCGTCATCTTTATAGCCTTGGATATCATCATCTTGATGCTTTTCAGTGATTCTCTTAACTCAGGGACAAGGGGATTCCCAAGAATTTAACTAAGTGCTTGAATATTAACTAGAAACGAGGGCCTGGGAGTTACCGGTTTTCTGACTCCTTTATGATGACCCGGTGTTTGTGTATCCCTGACTTCTCTGCCCCAGAAATAAAATGATGCCATTTTAAAAACTTGACTACTGGGGCATCTGTGTGGCTAAGTCGGTTAAGCATCAACTCTTGATTTCAGCTCAGGTCATGATCTTGTGGTTTGTGGATTTGAGGCCCATGCTGGGCTCCGCACCAACTGTGTGGAGCCTGCTTAGGATTCCCTCTCTCTGTCCCTCTCTTTCAAAATGGATAAATAAACTTTGAAGAAAAAAAAAACACCAAAACCCCTGACTATTAGTATAACGCGTTATGAAATTGTATGTGGTATCACATGTAGAACAGTTTTACAGAAGCAGGACATGGAAAAGAACATATAGAGGGTTTCTATGCTGCTGGAATGGAGTGGAGAGTCTGTCAGGAGGAAGACATTTGGAGGACAGTGGGAGGCAGGAGAGGCCCGAAGCTTCATGCAGCCCAGTCCTGATGCCTCCCACGTCCTGTTGGGCAGAAGAGCCTCTCCCAGCCTGAAGGGAGGGGAAGCAGGGAGGCTGCTGCAGGTGGCCACCAGAAGCCTGACGGGGAGCTGGATGGTGTGGTGTCCCACCTGGGTGCTGAGACCTCCGGGCTCAGATGGTAGGAGGCTCTAACACAGGGATGCACGCCTCCCTTCTGAGCTCAGGGCTGCAAGGCTGCCAACGTGGAAAGAACAGGGAGGGAGAGGTGGGTGAGCAGGCTGCATCTCCCAGGGACCATCTGCTAGGCCCTCAAGCCCCCTCCTCTGCTTTATTCTGCTTTGCCCTTGGTTTGTCCCGTTCATAGGACTCGGGGCCGTTTGCAATTATTTTACTTATGTTTACTTATTTGTGTTTCTCTTTCCTCAGAGAACAAGCTATTCCAGGGCACAGACTGCCTGTCTTACCTACCCCTGTGGCCCCACACCCAGCTCTGACGGCTCAGTGTGTCCTCATCGGCTGGAGGCAAAGAATAAGACACTGGGAAAGCTTTCTGCTCTGGTCTTAGAGCAATATTCCACATCCGTGACTCTGAACTTAAGCTGTACGTGGTCACAGGAATGGTGGTACACAAGAACGAACCCAGATAAGGTCTTCTCATCATGTTTAACCATGACGAGAAACGGCTGTGGACACACAGAGATGCGTGCAAGACAACAGCCACTTCAGAACGCAGACAGTTGAGGGATGGAGTGAATTTTTACAAGTTCTAAAATATCTGAGGAAATTCTCCAAACATTTAATAAACAAAGGATCAAGACATTTCATCACTGAAAAGGAAACAGTTCATCAGCGTGATGGGTACGTGTGTCCACACAAACACACATTACCTTGATGCTGTTCTTAAACAGGAATCCCGGCATGGAGAAGCCCTTTTTTTTATCAAGTGGTTCACTGAAAATGACGATCTGCTCAAAGAGAAAAACCCGCCTCTCTTTACAGCGAGGCAGAAGTCCCGAGTCTTGGTCCGTGACCAAGAATGTGTCCTGCAGGAGCAGCTTGCCCTGGGCAACAATTTTACCCTAAAAGGGGGGGGGGGTGCAAAGGAAGAGAAGAGAACATTGCATTCTAAGTTAAGATACAGGAAGTTCTGTTTCCTTTCTTGTTCCCATAGAATAATGTACATTTCTTCTATTAATTAAAGAGCTTAAATTTTTCTTTAATTATAATGAGTTCTTAGCCCCCAACAGAATAGTCATCTAGACAAAATTCTTGCCAACCTCTGTAGGGGTCTCTGGCCTCCGTTACAATCAAAGACAAGGTGGACTGAAAGTGTATAAATAGTTCACTGAACCAGGCTGTCAAGGCGCAATCCCTGTGCCAGCTGCACGGGCACCCTGGCAGGACCCATTAGAAAGACACAGGGTCCTGCGCTTTCAGAAGCCCTCCAGGAGATTGTGCTTTCTTGAGAACCACAGAGCCCGAACTTTAAACCCTAATTCTCTAGTAGAACAGTAGGCAACAAAAGCAAAAACTTGTCCTCTTTCCTTACTCAGTAGTTGAATTTTTAAAAATTCGGAATGTCTTTTAAGGTACTAATAGGCAACGTATAATATGCCTGGTCTGGCAACTCCTAGGGAAGTCTGGTAGAGTAACACTGAACACAGCTGCCCTGAAGTCAAGCTCCCAGGGACGATGGATGTGCAAGGGGCCCCTTGCCTCCCACCACCTGCCGGGGAAGGAAACTCTGCTGTTACAGCACCAGAGGCTCCAAGAGACAAAGCAGAGTCCTGCCTGTTTCCGCCATCAGGCGCTGGGCTTTGAGCAGAGGAAGGTCCTCAAAAAGCAAATCAAATGCACCAAAAAAAAAGTTGAAAGAAAATATCAATCAGGTTCAAGTAAAGTGAGAGAAGACAGAAAACCAGGCACAAGGATCAACTTTCTACTGGGAAGATAAATAATCCAAGACCAGAGAAAGTGACAGAAGCCAGAGGGGTGACTTTAAACAACAGGCGCATTACGTCAAATCCCTGCAGCCGCCCGACGTTCATCATGTCGTTGCACCGCTTGGGTACGATGCACATGACTTCCACTGCTCTCTGCAGGTGTGTGTGTGTGTGGGGGGGGGGGGGGGGGGAGGGGGGGGGGGGGGGAGAGAGAGAGAGAGA
>NW_024412377.1:11020373-11149799 GCF_014898765.1 Herpailurus yagouaroundi | reverse complement strand
GAGAGAGAGAGAGAGAGAGAGAGAGCGCGTGAGAGATAGCACCAATGGTCAGCGCCCTCCGGGGAGGGTTGGTGTGCTTACCCTCACATCCACCCCCAAGTCCACCTCCCGACTTCCCCACCCCCTCGTGTACACAGGGCACATCCCAGTGGAGGGACTCAAGGCCCCAGGGACAGACTCCTCCAGGAGTGGGCTGCTTGGGAGACATGGGAGACATGGGGGGATTAGGGGAAAGCTGGGCCAGCACACTGGGGGGAGGTAGGTACCTCTAATTCTGATGTATCCAGGCTAGCTTTTTTGGAATACTTGAGGAAGTCCTGCAAGAAGCACAGAGAGAACATGATAGGGGCGATGATCACACAGCAGCTACGCAGCTAACCTTCTGAATCATTCCTGATGTGCCAGGCACCGGGCCAGGCGCTTGAGCTGCATGTTCTCAGTTCTTTCTCCCAATAACTTGGTGAAAAGATACCCTTACGTGGATTTCAAGCTGTAGCAGAGCAAAATCAACCAAATCTAAGCAGGTAATGGCTCCTCTTTTACTCCAAGACAGCTCTGATCTCTGTAGATACCCAGCTTCCAAGTTATATATTCGTATTCGAAGGAATCTCAATACATTTCAACAGTCACTTTTGTCCCAGAAAACCGTGTGGCTTTGCCTTGAATCGTGCTTAGAAATCTAAACCACTCAAGGGTCCTGAGCCCTGTCAGAGCCAAAAGAAGCAACAGGTGGGGACTGACATTTGAATTTAACCCAGGACCCCAGGAAGATGAGGGAACATATAGAGTCGACAGAGCCAGGAAAATGGTTCTGTGGTGAGGAAAAAGTTCACTTCAACTAACATTTTGATTCAGACCTTGATGTAAAGGTGCCTTATTAGATTTTAAGAAATTTACTCTGAAATATTTAAAATCAGAAGAAGACTGCTGGGTATTTTTTCACAGGAAAGAGTCCCTTCACCTGCCCAAACTTCCTTCCCCTCACTCGTCTGGCCTTCTCACCAAACAAACGCCCGACTCCCAGTCTGCACCCAGCAAACACTCACCTTCAGGAGCAGCTGGTACTTCATGATCCTCTGCACTGGTTTGATGAGCAAATCTGTGAGCTGCAGCCTGTGGCCAAGACGCTGCTTTAGGTCCTGGGGTTTTAAAGGAGAGAAGAAAGGTCTTAAGTGTTGTCTTTTAAAAGGCGGTTGTCAAGTCAGTCTAACGGTCGGAAATGCTAACTACACGGCAGGAAAGGCAGTGGGGAAGACGGCCACGCTGCACAAAACCCAACCAGGCCCGCACGACTTCTCAGAGTGGCCTCTTCAACGTCCGAGGGCTATTTGTAAAAGTCTTTTTTCCTTGTTTAAAGACCTTCTTTCAATTGCCTTCTTTTATTCATACAAACACGTTTTATTTTTAGGCTAAACGTTTAGATCATGAGTTATTCTGCATCTGTAATGAGACTTAGGTTCAAAACTGCTTAAATAAATCCCTTTATTTTAACAATGACCCCAGTCTTCTGAAAGCTAAGGGAGTACACAAGCCCAGGCTGAACTCCTACTCATTTCTCTGACTTACAGGAAAGAAACAGGTTCAGAACTCTCATAACTGAGGCTAACTTCCTGAGACTTGCTTCATTCCTGGCAAACATGATATTTTAATTTTTGACATCAGCCTTAACAAAAGATTCAGAAATGCTTTGTTTCCATCTTGGGTCTTACCTCAAAAAAGGTATCAATGTATTCTGAGACAATGTGCTCAGACTTTGGTTTATTTTGACAATAAACTATGTACATGTGCAACCTTCTCTCCTAGGAATGAAAAAGGCAAACAGATGGGTTAAAACAACTGGAAGTTCAACTAGAATATAAGAGTACATGCACATTTCAGCACATTCATAAAGGGAATTTTCTTAAAACCGTGGTTCAGGCCCGTGGGAGCACATTCCAGATACATGACTAGGGTAGCATTCTGCTTTGTAGCCCCCAAAGCAGTCTGTCCTCATCGCCCTCTTAGGTATTTCAGACCCCTCACTTTACCCGGCAAATAGCAACCAGGGGCAACAAGAGGACGGGGTTCTTGGTTTCAAATGAAGAATGACTGTCGCCCCTCCAAATGGCCCAGTGGTCTTGGGAAGTGTTGGTTTTAGCACACAAGAAAAGCCTCTTTAATCTCAAACGCTGAAGGCAGGGAGACAGGTACCCAGCAAGCCATCCCTCAATCCGGTGATGCTCAAAGTGTGGTGTGCAGAGCTCTGGGGGCCCCTGTGGCCTTTCAGGGGATCCAGAGGGTCAAAAGTATTTTCCAACTAATACTAAGATGTCATTTACCCTTTTCTTCGTGCTGATGTGTAAAACCAGCTGGCATCTTGGCAAATATTCACCCCCCCACATTGGCAAGAAGACTGCCGGTTTTACCTCAGAATGTCCCGGATTCAGTAATAAAAGTCCATTTTCTTTAAACTCAGCCATGGAGTATATATCTTTTTAATGTTCTTGTGACAAAACAGAGGTCCTCCCTCGTAACACTTCTGGTGCATATGATGGGTTGTCTCAAGCAAAACCATTTGTGGCACTGAGCTGGGGGCTAAATTAACTGTTGGTTTTTGAGGACTGCCATTTTTACTTGAGAGAGGATGGACACAAAATGTAATTACTTATACTTGGGTATCTGGCAGACATTTTCTGGAACATGAACAAAAGAAGCGTGTCGTTCCAAGGCAAACTGGCAGTATCTGTTAATAATAAAACTCTGAGCTGTCAAGGTAGAGAACTGTGGAAAACCCACACATGCCACTGTTTTCTCGACAACACCTAAAGACTGGTCTAGAAAGAGGGGTGGTGACATGAACAATTCTGACTTTTTGATACTGTATAACAAAATGTCTCAGCGTCTGGAAGATCTAACCTGGTGAACTGACCAGTATTTTCCAACTGACCAATGCATGATCTCACAAGCTGGTGTGAGGGTGAAAGCCTGTAAATGCGAGCTGCCTCCATGGCTTCTAGTGTAACAGCAAGGGAGAAGTCCAGCAAGGGCTTGTCCGATTCTACATGGTAGCTAAGCTTTATGATATTATCACTTGTTCGAGTTTTGGTGTAACATCTCAGAAAACTAGCCATAATTTTCTGAAAAGAGTATCAAAATACTTGTACCTTTCCAGCTCGATCTGTATGAGGACGGATTTTTTTTTCATATATTTTAACCACAAAAAATTCCACAATAGAATGAATGTAGAAGTAGATATAAAAAAAAAAAATCCATCTGTTTTCTGTTAAGGCAGACATTCAAGAGGTTTGCAAAAAATGCCAAAACTCTTATCACTAATTTTTTTTTTTTTACGGAAGAATTTCCTAAAGAGACCTTTAACGTTAACATATTTCAGATCTGCACATATATTTGGCTCCTATGCGAAACCTCCTGTCTGTTTAGGTACATCCCCTCTTCACTAAACACGTGTCTGTCCACAGACAGACATCCCCAGATGTTCTGCTTCAGGTCTGCCTCTGGTCCTCCTGGCCACTCTGTACTGCCCTGAGCTAAACAGCCAGCTGGGGCTTGGTGACCAGGAAAGCAGGTCATTTGTGTCCAAGAGGGGGGCTTAATTCCAATTCGCTGACACTGCACGGTTTGATTTTATTCTCAACAGAAGACCTTTTGTAAACTACCAGTGAGTTCTCCTTTAATCTGAAAAATCAGTTACTAAGCATGACCATATCAGAACAGAACATAAATAATGTTATTGTACTGACATGTTTAACAAAAAGGGATCCTAGTTTTTCTGGATCTTCAAGGCACTTCTCCAACTCTCCTAAAAAAAAGCTGAAATGAGAAGAGAAATATTAGAGCCATTTCCAATTTGGCCTTCTGATTTTATTTTTATTTATTTAAAAAAAATGTTTAAAATATTTACTTATTTATTTTTGAGAGAGAGGGAGAGAGAGAGGCACAGAGTACAAGCAGGGGAGGGACACAGAGAGAAGAAGGCACAGAATCTGAAGCAGGCTCCAGGCTCTGAACTGTCAGCACAGAGCCCGATGTGGGGCTCGAACTCACAAGCTGTGAGAGATCATGACCTGAGATGGAGTCGGACGCCCAACCGACTGAGCCACCCACGTGCCCCTGGCCTTCTGATTTTAGACTGAGGTTTAGATTTCAAAATAGTCTGTTTTGACACAATCAACTGGAAAATGTAAGGTATGCACTTAAGAAATGTAATGTGCACAAAAAACATTTTGTTAGGACAGAAACCACAAGAGACACACAATTAAAAAAGACAAGGCAGAATGAGACCATCCCATGACCGGCAACCTTTCCTTCTCTTGGACAATCCACATTTTTTGTCTCATTTTTCTTAAGGACACAAGCAAATATGTATCATGGCCGAATACTGAGAAAAAAATAAAGGTTTCCAAGATGATTGCTTGTTTTTATTTCTGAAAACTTGAGATTCATATTCATTCTATGATAATTTTTAGGGAGCTCAGATTGGGGAAGAATAGACGTAAAATACTGAATATGTTACCTGTGTCAGTTTTATAAAGTTTTCTTAAATACTATCCAAATTAGCCTCTAGGTTAGGAGTATTAGCTCCCATTAAGACAGAAATCAGGTGTAAGCACAGAAACAGAAGAGCTGTGCACAGTCGCTCTTTCTCCCTTCTGGGCCACAGCTGACTTTAAGACATCTGCCCACCTTAGTGATCACTTACCCACGCTGATATTTATGTGTGCTATTTTATTTTTTTACTTAAGGTTTTTTAAAAAATTTATTTTGAGATATATAGAGAGATAGAGCGTGTGGGGGGGAGCGGAGAGAGAGGAAGAGAACCCCAAGCAGGCTCTGTGCTGATTGCACAGAGTCCAATGTGGGGCTCAAACCCACAAACCGTGACCTCACGACCTGAGCCAAAGTCGGATGCTTAACCGACTGAGCCACCCAGGCGCCCTGTTTGGTATTTTATTAACCCGCAAACCAGCACATCAATGAATGCTATGTGGAAGTTTCTAGCACTTGGGGTTTTAAGACAGCTCTGCACCCTGTGGCAGGCCCCACCTCCAGGTGGTCGTCCCAGGAGCACTGTGCCGTTTTCCCCTCCCGTCACAGCTTCCGAACCAGACCTGGAAGTGGCAGACTAGAGAGTGGCACCAAAGATCCCTTCTTACACTTAGATTCGCTGTAGTTTCTTGGGAAGTCTCTGAATTACGCCGTGTCTGAAGTTGACCATTCTGTATTTAGGAGTCCAACTGAGTTAGATACTATGGGGTAATAGGAAAATGGTGACCCTGTACCTGGGTTCAAAGGCTTTACACTCTATTAGGACAGATACATTTAGAAGTAATAAAACACTACTTGATACACCTACCACGATAACCCCTCCTTGTATCTGCATAGGATTTTACAGTTTAAAAAGCACATTTATGTATGCTATCTGCAAAGAGGAGGGAGCGCGTCTAATTGACAGTGATCATTTGACCTGGGCTTCGAAAGTGATGGGAACGTGTTCTAGGCTGAGAGGACAGGAGTGCACATAAAAACAGGAAAGCAGGTGGCCAGTCTAGGTCATGGGAACAGAACAGTGCAGCTGGAACATCCCACGACAATATCAACGGCTGGCATTAAGCAATCCGCAAATGGTTAAGGATTTTTAAAATTAGGAGTAAGGTGGGGCGTCTGGGTGGCTCAGTCGGTTAAGCATCCAACTCTTCGGCTCAGGTCACGATCTCATGGTTTGTGGCATGAGCCCCATGTCGGGCTCTGTGCTGACAGCTTGGAGTCTGCTTGGGACTCTCCCTCTCCCTGTCCCTCCCCTGCTCGTGCTTGCTCACTCTCACTCTCTTTCTCTCAAAATAGATAAAATAAACTTAAAAAAAGCAGCAGTAAGGTGACCTGAAGGGGCAAATGTATTGTGGTACCAGCCCCCATGTGGATCTCCTCCTGATGAGGACGGGTTCAACCATGTATTGGGGCTCAAATCTGATTTTCGTGTGCAGGTAGGTCTACTTTTTCCATTAAAATTCTTGGAAAAAACAGTATCTTGAAAGCCCTCTAAAATAATTTGTAATTATTCAACAGATGGCTGCAATTCTAACTGGAAATTTTACTGAAGCTTACTCTACATAGATGTTATTCTGAGCACTTTACATATGTTACCTCAGTCTCCCTTCACCAAAAACCCCGTGCGGTGGATGGTAAGACTATGAACTGCATTGTGCAGATGAAGGCCGGAGACAGGGAAGGGAAGCAAATGGCTCAAGGTCAGGACTAGGTTCTGAACTCAGGCAGTCAGGCCAGCCACCCCCAGGCGGGCTTCCCGGATGGACCAGCACACAGAAGAGACTCTTCCCCTGGCCACGAGATGCTACCACAAAACTCCTTGGCACATTGTATTTCCTTTGCACCAGCTACCTCCACGAGGTTACAGGTGATAAAAGGAAGCGAACCGGTAAACACCCGTTACCATCTGCCTGACACGATGCAGTTTAGCAAGGGAGGACGCTGGGTGTGCACCGTCAGGCATGGCATGTATTTTACGTACTCTCTGTGCCAGTCATAAATCTGATGGATGTTGCCAAATACAATCTTGTCCTTCCCTTTCATGTCATCAGGAACACCATCTTCTTTCATGAGAGCCATGTAGCCCTGTGAGCATTTACAAATAAGTTTGTTTCAGTGAACGTATTGGAGTCAGATAATGATTTATGGATCAACGCTCATAAAGAACAAAACAGACATCTGCAACGCCTCACAACCCTTTCTTCGTTTAAAAACAAGCAAAAATCCTATATGAAAAGTGTCTTTCACTGGCACCACATGTACGGTCATATGCCATGCCAAGATTTTCTCTCCTTGAACTATTGGGAATTAATAGATCCAAATTCTTCTAAGGAACTGAAGACATTTAAATGTAAATGGTTTCACAAAAACAAATCATCTTATCAGCTTGTAAACATTAACTATTTGGCCAAAAACATATCTCCTCTGTTCTCAGCATAATATAAACAGATTTCCTTTTCTTTTTGGATTATCTACATACTTCGTTAAATGAGAATTTAACAACATTCCTTTCATAAATTGATTTTTTTAACAGCAGTTGATTAAATATGTTGCTAAAATGTGGCTTACAACTTCCATTTAACTTGAATGGGATTCAGCCTTGACCGGAATCTCTTAAGAAATTCAACTTATTTTACTGTTAACAATAACCGCAGGCAGACACATCGAGCTTGCTACATCTTTGGTTACAAAATTAACTGTAAAAGCCGTTACTTTTAATGGAATGAACACCCAAAAAGTATCAACCTAGATATATTTACAAAGCTGAAAGAACAGTAGTATCTTATGGTATAAAAACAGCTTTCTGCTGAGTTGAGTTTACAAATATGATTATGCCCTGAACTTCAATGCCAGGGATGAGCCTGGAGATGGCCTCGATCCAGTGTGGATGGCACTAGTTTTGTCATGGCTCCACAGTGCACAGCAACTTCTGGGCAATGCCGCTAGTGCTGCATTTCTTCCGTGAAAAGTGTAAGTAGGTGGCCTAGTGCTGTGACAGAGCAGCCCCGAACCCAGGTGGACCCAGGGTGGATCTGAAGCCACAGCTGGCCACGCTGACTTTTTCCACCACTGACGCTCTCCTGTTTCTGCAGGGATATCCACTTTTGTAAATCATTAAGGGCAAGATCCCCAAAAATAAACGCAGTGGTTGGCTGAAATAATTTAAAAACTTAACTGTAAAAAAAGATGACCATGTCAAAGATGCGTTATGTGAAAAAAGCATTTAAAGGTGAATACAGATTAAGATAATTGGCTAAATTTCACTTTTCACAAACTTAGTTTTCTTGGCGGGAGGGGGTGTCAAATGTTTTTAAAGTTTTTGAGAAGTTATTGGTGTACATGTTTGATACTCCCTTGACAACTCTTGGTGTCTGATATAGGTCATTAAATCTCTGAAAACACAGACCTCAACCACACAGCCGAGGTCCCGCACATAGTCACGCTCTGTCTCCACTAGTTCTTGCAAAACATAGCTGGAAAGAGAGAGAAAAACGAGTGTTAGGACCCCAACTCTTCATTTTCTAAATGAATTCTTTAGCACTTTGCTTTTGTCAGGTCAGACTCCTGCTGGGACTGGATCTGTAATGTATCAAATTTACACAATTGGGTCTCTAATTCTTGAATGTCCCAAATCACTTACAGGTTCATGTACATGAACCATGACAGCTGTGGACTCTAATCACATATACAGACAATAAAGAGAGGCTTAGACATAAATTTGTCATAAAGGCACAACGTTAAAGGAAGCAAGTTTGTTTTGTTTTGAAACAATTATTTTAAGCTTCACTGGACATGTAAGAAAAAATTTTAACTCAGATATTTAAAGCCTTGGGTCTGACCACTCATAACTGTTTAAGGCCTCTCCGATAAGAGGAGACAATCGGTTGCTCTGAAAAGCAAACCACCTCGGCCGGCCTTGAAAAGGTCTGTTGGTCTGTTCATTCGACCAGCACTGAGTGGGCATCTCGTACCAGATACAGACTGCTGGGAGAGAGCACTCAATAAAATCCAGTATCTGCCCTCACGCAGCATACAAGTTTTCCCTCTTCTCCAAAGGCAAGTTTAAACCTTTTGTAATGTTTTTCAGGACTCTTTACCGTAAGCAGCTTTACTGGAACTGAGACGCTATCAGGAAGGTGTGTTTGAAAAATATTCAAGTGTTTTGAATCAAATTACATCTGATTTTATGTTGCTTTCTTTTCCTTCACAACTATACATATGATAGAAAGCACAGCACTTTCCCCCCTAGAAGTGACAGGAGACATGCATGTATCATTTATAAATAAAGTACAACATGCAAATAACAAAAAATAGAGCTACAGGGGCACCTGGCTGGCTCAGTTGGAAGAATGTGTGACTCTTAACCTTGGGGTTGTGAGCTCAAGCCTGACGCTGGGCATACAGCTTATAAAACAAACGAACAAACATTTTTCCAAACTCTAAGAAAAACAAACAAACAAACAAACCACAAACACCTGCAGCTAAGGCTTACTGCACCCTTAAGAGGTTCTGAGAGAATTTCAAACATATACACAATTATTCCAAGAGAGACCCTGGATCTCCTGGTTGCCCTGATTCAGAGATGAACCCCAGTCACATTTTTGAAGGCGACGAAGACCAGAGCACAGCCGACAGTGACACTGGAAACATCTCTTACTGCCGTCTCTTTAAGGAGCTGGATTTCCTTTCCTCCATCTCATCAATGGGCGAAGAGGAGGAGAGAAGGGAGTTGTCGGAAGGGTTGAAGGAGGGGCTGCTACTGTCTCCCTGGTCAACAAGGAGTGAGCTGGGCCGGTCCTCCAGAGCCTGAAAGAAAACCAGACCACCAGTCATGTTTCCAGCCTACAGTCCACGAGGCTGAAATTAGGATCGGAAAATCTCATAAACCAGAAAATACAGAAAGCCGGACTATAAAATGAGAAGATCCACATTTGTGATATTACACGGTATTTGGTAACAAAACCCCCCACTATTAATACCAATATGGAGCAAGAGGAGCTGGGTAGATAAGTCAGAACAAAGAGGACAGTGAATTTATATGCATTAATACATTCTATTCTTTGTCACCAAATAATTAGAAATGATACAACTTGTGTACAGCAGAGCATTGCACCCATCTCTGGACGTATCACGAATTTCGAACGTAGCCATTTTCTTCTCGGTTATATTCCTGTCCAGTGCGGGGAACCTCCTCCGTCAGGCCAGCCGACCCCAGGCACATCACCGGGGTCCCTCAGTGGTGGCTACATGGCAACGTCGGCGTTCTGCGTTAAAGAACGTGGGCTTTGTTTCTTCATTATCCACGAAGCCTTGACTCCCGCGTCAGTGCACACAGATCGCCCAGTGAAACGGATCTCTGTTTCTGGACACTTGCGACCTCCCTCCTCTTGGGCAGCAGCAGCCGTCATGCTGTCTTGATGACGCATCCTAGACTCTCACTCCCCACTGGATTTTGGTTTTCACGAGTGACTGTTTTCAGTGTCGTATGCCCTGCGGAACCTCGAACAGAGCTCTGCGGTGTGGTCAACACATCTGACTCGGAAGTGGACTTCTGCCCCTGGATTAATGTGACAACGATTAGCGGCTGTTTGCTTTCTCGCTGGTACATATTAACTGTGCTTCTTACCCTGAATTCCTAAAGCTCCTAGGGGTATGGGTTACGGTTCTTTTAAAATTTCCAAAGCACCCAGCTGGAGATGCAGAGACGATCAAGGGGCAGTTTACCAACTGAACTGGGAAAGTGTGATTAGCTTATCTTCAAACGAAAAGTTCAAAACAAACTTCAGGACACTTAATATTTCCTATCAAATCAAAACCTCCAATGCTCGTCCAATTTTCTCCCCTTGAGGGTAGCAGACCAGTGCAGGCTTTGTCACTAAGCACAGCTCTAAGGACACAAAGTCAGTCCATGTAATTTTGTTCACCAAACCCACGGAGCTGTGGAAACACACCAACTGCTGTGCTTATTTGTGATAAACCGTCAAGGAACGGGGCTTGATGAGAAAACAGCACTCTTATTTTTAAGTAAATAGTTATTGACCTTTACTGGAAGCCAGCACTCTACGGGAAATAGCAGGGCCTTGCTCTGTGCTCATGGATCACGGCGACAGGGGTCTGGAGGAGAACGGGGTGCTTCGCACTGTCTCCCGTCTAGGCCTGCAAGGAAACAGCTGATGCTCGTTGGATTCAATTCTGCTCCTTTCAATGGTGATAAAAAATAAAGAAAACCAAGAAGATGTCTGTAGATGTCCCTTCAAACAGAGCTGCAAGCAGGGTGCTTCACTGGGGTCTGTGAAGCTCTGGTCTCCGGCTGGAGGAGCGGCTGTCTGGACCCCAAAGGACAGAGGTGCCGGGCATGAACCCAGCTGGGCAGCCGGAGAGGGTGCAGACGCCCCGGCGGACGCGATGGTGGTTTGGTGTTCCTGCCCGCCGGTTCTCACACAGGCGGCATGACCAGGGAAAGGCCACCACGGGATTGAAACTCCTGGGACGTCACAGAGTCGGATGGATTACCTATCTGCGAAGCACTACGGGTTTGGTGGTGTATTATGGGCAGGTTCCCTCTGTTCCTTAGATGCAGGCAGGTCTGCACAGACAATCCATCTCCTCTAAGGTTAGTTTTGATAAATTTCCAGGTTGTGAAATTTACTTTCAAAGAGCTTAACAGAAGGTGTTACGGTTATTTTAATTTCCTTAGTTTGCCACTTCCATATAATTCCATGTTTTGTGGATTTGTGCCTCCTCTGTATTTTCTTAAGAAGGTTATCTGATGTTTATTACTTCTTTTTTTTTTTTTTTAATTTTTTTTTTCAACGTTTATTTATTTTTGGGACAGAGAGAGACAGAGCATGAACAGGGGAGGGTCAGAGAGAGAGGGAAACACAGAATCGGAAGCAGGCTCCAGGCTCTGAGCCATCAGCCCAGAGCCCGACGCGGGGCTCAAACTCACAGACCGCGAGATCGTGACCTGGCTGAAGTCGGACGCTTAACCGACTGCGCCACCCAGGCGCCCCTGATGTTTATTACTTCTTGAAAGAACACGTTTTTGGTTTTATTTATTCTACTGTTTTTCTGTTTTCCAACTCATTAATTTCTCTTGCTCTTCTAGTATTCTTGAGGTAGATGTTTATTTCACTTATTTTCATTCTTTCTCAGATCTCCCTTTATATTTCAATCGACGAAGAAAAGAAAACCCCAGGGTCAAGTTCAAACAGTCGCTGTGGCTGTTGGCCACTGCTGCCTTACTGCCAATGACGTGCAGGCAAGACGCATCCTCTTCCAAGTCCTGGTAGGATCAGGAATGTGGGGATGAGAGAGAGGCCGAAATCCCAGGAAATAGTTTTCAGGGTAGTTTTTATTTTTCCAACAGACTCCGCAGGTTTTAGGGTTAAGTTCAGGTGCCTGAACGTCACGCTGCACAAGAGCTGAACAGCTTCTTCCCAGTCCAGTTAAGCTAACATGTAGCTTTTGAAGGGTAACTGATTCAGTGTGCAAATTCTACTACCAAGGCGCTACAGCCTGAGAGGCCACCCATAAGAAAACAGGGGCAGATGACTATGCATCTCTGGCACGTGATAAGTGTGCAGGGGGAGCTCAGGGTCACGTGAGAGGGCAGGCTAAAGGGTATTAACATGATTCAGAGTTTTCATTGACAAAAAGCAGTTCTCGTTTGACATCAGAGGATTAGTGACAGGAAATCAACACACAGCAATGTGTCCCTTGAGTCAGAAAAAGAGGGCAGGATCTAGATTACATTCCATGGACAATGAAGAGGGGGCGAGTCCATCCCAAACAGCATAAATACGGTCCTTCCACCAGGGAAAGGGCAGGCATTAGTGACTCTGCCCATGTGGATGGGACCTTGCTAGCAGCGTAGCAGCAAACAGCACTTGTACCGAGCGTAGAGCTAAAAGACACAGGCTCAGAGAGCCTAAGCGTAAGCAGCAGTGTTTGAACACAAGTCTACCTGACTCCAAAACCTACGCCCTTTCCACGACGCCAAGAGCTTTAGGCCTGTTAACTGAAGGAGAAACGTAAGTGAGTAGAAAGAACTTAGTTTCGACCGGTAAAGTTCAATGCCTTAAAACTGAGAATAAGGAATAAAGCAGTAAGAGCTGAACGAAACCGTGTCGTAGAACTCCTCTGCATTGGAAGCGCATCTGAATTAATCAGAAACCAATCTCTGTCCACTTAAAATGGAATGCGATGTCAGTACTTGCACAATGATGGCCTGGCAGGGTGACAAAGAGTTGCCTCAGAGCATTGCTTGGGAAAACTATTTCAATTATTAGACAAGAATAATTTTAATGATCATATAACTGAGGAGTATAAATGTTGTAAAAATGTTTAAGGGTGTTTGAAAGCTCACTGGGTACAACTTAAGTACCCTTTGTTTAGACCATCAATCGAGTTGTCTCAAAGAGACAGCCAGGATGTGCTTTAGCGCAGTTCAAACTGCAATGATCCCAAATTCTTGACCAGTGGGGTCAAGTTCTTGGGTTGTCTACCAAGTACTAGCAACCTTCGTAACTTCCAAGCCCATCATGTCACTTTCAGAACATGACTGCCTGAGAAGAAATTCCAGTGATGGTGGAGTGAGACAGTCTGGAGTTTTTCTTGACAGAATCCCCACTTGACTGAGTCAACCACAGTCTCATTAGTTTGGAAGTGTCTGAAGGTGTGCTGAGGGTCAGTGGTAGCAGAGATAGGTTGACAGTTTCTTTTGTAGTCTCTGATGATTAGAATGATCAGATGATTGATTAGAAGCTGTCTCGGGGTAGAAGAAATGGGAATGATCTAACATTACCCAGTTAATACCTGATGGAAGGAAGATAAATGTCTAAACTTAAAAAGTATACTCTTTGATCTGGCAACTCCAACGTTGAAAATCTACCCTACAGACACAACCACGCACACATAGCCAACATGGGTGTTTACAGTAGTGCAAAACTGAAAACTTTATACACACACACATACACACGTATGTATTATTACTAGGGATGTATTTAAATAAATTATAGCATAATGAGGTCTCTGCTCCTTCGTGGCTGGTTAAGTTTTTAAACTCTGTGGCTTTAGTTTTTTCATGTGTAAAATAAAATGACAATAGTGTGTACCTACCTCCTTGGACTTCCAATATGTTAATACATGCTCAGCACTTAGAATGGGGCCTGGGTTAGAGTAAGCCCTCACGAGATGATCACTGCCATCGATACAGTGGACTACTATGCAGCCAGTACAAAAAATGAAGTAAATCTGTATGTACTGATGTGAGAAGATCCTCAAGATATACCAAGTCTCAAAATCTTAAAAACTCCACAAATCCACTCTGAAAGAAAGAGCAGGCACAAGCATCCTGTCCCTCTCACCTCCCCGCATATGTGTGCACCTGCCGAGAAAACATCTGCAGGGAAATCTACCAAACTGATCACAGTGGTTACCTCTGGAAGATGGACTGGTAAGAGAGGCTGGGGGCTTTTATTTTCAGAGAGGTGACGTTTAAATGATGTTAAGTCACTTTACGGGAGTTGTAGGATATAGTAATGTAAATGTTGTTGCCAATAATGGTTTTTCCATCTCATAGGAAAACTGAAGAAACACAGAATTGCTTTGAATCAGTTAGAAGCAATGTACACCTATCTAACTTCAAATCAGTATTGTTGACTTTGGGGCTTTTATTAAACAAATCCATGTTGACCAACTGGAAATGCAGAGGTCACTCAGAAAATAAAGCCCTTACATAATAATGCAAGCTTTTCTCTCCTGTACACTGTAAATCCGGAAGAAAGACCTCAGAGACAGCAAAAGAAACTGTCAACCTATCTGTGGGTACCACTGAGCCTGGGCACACCGTGGACGAGTGGAGCCGACCCGACCACAGCTGTAATGGTGTTAGCACTGCTATCAGTGAGGGTGCAGGAATGGATTATAATCTTGGCTCCTGGGAGGCACCTCCAATCTCCTGGGATATCTTTCTTGACAGGAATGTTTGTTTACAGAGGGGCCTCGGGCCAAGACAGAGCGTCTATGCCAACGGTATGACTCTTGCTGGGGGCTTTGGGCCACGTGGGGTCCTGCTTTCTGGAGGGGCAGGGGACAAAGGGGAGCCACGCAAGCAGTCAGTCTTGCGTCCATGACTGAGCTCAAATAAACACTCTGAACACCAGGGCTCGGGTTAGCATCCCTGGCTGGCCAGACTCTCCCGTGTGTGACATGCAATGATGTCAGACACCACTGTCAGGACAGGAGACGTCAGCACTCTGCATGACCCTACCGGGAGGGGACGGCTGGAAGCCTGAACCCTGAACCACAGCTGCACCCTGCCCCGTGTCACCTCCTCCCTGGCTGACTTGAATATGTCCTTTCACAGTATAAACCACAAATGCGGGCACAACGCCTTCTCTGAGTTCTGGAAGTCGTCCAAGCCAATGACTGAACCTGAGGGTGATGTTGGGGACCCCCAAACTGGCAGGGTGGTCAGAAGGGAGGGTGGCCTTGGGGTCTCCACCTGTGTAACACGCCCCAAGCACATTCAGCAGCCCCGAGAGCGGTTTCCAAAGCTCAGGCTCGCTCTGTCTGGGAAACCTTACCATCTTGCTCTTCACGAGTTCTTCAATCGCACTCACGAGCTCGGCCGCACTTGGCGTTTCGGAGCTGGTGGGCCGGACTAATAACCGGGAAGAGGCCTACGGAAGAAGTTAAGAAAAAGAAAGGGGGGAGGGGGAATGCCTCACGTTAGTCACCGGACAGACAGTAAATTCTCCTGCAAGCTCAAGCTCTTTTTCAAAGTAAGTCCAGACAAAAAGACCACAAGTTTGTCTTTGTTTGCATTTATTTAAAGTCATCCTTTTAAATTTACAATATTCTGACATGAAATATTAAATAAAACCTGTCTGGGATACATGTGGAAAGCAGACAAAGTCTGTTTTTTAATCCTCAGTCATGTAACATCATAATGTTTTTCAAAAGAGGTGACCGGGCACGGGGAGATTCTTACGATAACTTTGGCAACTACCAGCAAGGCTAGTGGCTAAGCAGGAAAAAAAGGACGGAATCTGATCAACGGAAGAATGAAAGGCTTAAGTTCTAATGAGTGAATCCTTAAACAACCCGGAAAACAAAACAGGATACTAAAAATGGCTTTCCTGTGTTTATGGGGTTAAAAGAAAGAAACAAGAAAGAAAAGGAAAGGAACCAGGGTGCACTGACCAGACAGGGCAGAGGGGGACGAGCTCACCATTTTCTGTGCCATCCATTTCCCCAATGATTAGTGCAGAGTACAGAAGATCTGTGGCCTCACAAGCTACCAGATGCCGTTTACGGCTAGAATCAGGGTGTACAGGGGGTGACAGTTAAGGAATTTCAGGGAGGGACTACTGAATTCAAGTTTCAGTAATTAGCAAACACGGCGTGTTTGCAGATTACTCGTGCCATCGATTAACTGGAGACTAGAAGAGGGCATAATATGAACCTTGCTTCATATTAAGGACAGCAGAGAAGCATGCGACACACGGCTAGCTGTCCTAACGATGCATTTCTCACAGTAGACAGATATGGGTTTGTACATTCACAACAAGGCTTTTACATATGTGGATCCATGTATGCGCTTTGCAAAACAAATGTTGGTTTGGTCTAATGAAATCTGGAGTATGGGGTGAAGAAAACGAAGAAAAAAATTCAAATGGAGAGGTAAGGAAACTGAGCCAAAACAGACACAGAACACAAATCAACATAATGCTGCAGTGAAAGTTTACAAAAAGAGAAAACAGAACAAAACAAAATATTAGTCACAAGGTAATATACTCGCTGGGAATATCACTACAGACTTTTGCAAATGAAGAGCTGCTACTGATAAAACCCAATGAGGTAACGCAGCAACTGATACGTGATTCTAGCAAACCAAAGTACACTGTGCAATCCACTCTCCAGATGGAGAAAAACACTCTTCTTGGGGGAACAAGTCAACCAGGCCCTCCACCTCACTTTGGCTAACCATCAGATTTGAGAAATGTCAGTTCTGTGCTTTAAAAGAAGGTTATCGCTTCGAATGCCACAAAGCAGTTTAGGAATCGTCTGAGAAGTGACGCATTCCCATTTCCTGCCGAGGCTACTCTGTGCAGGGGGCGAGGTCCTCTGTCACCTCCCCTCAGCTGCCCGCAGCACGCGGCCAGCACCTCAGATGCCCCCAAACGCCAGACTCCAACCCAAGCCACGTCCTCAGCCAAGACCCGCAGCGCCCTGACCGCGCGCTCCGAGCCACAAAGCGGGAGGAGGCGGGAGATGGCTGCCCAGGCTACGACTGCGTAGTCGGCCTCGGCCTCACACGTGTCGGTCACGGGGCCGGGGCACGGTCCAGATCATAAAACACAGGCAGTCCAGCAAATGACCGTGTTAGCATGGAGGAGGGAGTCAGGGAAGGAAAAAGAGGAAGAATGGGGGAAAATGATGAAAACATCTGTTTTACTCAGAAAACTTCGTTACTGCCAAAAAAGAAAAGGTCTCCGGTGATGACTTCATAGCATGGTTTTCAACACCTGCCAGTTTTGGGAAGCACACCGGGGCCAGAACGTAAGGGGACGTACAAGCCAGTTACCAGCTTTCCATTTTGATACTTTAGGGCTCTACACCTGGATGCACAAAGTTGTCATAGATCAGGTAAGAACTGACCAAACAAACAAAAACCCAAGATTGGTTTGAAGCCTCCACATACACCTGAAGAGGAGACTCATGGTTGTGAACCGATTCCTAGACCCTGGCACCTATCCCTGCACCCCAGGTGACCCTTGGCACTAACGGCAGGCATGCCGGAGAGACCAACTGGACAGCAGCACCACGTCATCTGGAAACAACGCCCGTGTGCAAAAACACCTAGCAGAGAGAGCAAGATGGCCTAGTGTTCATTCAGGGCTGCGACCCCAAGATTGCGTGAGATTTCTCTGACTCCTGTCTCAGGGACACTGGTCAGTACGGTAAAAAGAAAATAAAGTCACTGTAGAGGCAGCACTTACTGAAGCATTATTAAAAATGCAGTGACTGTGTCTGTAGGAGAAACGACACGTGCTGGCCCACTGCTTGCTCTAAACTGACTCTGGTATTCCTACGTGTGGGGTGAAAACAGGCCGCACAGCTTCCCGCCGCCTGTCCTCAGCCCTGCTGTGACGCTGGTGCTAGGTGGCGGGGCCCGTACCTTGTCGTCCTGTGAATCCGGCTGCAGCAGGCTGTGCTGTTGGATGGCCATGGGCGGGGGGAGGGGCACGGCGTCGGCGCCCTCCTCCCCTTCCTCCTCCCCGCAGCTCTGCATGCCCGACGAGGAGGACTTCGAGAGTGTGCCGCTGCTCAGGCCCTCGTTCCGGCCCCTCTGAAATCAAACCAGCGTCCGCGCGTCACGTTCCAGGCCCGACTGTCAACATCAGGTCACAGACAGAGCCCTAAAGGGTGAACTGGGGGAAGTGTGGCCGGCACAGGAACGGAGGGGACAGAAATCAGGAGCAAGCTCTTTCCACCCCCGATGGGAACTGCTCATTCCTTTCTGCACACCAGCTACCTTGCTTGCAGACTCGGACCGGAGAAGGGCCCCCGCGCGTGACTTCTGAAGAGACCACCAACATTATCCGTTAGGCTTTGAACACATCTCGTCGTCCACCACCACCCCCTCCCCGGGGACCAGTTCAAAAGCCTGAACCCTTAATAACTCTCATTCGGTTTCTCTCGTCTACTTCCATTTTGTTTCTGATAACTTGCTAGAATAAAATTCACTGAAACTATAATGGCATGAAGACTAATACAGTTCAAAATGCTCGGGAAGAATCTGAATTTAGTCTCACATTACTTTTACTCGGCTTTCACTTTTAGAAAAGTTGTCAGTTTTATTTCTACACAGATGTAGAAAACAGACAGATGAGGACATAATAAACCACATTACTGCAGTGAAAACCCAGGGCAGAACATGCCCAGGAAAAAAGCAGCAGAAAACCCATGTCTGCAAAACAAATTAAACGATACAAATCTTATCCTGTCTGCCTTTTTCTTTTTTTTGAGGGAGCTGGGTGGGGCTGGGGGTGGCGGGCCTCAGTTAAAAACTCTGAGGGCCCCTCACTGCCACCACCAGCCCGACAGCCTAGCCTGGGGGTCACGAAGGGATTCTGTTCCTTGCGGTGTAATTTAAAGCTCCCACCCCTGAATGAAAAGGGAACTTAGACAAATTCCCGGCTGGCAGATACCCGTGTATCTGTAATGACGTGGGAACGATCCAGTGTTTACTGGTTAGCAAAGTAAGCTCGCCCTGTGTCGGCTGGGGAGGACAGATGTTAAGCATGAACTGAGGACACCCACACCCCTCTGGCCCCTGCACGTCTGAAGCTGGGGCCCTGCCTGCGCAATGCTGCGGCCGTGGTCTAGGCCGAGCTCAGGGACGGCCTGCACCTTCGCAGCTTGAGCGGCACCTCCCGGCTTGTCTGTGGCAGTGGGGCCAGGCGGGCTGGGCCAGCAGGGCGCCTGCTTCCCGCTGGAGCAGGCCTGGGGGGACGCTCGGAACCCTGCGCTCCTTCTCGGGAGCCACCGTGGGTCCCGACCAGGTCAACACGGAGCTGCCAGGGCCCGCCTGTCCCCACCGAATCCAGTCTGCTAAAGGGGGATGGACCGAGCTGACAGTCACAGGGACCCACGGGAAAGGGAACCGAAGGAGCGTGTTCCCACGACAAACGAGCATCCCCACGACTCCAGGGGAAAGGCCGGGGGGCTCTGACCTCTTCCACCGTCTCGTCCTGCGGGGTGGCTGCGCTGTCGTCCGAGTCCTTCTGCGAGCCGGCATCGGCGCTCTTGCGGACCTCCCGGCTCTTCTTGTGCTTGTGCGCTAGCTTCTTCACGTGCCCGTCGGCCTTGCCGCTGCTCAGCCGTCGCACCGGGCTCGTCAGCCACTTGCGCAGCGTGTTGCCCGGGCGTTTGGGGCCCGGGGAGCTCTGGGCCCCCATCATGTGGGGCTGGAGAGAGGCCACGGAGGCGGGCGGGCTGGCATCGTTACTGGAGACGGACAGCGAGTCTGAAGGGTGAGAGAGACACGGCAGGTTTGACCGAACGGCCTACAGACAGATCCTCCGGCCGTGTTGCCCGCAGGCTGCATTCGCCTGCAGGCGGGCGCCCGGCTGTGCCCGCCGCCTACCTGCGGCCTGGAAACGCGGGAAGGGAAGGTCCGCTGTCTCACGCACACACCTTTCAAAGCTTTACTGAACCTGAGTTGTTCCCAGAGATGATTCTCCTCAGGACGTACCGTTCCCCCCAAAACCCCAAGTCACCAATCCCCTGAAGACCATCACACAGATGGTCTTTAAAACCACGTTCATCCACTTTCTTGATAAACACAAGCTACGAAAGAAGATTTCAAAAGAAACTAAGAACTAATCCTGGTGCATAAAGACATCAGTTTGACTCATTACCAGTGAACAAAAAGTACGGCTCTGTAAATAAAGCGTGGACGTGTGCACGTACGCACATCAGAATGGATCTGACCTGGTCTACGGCCATACCACCCTGAACGCGCCCGATCTCGTCTGATCTCGGAAGCTAAGCAGGGTCGGGCCTGGTTAGTACTTGGATGGGAGAATGGATCTGACCTGGTCAGACTTTGGGACAAATGACACCCATCTGGAACGCTGTGTCAAGAGCGAAGTCAGCAGCTGGGAAAGGGGGTAATGCCGGCTGGTTTGGTGGGAGATCCGGCCTGGGGCCAGACCCCGGAACTGTGCAGGCGCAGGGGGTCTTTCTCTTGGACTCGAAGTGACTTCTCTCGTCCAAGTAAATACCAGCAGCACATTTTTAAAAGAAATGTGAGGGGAAGCCTTCCTCAAATAACCAACAATGCTTTGCAGAAAACGTATCCGAGAGAATCTTCTCACTGGATCTCAAAAATTAAAGAGAGTTCACCCTGAATTGTTTTTTCAGGAGAAAAAAAGAGACCTAAAAAAAGCTTAGAAGACAGCTGACACTCACCGAATCCAAGCAGTTATGAGGCAGGACTTTACAAACTGAAAACCGGTGACAGGACACTGCCTGGCCCTTTCCTGAGCACCTGACTTGAGGGTGTCAGTCTAGTGAAATAGAGTAAAATGCTTTACACTTTAAGAAATGGAATGAGGAAGGAGATCATTCACTATGCTCGTTATTTTCTTAAATCTTCTGAAGCCTGAAAAATATATTAAAATTACTCTTTGAGACGATCCTATTTCACAGACACCTGTATTCATTTGTTTACCTCGGTGGCACCGGAGACATTATGTGCTGCAGTTACAAAGCAGGAGAGCTAATCCCTCCCAATCCTGTGATTATATGCGAGAGAGTCAACAGTAGTTTCCCACTCCTGCTCCAGACTCCTGGACGAGACGGCGGATCCCTGTCTAATTGCCATCTCATTCCTTCCCTGGCCCAAGCCTTGCATGGGTGGAGGGTATAATCTTCCATAAACAGATGACACATTTCAAGCAGGATCGCTCATTCTTAAAAATCTAGATTTTCTCAGAGCCAGACTTTGGTTCAAAACTAAGCAATACAGAATTCAGTTGACAAGTAAAAACCTTTTCCCCTGTGTGGGTATGTGCACATAGATGTGTGGATCTAGATTCGTTCGTTTATAACTTTATTTTAAAATGAAAGTCACTACAATATTTCCACATCTCTCTTTTCCTCAGGTACCATCTAAAGAGGCAGGAGAGAATTACACCATTAAGCTGGCCACAGCACACAGTAAGTACTTCCTAGAAATTTTCTCAGGTGCCAATTCAGGATAAAGGCAAACAGGGAAGCACAGTGCCTAGCCTCAGGAACTTTCACGTAGAGACAACAAGAAGGATGAAAAGAAGAGGGAGGTTGGGGTAATCCACATGCCAAATGACAATTTATTCAACTGCAGGTTTTTTTTTTAAGTTCCAACTAATTTTATTAGCAAGATGCTGGGTCAGCCACAGCAGGTGACACTTCCACAGTCCTTTAGTGTGCTGGGACTCAGAGCCAAGCCCTGTACGTGCCACTGGACAAAGATGAATAAAACCGTCCTTCACCCATGGGATCCGCCATGTAGTGTTTTCCAGGACCACATAACTATGAGGCCAGAACTATAAGCGAGTACAAATCCTGTTAGAGGCTGGGAAGAAGGGGAATTGAGTAGACGGATCCCAGAAGGCTTCTTGAAGGAGGCATCAGAAATCCCCAGCCCTAAGAAGTAGAGCGAGCTGATTCACAACAGCCCACGTGTGAAGGGCAGTCACGTCTTCCACATACATTCACTCAGCCGGGTAACTCAAGACAGAGGACAGTGGAGGTGGCACTCAGGCGGAGGCTGCGAGACGTCCGGGGCTGGCCAACCTACGACAAGTGTCACTGATGGGGCCCACTGTGCCTCGTATGAATTGAGGGAGGCAGGAAAGAGACAGAGGCCCTCTTACTTCAATAAAACCCAATCAATTACAGGTCTTGACATTCATAAGCAGAATACTCACACGTTCCAAGTAACAGGGAGCACCAGCTAAGCCAACAAATGAACCTCACACGTGTTCTTGTGCCTACAAGTGAGAATCTGGGGGAGTGTGGCACGGGAGCAGTGTAGCACATAGCACGAATCCTTACTGAAAAGGGGACGCCCGCTGTTACCCTGACACAGTCTTTGTCCACCGGAGCCTGCAGGGTCACTGAGAAGTGGGAGGGCACTTAGATGGGCGTGGGCAGTGGTGGGCAGGGACTCGGGGCAGGCCCTGCAGCACAAAGACCTCTCCTCTGGTCAGCAGCCCCAGCCGGCCTTTGGAGGCACGAGGGCATGAACTGCAGCCCATCAATACCGCTTTGTGGGACGCGGCTGGCTCTGCCCGGATACTTCCCATGGCATTCTAGCCTTGCCTGCCAAGGAGCTGGCCTCTCCCTGTGGGCTCAGCTGCAGAGCGCTTGGTTCGCTGCACTTTGGGAAATAGGTTCAAAAGAGAGTTCCTCCTCACCTGGCAGGTCACGCGTTATAAACGTGGCCGTGGCCTGAATGTTCCATCCCAGACCCGGAAGGAGGCAGAGCTGCCCAAGGCCGGAGCTCACCGGTTACAGATGAACTGCTGTTTCTAAGGGAACAGCCATTCTCTTCCTGGGCTGCTCTTTATCAAATCACTTAATGACACTGTTTCACTTTAGTGGAATATTTAGGACTTAGAAAAATCTGGCAGCCACTACGAACTAAGGAGAAAGTTTTGTTGCATTTTAAGCAGCACTGTTTCAGTTGTTGTTTTTAAGTAAGATCTATGCCCATCATAGGGCTTAAACTCCCAACCCTGAGATCAAGAGTCGCATGCTCTACTGACTGAGCCAGCCTGGAGACTGTACAATTTTGTCAAATTTTATTTTATTTTGTTTTGTTTTGTTTTATTTTATTTTATTTTACTTTATTTTATTTTTTAGGTCAAATTTTAAATTTTACCTTGAAAAAACTATTTTACTTTAGAAGTCTGAAAATGTAGAAGGAGATTTCTTCACCTGTCTCCAAGATGAGCACTTTGTCTAGTGCAGGTCTGATACACTGGCCACAATTCTGGTGATCAGCAATTAAATAAAAAAAAAACCAACAACAAACAAACCCCTAAATCAAAAGCAAAATAAATTCCTTCTCTTTCTACTTTGCCTTTAACAGTAATGCTCACTTTTTCATGCTACTTGACACTCTTCAAAAACACAACAAATTGTATTTCTTTCTTTACACTATACAAACTTCTACCCAAATCAATGAATTAAACACTCCATTTAAATGCTCGTTACTTGCTTGTGACATAATGTGACAATCAGGAATTTAAAAACTTAAAAATCATTGAAACTTAATATATTCATTAATAGAATGGAATAGAGTCCTGCTAATTTTGTTGTTGTTGTTGTTAACTGAGGAACACACTTTGACCACTAGACCAGCTGCTTTGTTGCAACTTTAACCAATGTGTCCTAATGGTACCTAGTGGAACTAAGGTCCCTAATGTTACTGGGCACAAGGCAAGCGTCAATCACACAACCAACAGGGCTTTAGAAGGTCTCCTTGGGAAGATCTTAAATTACTGGCCTGCACAGAGGTGCCTTTTCTAGAAGGGCTCCCGGTGGCTGTGATACACTGAGTCTAATGTGTCCTGCCCAGGTATAAACACCACTCGGGCAGGCCCCCTTCCTCTAAAACCTCACCTTTCTGCCGGATTACACTGTGGATGGCTCAGGCCAATAAGAGTAATCCTCAGGTGGAGGGCTATGGTCCCAGCTCTGCATAACCCTTTCGTGACGGTACTCTCCCAGCTGGGTAACTGCCAAGACAGGAAGCCAACCTCGACCTTAGACTCCAGGTTTCACGTGGGTGGGTGCTGAGTCTGGTTTGTTTACAAGTACGTGCCCAGCTGCCGGCAGGATGTGTGGCACATCCTGGGAGCTTAAATGTGTGTGTTGAATAAATGACAAATGGGTGAGTGAGTCGATTACCAGCTACAGGCTCCCTCCCCGACTCAGCACACTGCCTGCTAACTTAGGTTGACCGCAGTAAATGCCACCAACGTCCTGACTTGGTGGTAGACCCTCCTCAGTTCCGAGATGAGCTACAAGTACCACCGAATTTTAGTCAAATTCATCAGTCTGTCAATTACTTACTTGCAAGCTGGTAATTCACAGCAGATTGAGGCTATTCTTGTAATGATCTGCCCTACGTGGGGCTTTCTTGTAAGGCAGAGGCAGGCCCAGGAGCTCGTGGTGAGAGTGGTGTGCACGTGAACTGCACCCATCATGCATGGTGGGGACCAGGGAGCAGAAAGTGGATTCAGGACCAGACTGAACGGAGAAATACGGCGGAAACTAACCTGACCCTCAAAGAAAACTGTATTTGTTCCTGTTTCCCATCTTCAGCTGCTGTCTCTTGCCTTTCCCTCGATTCCTAACTTCTGGGAAGTAAAAAAAAAAAAGACTCAGCACCCAGTCCCACTGCTTTTTCACCCATCCCCAACCTTCCTGCCTCCAAGAACGGCTGCGGTCACATCATGTCTTGTCTGGGGATGTGCATTCTTCTAGCTTGGGGAAAATCCACTGATTCAAGTTCCAGACGGAGGATCAATTATGTGGCAAAAGGAACTGTGGGCTTGTCAAAGGGTCTGAGTCTCAGCCTGGTTCTCCCCCTCAATAGCCATGACCCCACACTGACATCCTGGCATCTGGATTTCCTCATCTCACAGGGCCAGTGTTGGATTACATGAAACAATGGGACGAATGAGCTTTACAAACGGTAAAGTGCTATTTGCAAATGTAGGATGGCTGAGGCGACCTTCTTCAGGACTCCTTGGTAGTTCTCCGCGACTTATTGCCACAATGTACTTATGCAACTGCGAGTACCCGGAAAATGGGGATTTGGATTAATCATCTTGGTAATCACAAGCCTGGCACGGTGACCAGGACATCCTCGAAATCATTTTGAGATGGATGGATGAAGTAAACCACATGGATTAGTTCATTTTCTTTCCATTTAACAACTTGTCCCTTATTAAGAAGAAAAAGTAAATTGCAGCAGGAAGAGATACTATCAGCACATCAGTCTTTTAAAAAGACGCTCGAGTGCATACATGAGAAAGCCATTTGTGATCTGCCTGAAGCCCTAAGAGAGGAAATCAAGTTTATGTCCTCTTATTTTGCGGGGGAGACCAAGCCCACATAGATGGCTTCTTTGCTGAAGTCAGAGTTCACGCAAAGTCCACGTTAGATTTCTTCCTAAAAAAAAGGAAAAAAAGCTCGGGAAAGGAGGGAGAGCAGGAGTGCTGACCCCAGCCCCTTGCAGGAAGCAGTCTTACCGTGCGAGTACACACAACACAGAGACTGTCGGGAGAAGATAAATCGCCTTCTCGTCCCAGTCACTAAGTTAGAGACATCTGTGATTCATAGAGCACTTTTTTTTTAATGTAAGAAAAAAAGGCAGAAGGACCATATCCTGCTGGTTGCAGACTAAGAAGGATCACATTTCATTTGAACCCTCCCCCCATTTCACAATGGTGGCAAGTCTCAGGGCGCCTGTGAGTGCGCACAGCGAGGAGCACAGTGCTGCCTGTGTCTGTTCACAGACTCTGACACGCCAGGCCCCGATCGCGACGACGTTTCACCGGACCCTGTTTTCCCTTCCTGCCTTTCTTCCTTTTCTGTCCCCACAGCACATGGCTCCAGGAGGGCAGAGATGTCTGCTGCTCTGTTCGTGCTGCCTCTCCAGAGTTTAGAGCCGGCTTTACCTTGAAGAGGGCTCTCTACAGATCAATAGCCATTTGAAAGCAATGGGGCCAGGTTCTGGCCCCATCCCATCACGTCCTGGGCTGGGCACCGTGCAAGTCCTGTAGCCGTCTGACTATGGAGTGACGGTGAGTCCTTACCCGGCGGCTGGGGGGGGGGGGGGGGGGAGGAGGAGGAACAAGCACGGACTTTGTAATGTTACAGTCTGACGCAAACAGGAGGCAATACTCGTATTTTTGCACAGAAAAAGAAATTGCAGAAGACCCGGAAGCAAGCAGGGGGAAGCGGGCCGCTGGGCTGATCGCTCACCGGAAGCAGGGACCGCGAGGACGGTGAAGGCCCCGTCACTCCGGGGGGCCAGCGTGCCGCCACCACAGCACCACATGTCTGCAGAGACCAGCACCCCTCACTCCACATAACGTCAACCAAACGGGCACACAGGACCCGCGTGGACGGCCGTGTCACATCTGACGAGGCCCGACCACCACGCAGACGTGCACAGTCAACGCTAGGAGACCTTCCAGTGAATTGCAACCTCGCATTTCAAATTCTCCTTCGGGGTCTCCCCCAACGATTTTAGCTAGTTTTGAAGGAAGGGAGTCCCATCTTTCTGTCCACTGTACATGGTCAAAGATCCGGGTCAAACGAACAACGCGGTGATGTCTCGATATACACGCTAACCAGGGGAAGCCTAACTCGGCTCGGCACGTTCCCACGGCAAACTGCTAATTTAAAATTCTACTTATAAGGACATAAAGGCATGTTTATTTAGCAGCTATTGCTAGAGAAAGATTATGTGCTCAAGAAAGATAACTCAAGGACACTTTGGGGCAGCTGCTTCCAATGTCTGATGGTAATTCCATCGTACTATTTTAGAACAGACTGGGCAGGGTTTAATCAGGTGCACCTGGCCTCCGGCAGTTTCTCAAACCTCTGTCTTGTCAAGGATTCGGTGCAGCAAATCACATTTTAATTTAGGAAATTCTTGTACCATACCAGGAAGGTCGCAACGTACACGTGAGAATCAGATGTAGAAAATTACTTATGGAACAGAGAGTTTGCTGACTGGGTTGGGGTTCAAATATTCCAGAGCATAATTTTCTGAATAATGACTGTCCTTTCTACTCTTGTCAAATTGGCTTTTAATTCCCTGCTTTTGGAATTGAGGTGACATCTCTTTGGAATGAAAAAAAACAAAAAGGCCATAATGTACTAGAAATCCTCTTGAAGATCACATAAAAAGTGAGCGAATCTATACATTTATTTTCCCAGATACCTGTCTACATTTCGTTTTACACAGGGACTACAACCACCTCCACGGGCTAAGTCCGTTAATTTACAACCATGATGAGCGAGGTGAACCTGGGCTGTTACTTGGGGGGAATTTTGTGCACGGAAGAGGAACTCGACCTGCCCAGTGATGCGGTTCTACTTCCAGTGCTTCAGATACTGGAGCAAGCATGTCTCCAAACTTAAGTGAGCAAGTGCCTGGAAACGTTTCCTGAGGGACTTCTTGCTCATTCCGGTTACCCTACTGTTGTTCTTACACAGCCTCTGCCCATCTCTGAACCTGCAATTCTTAAGTTGCTCCCCAGCGTCAATAAAAATCCACCAGGCCTGCAACACGACAGGACACCACATCGTCGGCGCCATCGGCCGTTACCTCCTCTCCTGCACACGCCCACATCCAGGTGTCCCAGGGTTCTGGGTCCTGGGGCTCAAACGGTCACACGAAGTCATGTTGACACAGGAGACAGCCTTTTTAAAAAGTGGGAAGCTGGACAGAGGCCTGAGCACTAGAGTCTGCAGAATGGTAAGGAATGAAAAATGTGGCGTGAGCATCAAAGGCAAATGTGCAAGGGGGGGTCCTCAACGCAAACACGTGAGCTCTGAATTTGCTTTCCAATATGAAGTAGAGACTGAAAACATGAAAAGATCGAACTTCTAAGTTGTTGCTGTTGTTTGTTAAAAATGATCCCTGGATTCCACCAGAGGTCCAGCACGGCCTGGCCACAGCTCGTGCTGTAATAAAGCACACATGTCCTTTGCTGTCTGAGAAAACGCACAAGTGACCAGCACATTCGCTGTTCCCGGAGCAGCCCCTCCCGTGAACTCACACCAGGGTTCACTAGCATCCCCCCCCCCCCCCACCTCGGGGGACCGAGTGGAAGAACACAATGTAATCACTGGCACCCATGAAAACCGACTCGCCTAGAAAGCACCGCACTCAAACAAAAACACTCGCTCTACCTTGTCTCTCGGCGGAGGTTGAAAGCGAGGGTGTGCACAAACAGGGCGATTACCCTGCTGTGTGCTTAGGGGGCCACGTCGTGAAGAGACAAGGGCCTTTTCACCACCACATAACGCGAGGAGCATTAGGGACACACGGCTTGTAATGTCTCACCAGACAAACGTGCAAACGGAAGTCACACGTGCAAACTTGCTCCTTTGGCTCACAGAGAAATCGCCAAGTGCTATTTATTCTTGGTGTGGGTTCTGAAAACACTACATAATCATTGGAAAATGTGGCTATGTCAACAAATGCAAAACTGCAAGCATCATTTTCCCTCTCAAATTCATTCTCGTGAGGGGAATGCTAACCTGTCAGAATTTCTGGTCAGGAAAGCATCTCATCTTAAAGATCTTTCTCCACGTGTGGGAAATTAAAAAAAAAAAAAAAATCTTTCTCCACGTGAATTTCAACACTTGAATTTCCAATAAGGAAACGTGGAGAAATTAAATAAAAATGAAAGCAGATGGCATAATCCTTTGCTTGGCTAATCAGATGAACAGGATATCACAAACTGCCAAAGTGGAGATTTGAAAACACCTCACAAATGGAATAATAGGAGAGCCAGTTTTTTTTGTTTGTTTGTTTGTTTGTTTGTTTGTTTGTTTTGTTTTGAGAGAGAGCACACACACATGTAGGGGAGGGGCAGAGGGAAAGAGAGCAAGAATCTTAACTCCGTGCTCAGCACGGAGCCCAACATGGGGCTTGATTCCACAACCTGGATTATGACTGAGCCGACTGAGCCACCCAGGTGCCCCTGGGACAGACGAGTCTGGATCAATGTAAGGAATTTAACACGGATTGAGTGAACAGACTTATCTACACCCTGAACAAAATGGGCCCTGGCTCATGTGCTGGGTCAGGAATGCTCTGGGTACAAGTAGGTCTGTGGCTGGTGACGGTTCATCAGCAGGCTGTTGGCCTTCAGGAAAAGAGGAGTTTGGCAGCTGTCGTGTCCTGTGACCGGGACACTGGGAGAGGCGGCATAGGGATGAGAGGTGGACCAGCCCCCGGTCGAGGCGCAGGGCCGACACGAAACCCCTCACGCTGCTGGGCGCCCTGCTGATCTGACACCCCTTTCCAGGGAGGTGGGGGAGACCAGGCACACGCGAGTCGGATCGACTGCTCGCCTGATGCAGACACCCACGCGCCGCAAACCACCCCATCAGAGAACACAACCATGTCGTCAGAGCTCTTGTCTCCTTCTCTCAACCCCGCTCTTACGTTGGGGCTTCCTTCTTCACGTGAGCCTCCTCTGCCCGGGACAAACGCTAGCTTTGTTTGAGGAGAGCTTCCAGCCCATACGCCTGCTTTCTCCGGGTAACAGGGCCATTTTCTTTGCCTTTTACATGAGTTAGCCCTTGAAATGTAGTTTTTGGGAGATGAACAGGCAGGCTTTTCTGCAATAGAAAGCCTAAGCTGTCACAAAGGGAAAAGAAATCCCCAAGGAGCTACCTTGCCAGTGATGACAGGGAGGGGATTTGGGCTGACTTTAACACAAGGACAAAAGCAGATGTTTAAAGATACCCTTGTTGGATGGAAGACAGACATTTTTTGAAAACCTGCATAAAAACGAGACTGGAAACACATACACAAATCCTGCAACCGCAGACATTTACGTCTCCCAGAGTTTTCAGACACCCTCCAGCCCGGCCCCTACACTCCTGCTTAGGGCTCCGTGGCTCTCCAGCCACACCGGCTGGGAAATGGGAATGAGAGGCGGGGCAGCATCAGTGCTCACGTGGAAAGTTCTCCAGACACGGAGCGGCCCCACCATGCAGCCCCACGTGAAATCCTGGGCAGTGGAGGTGACACCTCGCGTGGTCCGACTGCTCTCTCCTACACGGGGGCACGAAAGGTGTGAGCCCCAGACCAGGCTCTGCAGGGCAGAGCGCTGCGTGTGGCTGTGCAGCCCCCCCCCCCCAGGGAACTGCCGTGTAGGGGAGCAATGACCTCCCGGGGCGCGCTGTCCTCGTCTGCTTCCACGCTCAGGAACAGAACTCTTCCGAATGCTCCTGTATCCTCCTGCTTGGCTTCTTCAGAAGCTGAGACCCTCTGTGTTCCCAAAAAGTCAAATGGCTGTTCTTTTCACAAACTTACTTACGATTAACGTCACTTACACAAGGAAAACATTATAGAAACAAATGCTGTGTGTTTACCAGATTCCTTAGTATTTAGTATACCGCTGACTTAGGGAAAATGAGTTTTTTTTTCTGTGATAAAATAACGGGTTCTTGAGTCTTAATTTCTTTATTTGGGAAGCTATTCCCAGGGCAATACAGCATTTATTATAGCCCTGAATAGATAATCATCATTTAAGGGAACAGAAAGCTAATTTGGGGGGAATAAGCAATCCTGTGAGACTCGCATAACATTCTCTTCGTCTGATTCTGCCTTTCAGAGGTTCTAAGACTGCTAAGAAACATGAAATGTTTAACCTGTGGGCATAACTGTTCCTGATATTAAACACAAAGTGTTAGCAGTAAAACATTTCATCTTATTTGTAGGAGGCTTACATTTGAACCGTATTCTTCGCGATGAATATTTATGCTTTTGTTTAACATCTTCTTACTACTTGTTGGGAAAAAAATGACATAAGTCAGGGTATCTTCTTAAAGAAGAGATCAAAGATTTTTTAGGGGGGCAATGTGTAGATTTCCTTAAAGTTGAAAATGCCTCTAAATGAAGCAGGACATACACAAAGACACTCCCACGCAAAATGGTTTTAAGAGAACATTCTGTAGTCAGTGGTTTAAACTACATGATTGATTTGTTTCAGGTGGTGACAGATTTCTCCTCATTCATGCACAAATTTTTTATTTTTAATTAAGACCACATCCAGCATGCCAACATGCAAAAGCCTGTTTCATGCACTCTAGAAAACGTAGGAATTGCCTAAGAACAGAGCTGGCCAAAATACACGATAAATCACGCAAACTTGTTTTCGTAGAGCCACATGACTCATTCTGCATAACCGTACGCTAATTTTTACATGGCATTAAGGGCGAAATGACCAGGGCCTTGGAATGCTCTGCAGCGAGCCTGCCAAACACCATCACTCTCCACGTCCTCGACGCAGCAGGTTTGCTGAAGCTTCAGTCTCAAGGGGTGGATATTAGTTTGGAAAGAGTTCCAGCTGTGGAGAATGAGGAAAGGGATGGTCCCCCCTCCCCCACAAACCACAAAGCAAGTATCTAGTGCATTATATTTTAGGGTCCCTGGTTGTTGGGTTCAAAAATAAAGAACACAGAAAGCCCTAGCCAGTTAGGAATCCCGTTCACAATTATATTTCAGGAAAACCTCTCCCAAAGGCGACATGAGGCTCTAAGTTAAGGCAAGGCATTGAAAAACGGGATTAAAATGTTAACCGCAGCTGAGGAGGCAAAAAGTACAAGGTGTGCCTGTGTGCGCACGGTTACAGCCCACTCCAAGAACACAAAGCGTTAAGGGCTGCGATCCCAAACTTTTAGTCTGATTTTATGACATCGCCCCCTGCCCCCTACAAGAACTGAATGGACCTGAATTTGATTTCTCAAATGATGAGTCTGTAATTTCTTGAAAACTGCCCACTCCCTTTCTAGGATATCACATCCCCAAACAATGACAAAAGGCCAAAAACACAAAGGAAAGAGGTTCAGGGCAACTGTTTGCAGAGTTGTTCACGGGTCCAACACTGGAGGTGAGATCCCGATCTCCGACGTGCCTTGGGACAGGGCAGCTCTCTAAGAATCCCGGGGCCTCCTGTGCGGTTACTCGGGGCAGCCGAGCGAGTGCATTGAGAAAGAAGGAAGGAAGGAAGGGAGGCCTGGAGTCTTTCCAGGAGGGAACAAAAGCAGGCAGGGAGACAAAGGCAAGGAAAAGAACGCCTCTGCTATGAGCACCAATTAATGGCACAAACCCGGTCCTTGGCTTTAATTAATGCCCCGTGTGACAGAATGGCACTGCCACAGCCCGGGAGGGAAGCCACAGTAGGAAGTGAGCAGACGCCCCGTGTGGGGGGCAGGGGCGGAGGGCGGCTGGGGGAGCGCTATGTGCTGGCTTTCTTGTTAGCTGGGGAGAGACAAAAGGAAAACATTCAGTTTTTAGTTCCACGTCACAATAAGCACACTCCTTCTTGTTATTAAAGACTCCCTTATTCACATGGGCCACTGGGCCACTTCTTACAATAATCCATCCACTTTCAGAGATGAGAGAGGGTGGTGGGTGGGGCGGGGGGGGGGGAGGGAGGCTTGCCTTAGGACTGTGTCTTTGGACACGAAAATAACTCTCGTCTTTTCAAGCTGCCGGGTCTACGTGTTTCCGTGACAGTGTGAACTGTTCTTAATTTTAACAAGATATAACAAGAGAAAGTTTCTTCAACTACGCATTTGAGAAAATGGACAATGGATGGGAGTGAGACAATCTCTTACAGTAAGTTTTAGAAGTATAAGTAAAATAGGCAGCAGTTTGTATAAAGACTAGAAGAAAATGTGTTCAAACATAATCTGCAGTTGCCTGTGCTATTTCTCCCTCTGCTGCTCCTTCTGTACATTGTCTTCTTTTCGATTTTACAGTTAGCATGCAGTTTCAGAGAAACTATGTACTTTGGGGCCGTATACTGTGGAGTCCTGCATGGTTTTCTGGGAGAACTGTAAAAACTCACCAGGAGCATCTGGGCTGTGGCTCCTCCCCCCACACCCCCAGCCAGTCCTCAGAGACGGGAGAGGAAGTGAGGGGAGCCCCCATGGACTCATTCCGAGGCTCATTTACCCCCACGCTCTCAGGCAGGCTATCCGGGGTTTATGGATTTGCTTGCTCACCACAAGGCTAACTTCGAGCACCTGGAGGAAATTCTTCAGCATAAGAGCCATAAATTTGTGTTCATCCTGAAGTCTAGCTGAAGAAATATGCTTAGAAAGAGCACATACCAGAGAGGGAGCAGAGCCGAAGGGCAGAGGCCTGCTTCTTGTCTAGAGAGAAGAAAGGATTCCAGAGCAACGAAAGGCCTTTCTGTCCGAGGGCTCAGAGGAAATTTTTGGGTTTTGAGGAAATTTTCAGTCCATTTTATGAACTTCAAAATTTTAATACTTCAAAATTTCATGTTCCTCCTAAATAAAGCCAGATAATTTTAAGTTTCTTTGTACTTTGGTTGGAAATATACATAAATTCAGTGTGTTCACACTGTTTTTGATTTTTCTCAAAACTGTCACCGTAAGTTCAGAGTGACAAATATATCTTTTATTAGTCAAAAGTGAGAAAACAAAATTATTTAAAAACTGCAGTTTGCTTACAAGGAAAAAATAACCTTTAATGTAGTTTTCGGAGAACACAAACACAGCAGCAGCAAGCAGATGCTGTGTGTGTGCGTGTGTGTGTGCGCGTGTGTGTGCGCGTGCGCGCGCGCGCACACACAGGTGAGAAGCTGCAGGTGAGTGTGATTAACAAGGAGTTAGTGGAGGTCACACTGGCAGGGTCAGCAAGCACAGGAACGCTGGTGGCCTGACTTCTACAGCAACACACTATTCCCATTGTATTATCATGCATATCCTGTCATAAACTCTAATCATTTAAAAATACTTACAGAGCAAAACAGATTTGAGCTAGAATTTAGTTTGCATGGTAACTTGTGTGAAAAGGCCTTCATAGCTGAAACAATACGACGCTGTGCTAAGAGCACTTTGGTGGTTTTCCTTTACTCACAGGAAGCGGAATGTCCTGTGCACGCGCATCTCTGACATGATGCATACTGTCAGAACAGGTGCATATGACGTGTTTCGGCAAAGAAACGTCTTCCCTACATTTAGTCTTTGAAAGGTTTTCCTTTAATTGCATTGGTGAGAATCCACACTCATCAAAAAAGACACAGAAGATGTGAAGCGAGTTCAAGGAGAACGATAAGGCACACTCCTCTGTGTGTGCATCTGTTTAATGTTAAGGAGGATCACTACATTATGCTTTTCCTTAGGAGAATATGTACAGCACTGGAATAGATTCCATGTGTCCTATAAAAGGATATACTTATTTCAGAATGTGAACAAATTCAATAGTTCCACTATCTTATCAGTGTAACTGGGCTCTCCCACTGAAACCCTCTTAAAAGATAACTTATGGTTCGTGACCTTACCTAAAACCTGAGTTCTTTTCCTAACAATTGCTTAGCAGTAAAGCTCTCCAGGCTCATGGCTGTGTCAGTTGTTGGTAATGGCAAGGGCTGCACATAAAATGGGCTTTCGTGAAGATTGTTCCAAGCAAGACTAATTCACGTTTGAAGGAGAATGCTTTAGTGAATATGTCAGAAAGCAGAAAAACAGCCTTTTCCCAAGGTACTGTCCAATAAACGAACTCCCAGATTGCTTGGGGGTCTAAATAAAAGCCTTGCATCACTTTCTATGATTTGCTGGGCATTTTAAGTTTATTTTGGGATTTATTTCTTGGATATTACTCAAAATCATTTTTCCTTTTCAATCTGATGTACATCTATCTCCACATAATCAATTATGTAAGTAGAATCAGAATGTATTAAAATACCATTCTGATATAACATGACATTCAGGAACTTGGAACTGGTCTTGGAATTGCTATGAAGGTTTGGAGAGAGATGGACAGTCATGTCTCTCAAAAAAAAATTATTAACTACAGTTTTGCTTTCTCTCATCTATCCTTTACTGTGGAGATTAGATTTTTTTTCCCCATGAAAATTCCAGTGGACATCCATTTCTTTCCAAATTTGTGTTAGCTGTGTGGTTACAGCTTGGATAACATCACCTAGACTTTCCATGATAGTCTGAGGACTGCCAGAACAAAAATATGCCTCGGGGAAATGAAAAATATGATAGCATAACTATCCTCCAGTATTTAAAAGTTAAGTAATGTCTCTTCAGAAGAATTTCTAAAGAGCTAAAATAACGCTAGGATTCAAATTCTCTCCACAAAGACAATGCTGTCTTCTTAAAATCCATTACCTCTTAGCAAAACTGCTCATTAAAATATTTTGGTCCAAGCTTTGGGGAGGTTATGATACATGGAGAAGAGTGCTCTACTGTTATTCCCATTTTATAGACAAAAAACCCCTGACGTTCAGAGACATAAGGTAGTTTTCTCAAGGCCCAGAGCTACTGAATGGCTCAGGCTTCAAATCAGACTTTTGATTTTTTTCTGCCCAGATGTTATTATTTTCAGTGAAGAGATCTCGTGGATCATCTACTTTCATCCACCTGGTGCAGAATTCCTAGTGGACGGTGTCACAAGGGACCTGTCTGACCCAGACACCTCTAGAGAGGAAGGCCATTCTCAAACAATGTAATTAATATAAATATGATAAAAGTTATGGTTCATGACTTAAAAATGTCTTGATAGCTTTGTGAACAAAAAATACACAGAATACTGATAAAAAACTAACGTTTATACCAACAAATTCACTATTCATGCAGCCAACACTTATCTCTAACCAGATAATTTTGCTGTCTTCCTCGCATTTCGTGAACAAACATGTCAACAGAGCCACTTCCCCTGAGTTGCTAAAGGCACATTTTCTGCCTCCTCCTTCCTCTGACCTCTCCTTCTCTGGTGGGTTCCTCCACCTCAACCCTTCTCTCTTGAGCTCATAATAAGCTCTGGAAGTGCCCAGAAGGTCTCACCAGATCCCCCTGGCTGGTCCCTCTTGCGGCCCGCTTCCGAAGCACAGATGTGAATAACGGATGGTTTGAGAGTGGGGGGCAAATGGCAAGAGTACCAGGCCAGGCTCGAAATCCTGCTAGAAGTCATCCCTGCCTGTGAGCCAGAGACGGCCTAGTGAGAAACTCATTTAATGGCTGTACGGTCCGGACAGATGGTGCAAGTTGCTGCTGGGAAGCCAGCCTCCTCTGGAGCACGGCAGGGCGGCTGTTCTGCGGAGACCCACAGACCTCACTCCCCACCCTCACTCCATTCTTTCGTATCCTGTTGCCTTTTCCTCAACATGGAGCTCATCGACTTCTCAAATGACCTTTGCAGTCACGTTTCCTGGTCTTAACTCTGGTTCTGTGTGCAAAGCCAAAGCCTGGCACACGCACTCCCTTGAAATACACTGGTGGTGGCTGGAGCGTCCCTTCCCCTAACTTTACGTCGTCTTATTATATGGCTGCGGTTCTTAAGACAGGGAACCAGAGAATCAAAACACGAGTGCAGGACACTGCTGTTTTCTTGAATGGTCTGAACCCCTCCCCCACCCCGCAATTAAACCTGAAACAGACCCGAGACCAACTCAAATCATAAGAAGGTGTGTGGCACAGATCCCTTTAGGCCGTTTACATGCCGTTTACAGGAAAGAAAGGATAAGCAACAGCAGTTCCCAGATATTAAGAATGCCCCCAGCCGCGCAATCAATCAACACGAGCGCTTCTCGTCCCGTTCCGAGAGCCCCCCTCTCCCGGGCGGGCAGCCGATAGCACAGGCCAGCATTAAAGCACAACACACTGCCGTCTCGAAGCATGCAGCCGTCGCCCCGGTAGCCACCGGAGAGAACAGAGCCGGGGGAGCGGGCTGGAGGGGCGTGCACGGCAAGCGTGCGTACCTAGGTCAAGGATCCAGTACTTGCAGGTGCCGGGCGGCCCGCCGCTGCCGTAGGCCGAGCTGACGGAGGGCAGCGAGTCCAGCGCGTCCACCGGTTTCATTCCGTTCGGCATGGTGGGTGCCGGGCGGACTCGAGGCTGCAGGCTCAGGGCTCCCGCCCTGCCTATCCCGGCCAGCAGCCGGAGGCACCCACTCTCTCGCAAAGCCGGCAAACGGCTCGGCAGGCACTGGGGGGGGGGGGTGCAGGCGAGGCGGGCCGGGACCCCAGCAGGGGGGGGCAGGCTGGCAGGCTGGCGGGCAGGGACCGCGCAGCCCCGGGGGCCCAGCCGTGGCCGGCGGGTGCAGCTCCTCTCCCGTGGCCGGCCGCTCCCTCTGCCTCGCCTCTGAGCGCCGCTTTACAGTTGGGTCTCACATGTGGGAATATCCAGACGCTGTGGATTACATTCTACCACAGTGACTCTAATTGGAGCTCAAGGAAATTCTGAGGGCGCACTGTGAGCCAGATGTTTCTGCTCTCCTCCAGCGGCCAGAGCTGTGATTTCCTCACTCACTGAAATGCCAAGTGACGGACGCCCTCCCCACGCCAGGCTTCCTGACTTGGGCTTTGTGTAGGTTTGGATGGAGGTCTTCTCGGAGACATACAATAAATAGTGCCTCCTGATGTGACTTGATAACCAAAAGACACGCAATTCGGTCTACAGCCAACCGGTTACATCACTGGGCTAAAATGCCACTCCTCGCTTATTAGAAACATAGCTTCCCTCTTCCTTACAGGCAGCAGCCATACAAGTGAAAATAAATACCTTTACTCATGATTCGTAAAGGCATTTTTAGCGAAGCATCTTAAAAGCTCATTTTTGTCCTTTTCGGAAACGGGATATTTTCTTTAGCCTACATAAATTCTTACTCTTTATTTGAAAGTTCTCACGGGTTCTCTCCCTTGTCTCCCACAGCACAATGGCTTCGTAGGCGATATTCCACCGTTTAACCACCATGAAGTCTGACTGTCCGACTCCTGTGTGAGAGTACTCGCGCTCCTGTTCCTCATTCATCTGAGAGGCAAGCACGGTGCTCTCCCAACTGTGATGGCCCATCTCCTGCTCTGAGGCAGTCACCTGGAATATTCTTTCATACACTCTAAAACTGTAATGTGGCTCTCTGTTACTTAAACATTTTCTGAAGGGGTGTTATTTGTTGAAGCCGACACTTAAAACCAGGCACTACCCTCCTGAGTTATTAGTAATTCTCCTATCTCTGTTTTATCTAACCTAACAGTACAGATGATTCTGTGCTGTTTTAATGCTTTGCTAAGAAAAAATGTTGTCTTTTTAGTTCCCCAGTTGGAAGTTCAACTTGTATTCTCTCTCTGCCACCACCCACACTAGTTGTGAAGTGAATTCAAAAAATTCTCAAAGTATAAAATGTGAAAACAGCATACACTTCTAGTTTCTTTCTCAGTGTAATACAATTCACAACTACAAAAAAAGCATAAACCCATCGCACCCGAAGAAAGCTGTCTGGAGTACTTGTAACACCTCCCTAAAACAAACTGCCACGAAGTAGGATTTGCCTCCTGTTCTTCTTAAAAGACCAAAAGCCAAGCCTAAGTTTGTTTTTCCCTATAAACGGTCCCGTGATAGATCCAGATGGCGTACTCAGGCCAGGACCAAGCAAGAGGCGGAAATCTGCACAGAGCACTTTTTATGCAAGTAAACTTTATTACTGAATAAATAATCTTCTCTCTTATTGGCAGAAGAAAAAGAAAAAAAAAAGGCAGTAAAAATTATGTCCTAAAGGAAATCAAGTTAATTGACATTCTAAGGTTTCATTTACTACAACCTTTATTAAATATTTTACTTTGTCCCTTTCCAAAAATATAGACTGCCAAGCAAGGGCTATTAATTTAAAAAAGTAAAAAAAAAAAAGCTGTCAGGGAAAGTGATTATGGGTAATATTATGTTCTCTAGTAAGAGGAAGGGGATGATGCTTAAAAATGAATACTACAATTTTGGCTGAGACATGTGTGAAATTTCCCCAGGAATTGCCTTCTTCAAAATGTCAAGTTCACATGTGTGAGAGAGATGTAACACAGGGAAACGGGGAATAAAGGCAGGCAGGCTTCCATCCCCCCTTCCATGTGTGAAAGTGTGAGGTTATCGTAGTGTTTACTAGTAACATGGCACTTTATAAAGTACGTAAAGATAAATTATATGACATGAAGGTGCTGCCTGACCCCCACCCGGAAGGAGTGATGATCTAACTCTCTGGATCCACAGGTATGGAACCAACTGAAATGCCGACATCAGTGAAGAGTGCCGAGGCAAAGTGGGGAGAGAACCCGGACCGTGGGGCAAAAGCTTCCTGGAAGTAGGTTTTGAACTCCAAGGCCGATTCCTGCCTTGGTGGCGTGACCGGGATTTGTGGTACGAGTCTGAACCAAGTTCACGTGAGAAAGACCCAGGGTGGCCCCGGCAGCCTGCGGGCAGAAACGCTTGGTGGGCACGGCGGCCACGTGTGGGGAAGGGACGGCGGGGAGGACAGAGGCTGGGGACCTCACTTTCTTGGAGCAGCTGGGAAAGAAGGGAGGTTGGACCGCAACCGGCAGGGAAATCGGAAGCGACCCAGAAGTCAGAGAATGTGCGGGATGGGGTCAAAGCTCTGGGCACAGGAGGAGCCTGCCTGCTGTGTGAGGATTCTATCACGTGGGGAAAGAAACGGATGGGGAGCTCAGTCTCGAACAGACGGAGACGCCCTTTGCGAACAAGGAAGGCATGTAAACTGACCAAACGTGGTGGGTTAAAGACAAACATTTTAGGCGTTTGGTATTTTTGATAGGTTATGGATATTTCTTTGATAGGTAAACACAGAATTAAAAGTGTCACAAAAGAGAAGTTCCACTGCCGAAGACAGCACCTTCCAAAACATTACCTGAGGTTGGTCTGTGAGGATCCAAGGCCAGGGGTGCAGGGAAAGCAAGCGGGAGAACCTGTGTGTCAGAAGGTTGAGCGCTGACTCTTGGGGCCACGGTTATGTTTCAAATCCCCCCAGAACAAATCATTAAGATCAACGAGGTCTGGGGTGCCTGCAAATGTGTCCTCAAAATGTAAGGTAAACACAGTCACAAAGGATCCAGCCATATTACAAAGGAAAACGTAGCCACACTAAAGGAAAGCGCTTACCTAAGTAACTTTGAAAAACAGTATTTTGATTCCAAACTGTAAAGCCAAAGACAAAAGACTTGTACATTTTTGTCTTACAGAGGTGTGGGTCAGCAGTGAGAACAGGTGGAGTTCAATCTTCTAAAGTCAAGTCATTTTAGGTAAAGAAAGTATTCACTTTCCAAGGAGGAAAATCACAGCCTTTTCTCGTAGGATTCAAAGTATATATGTATTAAACAAATTTTTTAAATGTTTACTTATTGTTTGTGAGAGACAGAGTGTGAGCAGGGGAGGGGCAGAGAGCGAGGGAGACACAGAATCCGAAGCAGGGTCCAGGCTCCAAGCTGTCAGCACAGAGCCCGACGCGGGGCTCAAACCGACGAACTGCAAGATCATGAGCCGAAGTCGGACACTTAACCAACTGAGTCACCCAGGTGCCCATCGTATATTCTGAATGATGAGATGCAGGTGTCTCACTATCAGAAAGGAAGGTTTCAGGTAAGGAGAGGTGAAGGACTAGAATGAGCCCTGTGTTGTCAAACAGGAGTTGGAGGTCTCAGTATGACATCAAGTCCCGTTTCTTTCTATGCGTGCTTACATGGAGAGACAGAGAGTATATGAGCGTAGACACGTGTGTGCATCTGGGTAGGTACACATACATGTCTGCTGAGAAGACCTTAGTGCTTCATAGCGTTCTCCGAGAAAAAGAACCAGGACTTCTCGGAGAAACGGTTGATCTAGGGTTGCAGCAAGGAAAACACAACAGGAGCCGGAAAACCTCGTAGTGTCAGAAAGCAAGGAAGCAAGCAAAAAACGATGGGGCGTGTCCAAAGTACACAAAGGCCCACTTGAAGGAGCTCCTAATGGCCGAAGCTCGAACAATCTGAGTAACAAATAAATAAGGACAATATTGGATTATGACTCATGGAATGAAATAAATGCCCATGACTCCACACTGATGCAATTAACTGAATAAATAAGCAAATGAGGCAGAGGGACAGCCCTTCTTTTCAGAATTCTAATTAATAAATTTAGAAGATATGAGGGAGACGGGGAATCACCAGTAGGCAAGCAGCACAATAACGATGGTTCTGGGTGAGAACCACTGACGAATGCTAAAACGAGTGGGTAAAGGCAGGATGAGAAACAGTATTTGCATAGTTTCAAAATAACTCCCACAAGGTACTATTTACAAAGAGAAGAACAGTATTTACAGCGAAGCAATACTGCAGTCACCACTCTAACCAGGCGACCAAGGTCACCACCACTAGCAGGGACACACGTCAGGATCCTCCCGAGCCCCCGGGTAACGCACGGAGATGCAGAGTGTCATTTTTGTGGTATTCTTGCCACAAGTGCATGCACCACATTCAGTCATGAGAAGACATCTGATCAACAAACCCAATCTGAGGGACCGCTTACAAAACAAAGAACTGGTAAGACTTCAAAGGCGTCAAGGTCACGAAAGATTAAAAAAAAAAAAAAAAAAAGGCAGAGGAACTAGCACAGATTGGAAACGAAATTCGAAATTCGACGTGTCTTGGATTGGACCCTGAGGCAGGCAAAAAGACCTTAAGGCAAAACCTGAAACAAGAGCTGTGGCCAATTAACAACTGCATCAAGGCTCCTGGTCACCGAACCAGGGTCATGTGCCGTGTGCCAAGGGGGGTGGGGTGCACTAGGCAAAGGGGGTGCAGGGATTCCTTGTGCTATTTCTGCAGCTTTTCTGGAAGTCTAAAATGACTTCAAAATAAAACGTTTTAAAAAACAAATTCAGCGTTCTGGTTGCATAAATACAAAAAGCTAAAGAAATTGAGAGTGTGGGACAAGTTACTAGAGCAAAATAGGCAGATTCAGAGGAGAATTTCTGTGGGAAAAGAAACATATTAGACAAATCCATGGCCTGTGAAAACAGGTATCTATGGTTTACTGAAGAAATATACTGTAGGAGTAAAAATCACTATCTGCCGGCATATTTGTAGGGCAAAACTTCAACAATTTCATTCTCATGATTTAAGTTGGTTTGAAAGAAACTGTTTTGGTCAAAACACTCCCCAAAAATCAGTTTTAATGTAACTGTCTCCTGCGATGACCATTCCTCAAATATTTAAAATTAGAACTTCAATGTTCAAGGGCCTATTATTAATCTATCCAAAAAAATATGAAGGTCATTTTTGCAAAAGGAGGTCTTAAGAAACAAACAAAAAAAAGGGGGGGGGAGGTCACATACTAACGGTGCTTTTATTTTCATTTTTTTAAAAGTTTATTTATTTTTGAGAAACAGAGGGCAGGGGCGGGGGGAGAGAAAATCCAAAGCAGGCTCCATGCTGTCAGTGCAGAGTCTGACGAGGGGCTTGATCTCACAAACAGTGAGATCCTGACCACAGTGGGAATCAAGAGTCGGATGCTTAGCCTACTGAGTCACCCAGGCACCCCACAAATGGTGCCTTTTTTTAAAATGTTTATTTATTTTTGAGACAGAGAGAGACAGAGCATGAACGGGGGAGCGTCAGAGAGAAAGGGAGACACAGAATCCGAAGCAGGCTCCAGGCTCTGAGCTGTCAGCACAGAGCCCAACGCGGGGCTTGAACTCAGGGACCGTGAGATCGTGACCTGAGCCGAAGTCGGACGCTTAACCGACTGAGCCACCCAGGCGCCCCCACAAATGGTGCTTTTAAAATCAGAACTAAAAACATACGTAAAAAGAAAGCTATTTCTGGGGCGCCTCAGTGGCTCAGTCAGTTAAGTGACCGACTCTGGCTCAGGTCATGATCTTGCGGTTCATGAGTTCGAGACCCACGTCAGGCTGTGTGCTGGCCGCTCACAGTCTGGAGCCTGCCTCAGACTCTGTGTCTCCCTCTCTCTCTGCCCCTCCCCTGCTCATACTCTTGTCTCTCTCTCTCTCTCTCTCTCTCTCTCTCTCAAAAATAAACATTAAAAAAAAATTTAGAAGAGAAGCTTTTGTAAAACTAGAATTCAGATGAGCCACAGGGTCTAAAGTCTTTCTATTCCGAAGAGGAAACATACATTAATAATTAGGCAGCTAAAATACGATGAAAAGGTCCCCCAAAACCTTAAAGGCAAAAGATGGAATATGCAGCACATTATCGACTACATTTTGATATTGAAACCCTAATGACCTAACTCTGAGGAATAGTATCTATAATTTCCTCTCAAAATTACTAGTGTCTTCCTGAGACTTGAACGCCCTTCATAACCCTGCTGAGTTTTTGGTAGCCTCTCTTCAAGCTGGCTCCGAACCCCAATTACAGGAGCCACATGGGTCCCACAGTCACGGACACGGGGATCTTGGAGCCCACGCTTCCTAGGACAGCGATTCCGGCCCGCTCCCCGTCCCCAGCGTCTCCCCTCTGCGCAGCATGTCCGCGGCGCTGGCCTCCAAACAGCTGCAGCACCCGGGTCGGGCTTCTCAGGTTCCACGCACAAAGATACTCCTGTTTAGAGGGTGTTTTGTCCAGTTTCTTAGCCCACAGATAACACCGCCTGCTCTGGAGGGAGCGGGTGGGATGACTAAGTCCTGCTTCTTAGGGCTCCATTCAGCACATTATTTCCTGCTGCTTTCGAGCACAGTTGCCAATCCACAAAAGCACCTTTATTGAGGCATTCAAACGCTACCTCTGGGTGCCAAAAATTCGATAGGCTCCTTTTCATTGCTTTCCTTACTATCTTTTCACAAACGATGTGAGTTTTTCTCTTACTGTAACAAAACACACATTCAAGTACTCCTTTTTTACGTTTCACTTTAACTCACTGTGTGACATTCTCTGTTTGCATCAGCACTGTGGGTTATTTGCAGAATGGCAACATGAGATGGGAAACCTCACAAACGTGTTCCCTAAAAAACAACAGAAACAACAGTGCTCAAAAAATTAGAGCAATGTCACCAACCCCTTGTGGCCAATACATGCTCCGATGTCCCAGTTCTGCTAAACTCGAGTGGGGTACAGACCACAAAACCACCGAGGGAGGGAGAATGGGAAGACCCGACAGGAAGCCTACTTCCCCAGAGTTTGCAAGAAAAACCAAGTGGCAGGTTTTGATTGTTTTTGGGGGGCTGGTGGGAAGAAAATTCTTCCTTTTGCGAACGGTGGTTCCATTCATTTATCACAAGACGCTCACTGTGGATACAGCCCGGTGCTCCACTAGGGGAGGGGGAAGATGAGAGAAGTGTCTCAAAGGAAAGAAAAGAAGGGTCGGTTCCCAGGAAGAGGACCTCTTTGGGTGATGGAAGGCAACTGGAATTATCATCATTTAAATGAGGAAGTCAAAACGGAACCTTCTCAGACAAAGGGATTGCCGGGTAGGGGGTGGGGGGCGGGGGTGGCGTGGGCTCTCAGGAATGTACCTATGGCTCCAGGAAGGCACGGTCTTGGGGACAGCGGACTTTGGAGACCAGCTTCTGGAATCCGCTCTTCCGCCAACGATGGCTGGTCTCGGGCACCTGAGTTTGTCTCTAGAAGCTACACCTTCTTCCCTGGACCAAAGGCTCCTTCCGGCTTGTGTGGAGAGCAGGATGCACAGTGGTCAAGAACTTGTGGCCAAGTTAATTCCTCTATGCCTCCACTTTCTCGTCATCAAATGGGATGACAATGGGGGCACTGGGGCACAACTTGAGGACTAAATGTAGAGAAGAGCAGCACAGTGCCTGGCACACCGCAAGCCCTCAACACATCCCCTCCGCTACAGGGCTCCAACAGTACCCTTTGCTATGGGCTGACTGGCCCCTCCGCCCCCAAATCTGTATGTTGAAATCCTAACCCACAGTTCCTAGGAATGTAACCACAGGTGGAGACTGGGCCTTTAAAGAGGTGACTGGGTTAAAATGAAGCTGTTAGGGTGGGTCCTAATCTGACTGGAGTCCTTATAAGAACAGGAACTTTAAACACACACAGAGGCACCAGGGACGCACACACAGGAGGACCATGTGAGGACACGGCAAGAAGATGGCCGTCTGCAAGCCAGTGAGGGAGGCCTTAAGGAAACCGACCCTGCTGGTGCTGTCGCCTTGCAATTCCAGCTTCCAGAACTATGAAAAAATAAATTGCTGTTGTTGAAGCCATGCAGTCTGTGGTATTTTGGTAACCAGAGCTGACTAATACACCCCTCCTCCCTTGTCTGGTAACAATCTGCTCCATAACCCAGGGCTGGAATCGTCTGATTATTCCTGAGACAGGAGGAAACTAATCTCTAAGAACAGCACATCAGTATTCTTTCCTTCTAGTAGATTCAAAGCTCTACAGACTCAGGAAAAGGAGTGGGAAAGGAGAAGATGCAAGGGGACGCACAGGGCTACAAATAATACAGAATTGCAGAGCTGCCTTGCAAATCAGCCAAGGCAAATGAGCCTGTTTAAAGCCCTCTTAAATCTTTGAAAGGGTCTCTCAAATAATAAATACGCTGGGTCCCCTCCTGTCCTGAGCGTGACTAGAAAAGTTGTGGGAAAATGATGACCCCCTGGAATTGTCAGGCTTATGGAATTACCAAGCTGTCCAAAGCAACCTGTCCCTGCTGGTCAGACTACACTAAAACGCTCTCAACGGCTCAGACACTAAAGCAACTTGGAAGATTCCAGGGTTGCCCTGCTCTGGTCCACACAGAACACCAGAAAGGCTCCTTCTTCCAGACAGAGCTGGCTGTGGGGGCGACAGTTGAAAGGTCAGCCTCCTTGACTGACTGACCTCCAGCCCTGCACAGCCCAGTTCTGTCCCCTCCAAAACCCTCCTGTAGTGCCAATAAAGAAGGAAGCAACTTTTAGGTTGGGGAGGTATTTAAAAACAGTATTTTTCAAAATTCATTGTGAAAGGTTAATGATAAACTGAATCCTTCAGAAAGTGCAGAGAACATACGGAGACTTTAAAGCCCCTTGTAAAACCCAGAGACAGCGCCATTTCAGGAATGTGTTTCTCAGAGGTGACGGTGTGATTTGGACTCCTGAGTGGCTCTGCACAAATGGGAGGCAAAACAGAGGTACTACAAACAGCTGTTGATTCCTCTGGAAGCTTCTACCACCACTTAACACTTAGTGGCAAACTCCTAATTGGCACCCTTTCGACTCAATCTGGAATAAAAGCAGATACTGGTGAAATATTACTTATAGTAATATCCCATAGTATGCTCCTGCATGGAGTCCTGTGGAATATGGCCATCAAAATCTCACCTCACTCGAGTCACACAGAAACTTGTGATTTAATTTATACGAATGACTTTAAAGAGAGACCTTATTCAAAGGTTCCCCCCCCACCACCCCCTTAAGTGGGTAAAATGAAATGAGAGAACTCAAGGGGTTTGGTACAGATCACATTTTCATGACTCCTATTGAAATTAAAAAATATATAAAACAAAATGTCATTATATAGCACCTCTATGATGTAGTTATTTTTCTGATGTAGTTAATTTATGATTCAGGTGATTATTCTTCAAAAGTCTGCTTCCATGAGTGCATTTACCCTTCAACCCGTGCACTGGACTTTGAGAATTCCACCTCACAGTAAACCTGTGCAGGGAGTGGAGTGATGCTCTGCTAGTGTGCCTGTGACAGCAGGGGACTGCCAACCGCATGGCATGGCCCACGTGCACCCCCGAGGGACGCACCAGGTCCAACACACCCGTCAGAAGGAACGAGGTTATGCCGTTTCTAAAAGACATGACCGACTGAAAAAGGCCAAAATATGCTACCTTTCCCGTAAGAAAACGGAGGCAAGAATACGTGAATGTTTGTACCTGCTACACAAAATACCAGAAGGAGGAGGAAGAAATGAATAAAATGGTCATCCTTACTCCTTACACAGCCGACGGGACTGGGAGTAAGACTTCTCAGTTTACACCTTTTTGCGATTTAATTTTTGGTGCGAAATGCAAAACGTCTACAAGTAAGGTTTAAAATCTGGCTTTTTCTTCTACTGTTTAGAATGGAAGTTCTGAACGTGGGGTTGCTGGAATTGCATGCAAGTTGTACAGCCACGTTCATTTTCCTGGGAACAGGCACCAGAGCCCTCCTCATGCACTTGTGCTTCCGAACCTGTCAGGGCCCACGTCCCCAGAATCAGCTGGAATTTCTGAAGGTATTTTCCCTTCTCCTTGCAGGGGCAGCTCGACTTTAAGGATTTGTGGTCAAATCTACCAAAATTCTCACCATTCATGGGAAAGTTAGTGCTGGGAACATAATTACAAAGTCATCTCATGCTTCTCTGAACAGAAGGAACAGAGAGGCAAAAGCCAAAATACACTTGGGTTTGGCTGGCTCACACTTCCTAGGTGCTATTTTATCAGGTGTTCTCAGAGCCAGGAGCTACTAAATAAATCGTGGAGACAAGCGCAAAGTTAGTCTGACCGAAATACTGTTGTTTCCCACTGTGGACAGCATCTATTCGCGTTCAAAACACTAATGAAAACCAGCACACTGTACTCTTACACAATTTCTTACCAAACACATCATCTCTGTAATTTCCCCCAGCTCCTGCAGACCCTAATGAGAGTGAATACATTTAAAAGAGAAATCCCAGTTTGTCTAATAAATTGCAATGTTTGAAATGCACAAATGTCAGAGAGGAGGCAGCTGGGAAACTGCGGTCCAGAGAGAAGCGGGAAGCAGATGGCTGCCTTGTACCTGCAGCCACACCCCCCAGCCTGTGCATCATGCTGAGGAGAGCGGCCTCCGATGGTCCCTGGTGATCCCTTCTCCCTTGATTAGGTTTCTTTCCCTAAACACTGTGCCGTGGCCATTTAAAGCAAGTGTGGGAAGACGGTTTTCTCATTGTTTATGACTGTGCTATGTATATAATTTTGTGATCATCTTAATATGGACACTGTCAATACCTGCTCATGGTTTTTTCCTGTTTTAATAAACACTTTACTATAAAGTTGGAACATGAAAATACCTCCAACATGAAGCATTCAGAGAGTAATGGCCCACTTGTGAGGCTCCATAATTACACGCTGCACAGAACACGGTCCTTAATCACAGGTCTTGGACGGATCACCCCGTTGTGGCTGCAGGGGGCTCAGAAGAGGGACCACTCTTTGTTCTTGGTGTGGTTCCTCTTCCCACAGGGATTTACATTAGCAGCTGTTCTGACTGACTAAAATCTGCTCTTTTCCAAGCTAATTTTTTTGAAAAAGTATATATGCCTTCCATTATATATTTTTTTAAAGAGTATGTGGGCAGATATAGGTTTGAAATGCATATGCCTGGGGTGTGTTTTCTGATTAACAGTGGCAATCTGGCATTAAGTAGATGTCTAAATACACCAAAACCACAATAGAGTCAACCACATTTTTTAACAGCACTAATGCCTTTTCGAGGTCCTCTGTTTTTTAAAAACTTACGAGGTCATTTAAGAGTCACTAAGCAGTTATAAGAGGTAGGAGGCTGATTCCCCTTTGGGGCCGAGTGTTTCACGATTTGGGAAACTCACGTGTGAGTTGAACACAATTAAACCGACTCATCCCCAGTATCCTGGGGGAGATGCAAGAGGCCTCCCTCCTCGGGCAGGGGAGCTCTGTTCTTGGTCACAGAGATTTCTAGAGAAGCACCTCAGTCTCGCAGAGCTGCCGTTTCTCTGGGCGGTGGTCGGGGCGGGGTTGAGGGCGGGGATGGAGAGCACAGGACGAGGCCATGGCTCCTGTGAGCACAGGACACGATGTCCGTCTGTCAGCTGCCCCGTACTAGGCTGATGCAGTGCTGGGAGCCCGGAAAGCGGTTTGGACAGGGGTGAGGAATCTTAGTATCTGCTTGTATTCTGAGGAGGGAAACAGCCTCCACATACCCTCGGAGCTCAGGGCCAGCAGACGACAGGCACAGGCTGGGAGTGCAGGCGGGAGAGGGCAGGGAGTCCCTGGGAGAGGACACGCCTGGTAGCTTTCCGAGTCCTTCCCTTCCACTACCTGCAAACCTCTAGTAAGGTCCTGTCACCTGGTCTCATTTCCATAAAAGGGGACCAAGGGACATGAGAGCTGAGACGATGGAAGAGACTTGGCCTCCTCCCAAAGCTGGGGAGGGGGTGGTGGTGGTGGGGCGGCCACAGACAGACAAAGCCAACAGCTCACAGGGCCCGGATGCTGAGGCGGGGAGGCTGAAGACAGGGCCCAGGGGAGGGGATGGTCCCGGAGGGGGGACAGGGGGCTCACGTGCACTGCATTTCGGGCCTCAAGGGAAACACGTATTAATTTTACATATAGCGGTTGTGGTCAGGGGTTCCCCGAGAATCAGACATGGAGCTCTGACCTCCAGGCATGCCCATGTCTCTCGACCTTGAGGAATGGCCCCATGGTCACAGGAAACCTATCCATGCAAAGTGTGAATCTTTAACGTAAAGGACATAAAACAGAACGGAACTGGATGCTCATCCCCCATGCAGACCCCTGCTGAGACAGCAGCCCAGCAGAACCCGCCCCCTTTCCGGGCCTCAGCGCAAAGCTCCCCTGGGTGCCCCATGATCCGGCCCCTTCTCTCCGTTCTCACTCACTCTCAATGCCAAGAAGAGGTTCTCTGCCTCCCTCATCAGTCTTGTTGTTTACAACCTATGTTGTCTGTACCTCCTCAATCACATTTGTAAGTCTGCCACCATGTCTGTGCCCAATGCGCGTACTGAAATCGGTTTTAAAGCATTTTCACTGATTTTCTACGTGTTTCCTCGTGGGTCTTGGGTCCAAGTTCATCTCCTCGGGACCTTCTCAGGTTAGCCTTTGTGCTGTAACACTTGTTAACTGCATCAAGATTTACTCTGTTCTCCCCTCACCTCCACAGACTCACTGGATAAATTTATTTTTTTCCTTTAAGATTTTTCATTTACTTGGTAAGAAGAGGCAGAGAATGTCAGGAAGGGGCGAGGGATTAAGACAAACCCCTCCTGTTACCTGACATACCACACTAGGGGGAGAGAGGGCAGGTGCACACGTGGGGGGTGTGTGTGTGTGCACGCGCACACATGTGTGCGAGGCGCAAGGCCCTGTAGGACACAGCAGGAGGCTGGGAGCGACAGCAAGTCACTGAAGAAACTTGAGGAGTGCAGCATGAGGGGGTCTGCGTTTCGCTGCAGTAAGACAGGCGTGAGCACTGGCACCGGGAGGTCTGCGGGCCAGCGTCAGTGGTGGCACGGAGGAAGGGACAGTGGGCCTGAAACGCATGATTCCGGTCAAGGTAACCACGTGTGGTGGCAAGCTCAGGAAACTTGAAACATTATCACAGGACTCCGTAGCTCCACTTCTGGGTACACTCCCCAAAGCACTGAAAGCAAGGACTTGAGAGATCTGAACGCTCCTGGTCACCGGCATCACTCACGATGACCGGAAGCTGGAAGTAGCCCCAGGGTCCACCAGCGGGTAGGGTGAGAAACAGACGTCTCCACACACAATGCAACACTATTCAGCCTCAGAGCAGAGGGGCATTCTGACATACACAACAATAGGGGTGAACTTGAGGGTGAAATAAGCCAGTGACAAAAGGAGAAATACTGTCATAGACAGTAGACATAGACACAGGAAGCAGAACCGGGCGGCCCGGGGCCGGGGCCGGGGAATGGGAGGATGGAGAGAGCCGTGGACGGGCTGTAGTAATGGGACACGGCAATGGGAATGAACTCAATGCCCCTGAAGTGAACACTTCAAAAGGGTTACGACGGTAACTTTCATGTTATGTGTATTGTACCACGTAGAAAAGTAATGTGCGTCACCACCAGCTCTGGGTTCTGGCACCTGTCACGTGCCCCCCGCATGGCTGGGTGACAGCTGGGTTACCCCCTGAACCTACAGCGAAACTCTCAAGCACTATCGTTTCGGTTGTGAAGAAACAGAAAAGCCGAACCACTCCGTCTACAGCGGCATAAAAACGGGGATGTTTTCAACTGGCCTCATCAGAAAAAACGAACATTTCTGATATTCCTGTTTACTCTCTGTGATCAAGACTAAGTAAATGAATGCTGAAAAGTGACAAGTTTTACAAGTTTGGGCAGAAGGAAAGAAAATCCCTTGGATTTATGAAGAGATTAAAGATGATTACACGGCACCTATTTCTGCAGTAAATCCATACGCGTTACCCAGGGGAGCGTGGGAGGCTGGTGCCCGCCAGGCCAGGCGCCACATCAGACTCGCTGGGGGCGGTGTCCGCGTCCAGGCCCTGAGCCCAGAGGTTCTGATGGAACAGTGACGGTGTAAACCGCCAACACAAACCAGACTGGATGAGCACGAGGCGTTGCTGAGTCCTTATTCTGCCTCAGCGTGTGGGGTATCTGCTGAGCCAGTGTCACCAACGCTGTGAAGAAGGCAGACTGGGCCACCGGAGCAAAACAGGATTGACACTCGGTCACCAATGCCACTGGTCTACCAAGTGCGCTCTGCCAGCAACCTGCCTGTGTGGGACTCCCCCACAAAATGGAAAGCATTTCTCAACCGAAGAACGTTCACCCTCTAACGTTCGCACCCTGTTTCAGATGTGAAACTATCTCCTTGGAAAACAAACTGAGCAATTACGTTTCTTGTTCACTTAAGTTATATGTGTGTGTGTGTGTGCGTGTGTACACATACATATTTTATATTTATTTTTGAGAGAGCGCAAGTGGGGGAGGGGCAGAGAGACGGAGACAGAGGATCCGAAGCAGGCTCTGCGCTGACAGCAGTGAGCTCAATGTGGGGCTCGAACTCATGAATCATGAGATCACGACCTGAGCCGAAGTCGGACACTCAACTGACTGAGCCACCCAGGCGCCCCCAAGATAAGTTACATTTCTGATATCTCCCTACATTGCTCAAGTTTACAGAAAATAAAAGCACTTCTGGTCCTCGCGGTGCTTGAAAACCGCTGAGTGAGCACACGCAGTGCTCACAGTGAGTCCTGGGCCCTCCTGGGATGAGGTATCTATACTCACATTCACACTGTAGCGTTTAAAGTATCATTCGCAACCAAATAAACAGACATTTGACCTTAATAGGCATGACTTTTACATCTGAAATGTTCGGAAATCTAAGTTGTTTGGACTAGGGAGTTATTAGATAAATTACTGAAGCAGTAAAGCTGAGATAATTTTGGAATCAGAAATTAGTAAATGTGCCTCCTGCCTGGAAGGTCAGAGCAGTGAATGATGGAAGGTGCTTAAGAAACTATCTGGCGACTAGAGACAGACACTTGACGACAGCTCCCTAACTTTCAGGAGTCTGGAAAAACGTGGAAGGCGAGACAACCTGCTTTCTTGTCAGGAGGAGACATGCCAGTGACAAGCAGCCAGTTCTCAGAGAGCAGGGGCCACACACACGTAAGTCCTCACTGCAGCATTCTTCAAGCCCAGCCCGGGGCCCAACAGTAGATGTCGGGTAGCAGACGTATGTGTGCAAAAGGGCAAAGGGCCGAGCACACCCCAACGTGCAAGCGATCACGGTGGCACACCCACCTTCCCACGTAAGAGCAAGAAGGGTTGTGGGCTGAGCGGAAGCAAATCAAGATCTCCCGTTTCCCCAGGTGGCAGTGGCTTCTTGTCCCGCAAGTCTCTGTGTCTTTTATTTGGACTTCGTTCCCAGATCCTCATCTATTTGAGGAAGGCCCCTTCTCCCAGGTGGAGACCCCGGTCACTATGGCCAGATTTCCTGGACTTGAACAGGGACAGGATGCTCTGGCAGAGGCCTGTCACAGAGCCCAGAGGAAGATTTACCTTCCCTGAATCTAATCTATTGCCTGTTGCCCCAGTCCTAACATAGCAAGTGAGCAATCTTAAGAGTGTCCTTGCATTACAGGAAAAATACAAATGCAGGAAAAATGTTAAAAATGGGTAAGGTTTCTGAGCTCCCATCTACTGGACGAGCTGTTAGTTCACAACGGGTTTTACTGAATGAAGCAACATCTTCTTGTTCAACAAGGAGGAACTTCTCAGGGGCTAGAGCGTCACAGAATAGGGGAGACAAAAGCCCCAGCCAACAAACTGGTACTTGATTCTAAAAACCAGCAAAAACCCAACCTCTGTAACAACTCTTCAGGACAAAGTCAAGTGCAATAAATACACAGTTCTTTCTTCTTGGCTAGCCTGCAATTGTGAACACTGGGAAGCAAAGAACACACTGCGGGAAAGGCACATATAAAAAGAAATCTTTCAGAACGAGTTTTATTTGTAGCTGGAGTTCACCAGGGCTCCTCTGTATAATCAACTCAAGGGGAAAAGTTGTACTTTATTTTCAAGTCAAACTCAGGGACTTAAATATATGATGTAACTTTGGAAACCCCGTGGCAACGGGCTAACCCAGCATAGACCCCCCCCCTCCCCCCGCCACTGGCACTCGAGTGCCACACGAGGGGGAGTCCAGCGCTGGTCTAAACTCATGGGCAGCTTTGCCAGGAACGAGAGCGGACACCTTGGCCTTTGGCCAAAATCTGAAAATTCTCCTTCTGTTTGGATCCCTGAAGGAATGATAGCTCAATTCTTCTAGTTTCTTACTGGGGTGACAATCAGGTCACTGTTAGGCCCTGAGGGATCTGGAACGCAGTTGTGCCTACAATTAACAAGGTGAGCTAATCAATCAGTAGCTGTGTCCTGTGCAGTCTCATTGAGCTCAACGCAATGAGTGAAATGTACCTCTGCAGCCAGAAGATGGTCCTCAAGACACGTCATGAAAAATGCAAAGCGGGCACAGATAACAGATGGAGGGAGTGACCAGAATATTCCAAAATTAATAGAAAAAGAAGTAGAATATGGCAGAGTATAGGGTTGTTCTCTCAGGAAGAGAAAACAAATTGCATATCCCCAGATCTGCAAGAATCTGCCATTTGCCAGTACTTCAGAGAAATGAAGACTGACGTAATATGGTTCAAAACAGATGAACTCTACACATTCTACACTTTTCTAGAAGCTATAAATGACCAGTGTTTCTCAAAAGGGCTTGAAGTCTCAAGTGAGCTTTTCACTGAGATGAAACCAGCACTGTCCAAAAGAAACATAGCGCAAGCTGCACACGCAATGTATAAAAATTTTTAGTAGCTACGATTTTAAAAAGTAAAAGGAAATAGGAAATTAAATTAACCATAATAAAACTTTATTTAACTCACTCTATAAAATATATTACCATTTCAACCTATAACGATTATAAAGTAATTACACTTTTTTTTTTTTTTTTTTCATATGAGGTCTTGAAATCGAGCATGTATTCTGTACCTGCAGGACAGCTCAGTTCAGACTGGCCACACCTGAAGTGCTCAGTAGCTCCAAACCTGGACATTTGGGACAAACATGCTCGCATACTGTCACTAGGAGCCCATTACTGACCCATCCAGACACACATGGAGAAACAGTCTTGCCATGGTTACCTTTAAATAGAGGAATCACCAAGGAATGCCAAACGCTGCTTGGTTCAAATGCCCTGTCATTTCAGGGGAAAAGTGCATCTTTCAAAAGCCCCTCCTGCCACAGTCACAGCACAGCCACGACCCTGCCCACCCGCACCCTCTCCCTCACAGCCCAGCTCCGTTCCCACTCTGCATGGCGAGCCTGGGCAGTCTAGGATGTTCGGAGATACTTCACAAGGTAGAAAGGAGGCCTGGCTACACTCAGGGCCTGCATGCTTGCTTTTCTGGGATTTCACGGTAACAAAACAAAGAAAGCACATTGTGAAAACCTGATTAAGGAGACGCTAAATATGGTCCCACCTTCCCTACCTGCTTTCATCACCTGGAGAGGACCCGCACCTTCCGTGTTCTCAATTTATGAACGACACTGGCCCCAGAAGAAGAGCCCTCTCTCTCTCTCTCTCCAAACTGATACCATTTTGGTCTGAGTAACAGGTGGAATCCTCACGTCCACTCCAGCTCTTGATGGATTAGAAAAGCCCAGAGACACAGTGATAATGGAGGGAAGCACGAGTGACGAGGAGAGACCATACCCCTCACCAGGCTGCAAAGAAGCAGGGGCAGAAGCTGGGCACGAGCCAGCCATGCCTCACGATCCCTACCTTTGTGGTTGAAGATGCCCTCCATCTCCATGCTGCTTCTAGAGTGGGCGATGCACAGAGAGCCGCAGGGGACCAGGCCTTCCGCGGCGGGGGACCGGTCGGTGGTCCGCACCAGACACCAGTCAGGCTTGTCGTGGGGCCGCTCCAACACTTCCACGGTCTGGCCACGGCGGATGGTCAGCTCCGTGCTGTTGCAGGCGGTGAAGTCGTGGATGACCACCGTCAGCTCGCAGCCGCCAGAGAGCTGGAGTGGGGGGGGGGAGAGGGACACGTCAGTGAGGTCCTGCCACCGCAGCCCCTGCGGGCGAGGCTGAGCTGGCCAGCAAGAGCCGGGGGCTGGGGCAGTGACTGGCCACCACCTGAGTGGGGGCTCTCCGGCTGCACTGCCCCTTCGCTTCCCTCTGGAATTACGGGGGCAGTTATTTGCTTTTCCGTGTTTTACTGTATGGCTATGATTTTTGAGGGTTTCACTGTTAGAATCCGACACAATTTTCCATATGAGCGTCCCTATCTTTTTGTGCCTGAGACATCATTATCTCCCTGCTCAAAATGTGCTATATAATCCTTTTTAAACATAGGACAAACTAGTAAAAACTGAAGGCTGCTTGGGGGATCACTGCATCATATGGTGACAACATGATAGTTTTACTTGAAGTTTCAGTTCCCACTTGGTGTTTGAGCCAGGCTATTAGTGTGAGGCTCTCCGGCACCACTTGGTTGAAAAAGAGAGCAGCCGCGCAGCAGGGAGACCGAAGGGGCCATGAGATCCCTACGTATGGGCAGTGCATGCCTTATTCTCTCTTCCAGTCCCTCCAAGAGCTCCTCTCCACCCCCCCACCCCCCAGGATACCTCTTAGCGGGCACTCCCGCCGGGTCCTTTCCAAGCCCTCTTCCCATGCCGTGTTTTAGCATGCCATTCCGTATGCTCTGTGGACGCTGGCTTACTTCCCTATGCTATGTGCTTTCTGGTCTGAGGCTCCTTTCCGTACCTCTCCCCTCCCACTAAGCTCACTCCCATTTTCTGTAAATTAGAACTCAACTAATTCTTAGGCCCTTTGAAGCACATTCACGAACTCCAGAAAGATACAGTGCCGTGATCACTATTTGCCTGTGGCCTGTGTCCCATTTGTCTGCCCCTTACACTGTTCATGCCCCGGGGACAGCATGCGCATATATATATATATATACACGTATATGTTTATGTGTGCATACACACACACACACACACACACTCATTAACATCCCTCCTACACAACAACCTTGTCACCCGCTCCCCATCTTTGGACTGTCTTGCTGGCCCCTCACTCCAGGTCACCCCAGGAGGTTCCAGCTCTGCTGCGTGTCCACCATCCCCCTGTGCGGCTCCATAACCACACTCTCTGTGCCCATCACTCCCCAAGCAGACATCCCAGATAGCAGCTAGAGAGGACTTTCATCACTGTTTCGGGCATTTCCCTCCAAAGCAGTGAGTCTAGGACGTGACTCATTACCCGCCTCCCCGATCTGTTTCTCTTCCAATGCTGCCTTTTGGATAATGGTTTCACCCAAGTCACCCGAGCTAAAAACTCTCTCTCCAAACGCTATCAAATAAACTTAAGGCCATGTCTCGGATTACTTCCTTCCTCTGCCCATCCGTGCCACGCTTCATTTGGATTTTGCAGTGACCTCCCTAACTTCAGGCTCACCTTCCAAGCCATCTGAACGCTGCTGGCAGCTGCCTTTTTGAAATGCGGAGCCTCCCATTCAAGCATCTGAGACACGCGTTCCTTCGTGTGGGATTCAAAGCCCCCAAGCCTCCACAGCCAGGTCCCGCCCACCCTGCCCCTTGTCCTCATGTGCTTCACAGCCTGGAACGTGTCTTCCTTGAGGTGGTCCTGCCCTGCACTGTGTCCATGAGATCCGTCTGCTCAGAACCCCCATGTCCCCACTCTATTCCAGGCCCCCTGTCAAAGCCCTCTGAGAAGTTGCTCCTGCACCTGTCTTAGGTTTTTAAATAAATCGTGTCTCAATTCTGAAATGAGCCACGTCTTGGGTTGTTTGTGTGTGTGTGTGTGTGTGTGTGTGTGTGTGTGCGCGCGCACGCACGTGCCCTTAGCACCAGCAAGCGGGTTTGTTATTTCTCTGTGAACTTTCCATGCCTGGTCCGTGAGGGGAGAGATGGGGCCCGTCTCAGTCATCCCCGAGTCCCAGTGCCAACAATGGCAGGTACCGGGATCATACGAAAAGGTTGCTGAATAGCCTTGAAGCCTAGCTTGCCCAGTGCTTTGTATCCCACAAGCAGATAAACATTTGCGGAAGTGAAAAACGCAAAATGGGCTTGCTCTAAAAATGCAGAGGCTGCATTTGAGAAATTGAAATGGAACGTGGGCTTTTCTCCTGTGACTTCAGGAGCGAACTCTGCCTGTGCTCAGTGTGCAGCACACCCAGGCTTCTGTCGCCCTGAAGGGCAGCAGCACAGAGAACACACAGGGACAGAGGAGTAGGCGGGCTGGGCTGTGGCCAGTGGGTGAAGGACTGCCTGGGCCTCCTGCTGGGAAGCAGCCTTGTTCCAGAAGCCTTGCAGATCAGATCCACCCGCAGAGAACTGGGAACCCGTGCCTCCTGCACAGGCCCGCAGCCTGCTGGCCCTGTCATGCCCTACGCTGTTCAGTATCCTCCTGTTCTAATAGCCGGTCTTTTGAGAGAAGTTTAGATATTTACAATAAGAAACACATGTCCACAAGACAACCACAGAAAACAAAACAAAACAAAACTCCTCCATAATGCAACATAAATATCGACAAAGTGAACTGTCTTTGCTAGGCTACAGAGGAAATTTCTCACAAATATTTAATCCCCTTCTAAATTTTATAAATTCCTCTGTGGGAAACCCATGCTAAGTCCCACACGTTTCTCTGTGAACAAAGATGCTCACGTTAAAAGAGTTAAAGGCAGAGGTCCAAGAGAGAGAATTTCCCTTGTAAAACCCTGCATTATGGCATTATGGAAGGGGTTAATCCCTGTAACAAAAACGAGGGCTGTTTCCTGTCCCAGGGAAGGCGCGACCAGTGGACAAGGCCCAGTATGGAGTCCAGCGTGCTGAGGCCCCTCGGGGCCCATACTTCCTGGGGGCCCCCTTCCAGCCTGCTGGAGCTCCCCCGTGGCCACCAGTGACCCGCCCGTGTGTGCGTGTGTGTGTGTGTGTGTGTGTGTGTGTGTGTATACACAACACAACCCCCGCCTGCAGGCTGCCTTGCCATTTCTCCACGCCCAGCCCTGGGAAGCACAACTTCAGGACACATTATCTCATCACCAGGCCTTTGCTGGCTTCATTCTTGAGCATTTTATTAATTTTTCAGACTGCTCTGAGCCACGTGGTATGTTCTGTGGGTGGGGGAAGGGTGGGAAGGAGAGAAAGGGGCTGCCTGAGGAGGAGAGTTAAGCTTGACTTTATTTCTGGCACGGATGCTTTAGCCCCTTACAGAGTAATCAAACACTATTGGAAACATCTGTGGACTTGACAGAGCATCAGAAATAAAAATCAAGCCTGTTCGGACAAAGAATCTCATACTGAGTTACATACAGTTCTTTTTCAAAGACCTCAGAGAACTTACTAACAAAACCTAGTACAAGAATCAGTTTTTAAACAGCACTAAGATTATCGTTTAAAAACATCGCTATCTTCTTGGTTTTACCATGAGAATCTCCTGCACAAATCTTTAAGGGACGGGGAAGCTAACTGGATGTTTTCTAGAGCACATACGTCCTGTGCATTTCTGTCTCAATGTTCACATCCGAATATTTTAAACCTACGACAAAACCTGCCTTTAAAACCAGTTTGCTGGGGCGCCTGGGTGGCTCAGTCGGTTAAGCGGCCGACTTCGGCTCAGGTCATGATCTTGCGGTCATGAGTTCGAGCCCCGTGTCGGGCTCTGTGCTGACAGCTCAGAGCCTGGAGCCTGTTTCAGATTCTGTGTCTCCCTCTCTCTGACCCTCCCCCATTCATGCTCTGTCTCTCTCTGTCTCAAAAATAAACGTTAATAAATAAATAAATAAATAAATAAATAAATAAAACCAGTTTGCTAATTAAAAAAAACAAATTTTTTAAAATAAAAGACTTAAAATAACTATTTTGAGGGAGCAATGTAAATCATTGCTACCTTGTAAGAATTAAATTCCTGATCGGAAAAAGTTCAGATAACATACATCGTTAAGTGTGACTGAGACCGTACTTGTTTTCAGTGATACTGCTACCAACAGTGACCCAATTTCATCACTGTGCTGAAGAATTACCATTCCATTGATCTCGTTTAAAAATTCACTTTCCCTTCCAGCCATACTCTGTGACAGTTTTCCCAGTATCTTTCTCACTTCTGTGTGTCTGAGGGACTTCTAGGAGGGGTTCCTCACCACATGCGTTCAGTTTAGGATTGCAATTTATGAAAATCTGAGTTTCCATGACTCACATTAACTCTTGTGAAATGCACATCAGAGGACAGTTTCCCCCTCCCCCTGATCTTTCGGCCTTTCTCCTTTAAACAACAAATATGGGGACTAAAAAGCATGGCAGTGAAAAGGCCCTCCTTAGCACATGGAGCACGGAAGCCAGCTAGGAAATGCCTTCTCCAAGACTACAAGGGCTACGGAGGGAACTCCAATGACCCAGATGCACAATTAGCAGCATCAAACCAGGGTCCCTTTGCCTGAATTCTCTCCAGAATGACTGAAAATGAACAAGCTGTAGTTTCACCCAAAAGGATGAAACACTCCTCTCTGGTCGCTGGCACGTGAACCTTCAACAATCACCATGCGGCACCGAATTTTATTTTTTATGTTCTCTGGAGAAACCGTGTTATGCCGTTGCTTTGCCTGAACCCAGTTAAAGGCAGTAACGAAAAGAGACCCACAGCGGAGGAATTCTCAGCCCACCCCTCCTCGGAGATGCCCCTCTCTGGTGCACAACGAGGCAGTTGTACAAGAACACACAGTTCTGGAGGGACAACGGCAAACATCTGGTCTGAATAACCGAGCTCCCAGGTGAGTTCTCGGGCAGCTTCTGCCAGAGGAGGAGCGGGCTCTTTACGACTAGCATGGCGGACCACGCGGCCCTTGCTGCAAACAATTCTACTTCAAGAACCGAAGATCAACTCAGGTGGGTGTCTGGCCAATGCTCGGAGAGCAATTCAAAAGGAAAGGGGCATTGTGGTCTAATAAAAGCCATTTTTCCTTAAAGAACAGAGTGTGTCAACTCTGTGAACAGTCACATCCTACAACCCAGTACAGTTCAGTCATTCAGAAACCTCACAAAAGAGTCTTGTGGTTTTGCGGAGGCTCCACACAGAGCAGACCAAAAATTGGCGGCCTGGTTAGAGAGGATGAGAGCACACGGCTCCGTTACTGGCACTGCTCACAAGAGAGGGGCGGCCACTGGCATCTCTAAGAGTTCCCCAAGGAAACGCGTCACATCCCTGGCTCTCACCCACCCAAGCTTCTCACTGCGCAACCGCATGGACACAGGGGCGTATCAGCAACCATCTTACCCAGGTGAGCAGCCGGGCCCATGCTCACCCCGACCCCGAGGCCAAATCCACGGGAGAAACCTTCACCAATATTTGCTGAGTTTCAGTGCGGACCACTCTGATGGGCTCTCACACACTGAGCATAGAAATCTGTGAGAACTGAAGAGTGGTTAATATGGTAAATTTTCTGTGGTTTTCACTACACACGCACATAAAAAAAAAAAAATCTGTGAGAAGATTTTTTTTCCCCCCAAAGCAGCAGCTTACCATACCCAGTATTTTATCCAGAAAAGAAAGCGGAGTGTGGTACTCAGGGGTGTTAATTCTTTACTGACATTGTCGCACGGTGGTTTTCTGACATGAAAATCATTCTTGGAAGGCCTCCCTGACTGTGTGATATACGTGAGGTGGAACGGAAAATTTGATGTGAAAAAGCAAACTTAAAAGCCCCACCTAAAAACAGGGCAAACTTTGAAGTAAAAAGTGAGGCCAACTGGAGGTGGGACAGCGAGTTCGTATGGGGCTTCACGGAAGCTGACCTGCACTAACATCACGTTTCCCCTCACTCAACACGGCAGAACGGGGAAGCCAGCACCCGCCGAACAGATCGATGACCAACTTAATTGGTTAACGCAGAGCGAGGCACGGGAGCTGGGAGCAGACAGCTGAACACCACCCCTCAGGGCACTCCCTCAGGGCACCATGCCCTGGAACAGCAGAAACTCTGAGAGACCACTTCACCCAGAGGAGCCCGCTTGCTGAACTTCCTGAGTGAGCAACACCATCTTTCATCCAGAGAAGTCCCTGTGAAAGGACTCCTCACGTCTTTGATGCAGGGATGGGAAGAGGGAAGGTACGCCAGCCAGCGACCAGCTGACTGGGCTTCTCGCCAGAAGGAACCACAGCTGGAGTAAACGCCCTGCCTCCCGTCTGAATCAAGCGGGCATCCTCCTATGATGGTTACTTTGACCAGTTCCGTCAAATTTACATTAAAAAGCGTTTCTCGATGCACCACTACTTTTATAAACACTTTTGCTAAATTTCTATCCAAATTTTATATTTAAAAAAAAAACAAGGGGCGCCTGGGTGGCGCAGTCAGTTAAGCGTCCGACTTCAGCCAGGTCACGATCTCGCGGTCCGTGAGTTCGAGCCCCGCGTCAGGCTCTGGGCTGATGGCTCGGAGCCTGGAGCCTGTTTCCGATTCTGTGTCTCCCTCTCTCTCTGCCCCTCCCCCGTTCATGCTCTGTCTCTCTCTGTCCCAAAAATACATAAACGTTGGAAAAAAAAAATTAAAAAAAAAACAAAACAAAAACCAAAAACCTACCTTTTCTTAGAACTGAGGCTTTCTACTTTGGCGTGGGGGATTTTTTTCTGATTAAAATTATCAAAGACTACGTTCCACTTTGTGGTTTTATGAAAGCGCTTAAAACACTTGATAAAAATTACAAAAACCACAGTCACTTAGGAAGACCGAAAACAAAGATTAGCAAAAGGAAGGAACAAAGGCAGGTGTGCTCCATCACCCTGGCAGGGGCGGGGGGCTGGTCACCCTGCTCATGCCTACATGTTCCGGGCTGGCACACACTGGGTGATCCGCGAGTATCCGTGGACGAACGACCCTATCCTGGGAACGCATGCAGTCATTTTATGTGCACGTGGCCACAACGCAGCGAGGTGGGTTAAAGGGGAGTGTGTGTGTGGGGGGGTATGTTTTGAGCAAGGGTCCCCCTCTTCTTCAGGGACTGCCCATTATGTGGTATTTTACTGCTGAGCCACCAAAATGCCTAAGTCCAGGCACTAAAACTGAGCAATGTATTCTTAAGGCAGCTTCCAGCTCCAAACACACACAGCTCCAAATGCACTGTGCTCAAGAGCGGGCAGATACGACGGCAGCGAGGATGACACAGGCGGCCATCTGCAACGGCCAGTAATGAGTATCAACATCCAGGAATGAGGGAGAAGGCAGCACTTTTGAAGAGGAAGCCGCAGCAACAACTGTGTACATGCGAGGCAGGCAATGTTCTCAGTACATGCTCATAGCCCCGAGGTGATGGCACCGTCCCCCAATTAGAGATGAGGAAACTGAGGCACAGAGAGGCGAGGTAACTGCTGAAGGCTGCGGAGAAGCAGAGCCCAGAGATCTGGCTGGCGAGCTCTTCCTTGTTCTTAACCACCTGCCGTTTTGATGTTCAGTACTCTGAGTGACTACTTTGTCACCACTCTGAAGCCAGAGTGTCCTGTCTGTGGGGACGAAAACCATGTGCCGTCCTGAAGAAAGGCTTCTGACTAAAATGACTCGATTTCATGCCCACAACAGGGGAAAACCTACATAAGGTCCTGGGAGGCCCGGGGCTCTGGCAAGGCCAGCAGAGGACCTCCTCTGAGCAAAGCTTCTGGCACCTTCAGCCAGGGGAAGCGGCTGGAGCTCCGGACCGGGGCTCACCTCACTCCTGGCCACGCTGCTCTGTGCCAGGGACGCTGCTCTGTGCCACGTACGCAAGGGACACAAGGGACCGGGGCTGGAAGGAAGTGTGTGGCATTTCCTGAGTAGGCTAAACACAAGTTCCCTTTCTCAAAACTGTGAATTCAGCCACAGTTTTAAAAATGTATGCTGCAATTTACATAAATCCACCCAAGTTCCAACTGTTAGAATGTTGCTTCATAGAGAAAGTTGGTTGACTTTTTAAACTACATAGAATCGCATATCCCCAACCCAATGCTACATATGTGCTTCAATAAGAGTAACTAAAACCATTTGTTGTTTTTTTTAAATACGTGGATTCATATATTAATATTACAAGCTTAGGGTAGTTCATGCCAAGTATCAGTCTCAAATGAATTTCTCACTTATTAAAAATAAGAACTGCATTACCTTAGATGTAAAAGAAAGCTCTCACTGGCCCCCGAAGGCTTGGGTCAGCCTTTCCAGAGACAACTTCCTCTTGCCTTGGTGATTCATCTTGACCTCAAGATGCTTTGTTCTAGAGTAGCCTATATTTCATTCCCGTATTTTCTACTTTCCTTATACTATAAATTTTTGTTATATGAAATAAACCACAGACTAATAAGGCAAATAGGAAGAAAAAAGGTTAAAAATGCTTTTTTAATACACTAAAAACATCTACCTCCATATCCAGCCCTAATGTGAAATAGTAACGCCTAGGCACCAACAGGTAATTAAATCCACATTTTGTTTCTGGCTTTCGCTTTCCACTGCTGGGTGGCCGTGTGAGGGCCATCCAACCCTCCCCCATCTCCTCGATGTCCTGAAGCCTGGCTCAGCATTCTCTTCCCTACCTCAGGGAGACAAACGCAGGACAAATGAGATAAGAATCTGGCAAGAGTAAGAATCTTGATTTCTTTGGAATCCAAATTATATTTTCATAAGATCATTTCATCAGCATTAAGCACCACGAATATGGGCAAGAATCACTGCTAAACTTACTTTTGGAACAAAGAGATGCCATATTTTAAAACTGATGTTTTCAAGGAAAGAAATGTGCTCATGGGGCATGTGGTTTGTATCTGTGACCTGTCTACTCAAGCTCTGTGAACAGTGCTCCCTGGAAAGAGGGCGTCTCCAGGAGCCGCTCCTTAACAGACCCTTCCAGAAACATCCTGTGCCTCATCTGAGAATGACTGCAGCGCTGGGCAGATAACCTTCCCTTAAGAAGTCTCCAAGAGGCCGAGTCAAAAACACCCCCCCACCCAGTTTCTGAAATGGACCAAAGTCCGTGATAACAACTAACTCACAGCAGACATCATAAATTAAGTCAAACAGGCAGAATATGGTTAAGTAATTTCCCTCACCAGAGGGAATGATGATGCCTATATCATCAGAGGCTGTTTAAACTTGAGGCTATTTAAACTTTCTGCGGAGTGGAAAAGAACCTTGAGACATGAAGTTACTGCCATTGGAGGGAAAGGGGTTTTCTGGTTAAGCCTAGTTCAGTGAAACTGCATTTTACAAGCTGACTCAAAAAAGCAGGTAGTTTCCTAATATTCAAAATGTGTTTTCCTGAATCATCTACGACCCCGAAATATCTACTAGAACAAAAAGGGAGATGGGTGCAAGAAAATGTTTTGGAAGCAGAGAACACACAAAAGCCGGCATTCATGTGGTAGCAAACACATCCCTTCTTTGTAAGGTCCAATGGGAGTGTCCTCCCCAGACTCCAGATTTTGACTTATCGTTATAATATCTCACATGCTATTTATTCTCATCCCAAGTGCAGACCCCAAGAACTGAGGAAAGTAACTTGCTGCATTTCTACAATCTTAGGAAGATAGCTCACTCCTTTTTTGTACTTTTGAACCTACGAAGGACCTATGGTCTCAGTGAGGGATATTAGAGGAAATACATGCCATGTCCACTTAAAAAATGAGTTTTGGAGTGTCATTACTTCCAGATGGTTAGGAATCATGGGAGGCTGTGGTCACGGCTCCACCAGAAGAGCCGGGGAGAGCCTCTGCAAAGCCCAGGTGCAGGGGCATGGCAGTACTTGCAGAAGTGGTCCTTAGGGGTTTCTGAGCCACACAACAAAGTTTAGAGACAATGCAGTGGAGCAGGTAGGCAGAAACTGGTGAATTACCTCCACAGAATATGTAACAGGCAGTTCTCTAAAGACCCTAGCATCCCACCAGACTCCCAGGGTGAAATGATTAATTCCTACAAACCTGTACTTTTCTGGTAGTGATTCATTCCTCCTCTCTCATTGGGTACAAACAGAATTTGCTGTCTTAATAGCAACAGCCTTAGGATAATGCCTCATTTTTCTATGGTAGTTGTGCAGGCCTGAGTCCAACTTCACGTAAGCCTATTATACTACAATAGATCCAAAGCACAAGCAGTTACACGGTTCCTAACTACAGGACACAGCCTTATTTTTGTGAACTGCAGTCAGCCACACATCAGGGGACCAGGAGCCAGGAGTGGGCGCTTGCCATCTCAGAGTGGGAACGGGAGAGCCGGAGCACCTAACCAGACCCAGGGGGCATTTGCACACCACTACCGCCAACCACCCAATTACCATATGCTGCCTAAAAAGACACTTGCCCCTTCTTTTTGGACCAACCTCTAGAAAAGTCTTAGCACACCTTCTAAAAGGCAAACCTTTTACATTTATTTATCTCTTTGGCAATTTCACTCAAATACCATATGATTTCACTCATGTGTGGAATTTAAGAAACAAAACAGATGAACATAGAGGAAGGGAAGAAAAAATAAGATAAAAACAGGGGAAGCAAACCGTAAGAGACTCTTAAATACAGAGAACTGTGGTGGGTGGGGGGATGGGCTAGATGGGCGATGGGCTTTAAGGAGGGCACTTATTAGGATGAGCACTGGGTGCTATATGTAAGTGATGAATCACTGAATTCTACTCCTGAAACCATTATGACACTGTATGTTAACTAACTTGGATTTAAATAAAGTTTATAAGAAATCAAATATTTCATTTCTAACAAGTAAACTTTAAAACTCATTTCTAGAGTAAACCCAGACCAGACCCAGCAGAGCACATCTGGTGAGAATGCGAATTGGGGGCTGCTGGGCGCACAGCTGCCGTGGGGACGCTTGACCCAAGCAAGCCCGTGAGGTGGTCTGAGTGAAGGTGGCCGCGCCCCAACCTGAGCTCCTATTACTTCCAACACCGCTTTTAGGTGGAGGTCTTGTATAAACGGGCGATTCTGGTAACTCTGTCACCTCGATCTTTTTTTTTTTTTTTTAAAGAAAAGAACCAGAATTACTCTAACGAAACGTTTCCAAGTTCGAACTTTATTCTCTTAACTAAATGGCCATGGGGTGGGGCCACAGGAGAAACGGCTGCTCCGCACTGAACGCCTGATGTGTCATTCATCTTATTCCCCATTATTACCCCTGGCAAGACATACTGGCCACCAGGCTCTGAACAAAACAAAAACGAGATGCCGTGTTTGTTCTCCCGTCCTGTTACTCTAACCATTCAGAGTTCTAGGACTTCCTATTTAGTAAACTCAAAAAGCAGAACAGAAACAACAAATGACTCAAAGCAGAAAGATCTGAGAAACGAAATCGCTGTAAAAGAGCAATGCTTTCCAACCTGCTCACTGCCCTCCTGCCAACAGCATCACACACCACGGATCCTCTGCAAGACCGAGTGGGAAAAGCCCACTATCTGGGCCCAGACACTGGGCCCGCTCCTCTGTCAGCAGCCCCTTCCAAATGACGCTGAGGGCGAGACACTTCCGGGCTACAAATGAGGGGCTGTGCTTCAGGAACACAGGAATCCTCAATGTGGCAAGTTAAATAAAACCCCTATTTACGGTCAAATAACCTTTTTAAAGAATTTGGTCTAGCAGTTTAGAAATAGAACACATGCTCATCTCAGCGGGAATGGAAGACTTAGTTGATGTCACTGTCCCCCAACTCATTTTACGGAGGACTCTGCGTATCTGTGCGTGATGGAAGCCTGGATTCCAAAGTCTCCTGTCGATGTATTTTGTTGGCTTTGGGATTCCATCAGGACAGATCACGGGATTCTCCACACCGCACCCCTTCCGTAGAAGGCACAGCTACATGCGTATTTTCCGACAACGATCAGATCTGTGTGCCTGGCGGTCAGCTCAGGTGCAGGCTGGTTCGGGGCGCACTCCCTGCATTCTGCTGTGCCGCCCTGAGGATGCCAGGGCTCCTGCTTCAATCCGAGTAGATCCGCTTTCACCCTCAGGGCTTGGTGTAGCATTTAACTTAAAGTGACAGGCTCTTCTGCTTATGTAAAATTAACAAGCTTAAACACTCTGCCCTAGAACACCTGACAGAAAACCAGGTGACGGCACTGGGCAGGGCAGGCAATTTCTTCCTGAATCCTCAGACTTGACCCCTGACATCCCCAACTTTTTGCTCCTGCTTCTGTGCCTGGCACCACTTAGCACACAGTGACTGTTTGAAAGGACTGGTGACAAACTGTCACTTATAGACAGAAACAGGCTGCTTCCTATCAGAGCCAAGACTAGCTACATTCACCCAAGAAAGTGCTGTTACAGCTTACCTTATCGCTGTCCAGTGTGTTCTGAGATGTCCGTGAGGCAATTGAAATGGTGTCAGGCTGGCTGCTCCCATCGCCCTGGCTATCCAGATCCTCTCCGTCCCTGAAGAAGCAAACACACTTTTCATTCCTGACACTGCGGGGTTGGTCAAGACTGGTGCAGAGCGTCTATGAGTCGCTGGAGAGACAGATTTGCTCAGAGAGGCACGAATCCATCTGCGTGACTGCTGCCACCAGCATCGTGTGAGCGGTGACCGACCCCTCTCGGCTGCGCGCCGGGATGAGTGGCGGACGTGTGTCCCCTGCTTAATTCGCACAACGGTAAAACACAGGTGTGGTACTTCTGCCTCAGAAATGAGAAACGCAAACAGCGAAGTGACAGTACAGCTGGTCCTGGTCACAGGCACAACCTACATGTGTGTCCAGATTCACACTTGCGGTGGGAAAGGGGAACAGACAGGGATTTGTACCCAGCCCTTCATTTTCTTTAGGCCGAAGGGAGGTTCTCATCGTGACAAAGCAATTTCATTACTAAGGATGATGTTATACATACAGTGTGTTTACCAATCTGTGAAAAACAGTAAGTTAACACTGCCTTGTTCTCTTCCTATTAAACAAACTTACCGAAAGGCCCCCAGCACTTACCTCCTTCCCTTCTGTCTCGTGGCCGGTGCCGTCTTGGGGATGTGAATGGGCTCCTTCAGGGCCCCTTTCAGGTGAATTGTCCTTTCCTGTATCACTTCGCGGATGTGCTTTATCCAGTCCTGCTTGTTTTCTATGCTGGAAGCCTTAACGAGGTGTGAGAGTCCATCAGGACACAGAAGGCGTCCCCCTTCCAGAACCTGCTCTAACCACACTCAGGTCTCCCACATTCCCTGAGTTTCCCCATCTCAAAAATAACTTTTCAGCAGAAAAGCAACTGTATCCCATGTTTCATTTGCCATTTTGAGTATTTTTTCATCAAAACCATTTTCATTTTATAGCACATACGTTACTCCAGAATTATTTTCATAATCAGCAATTCCCCAGTCCCCAAACCTTTTAAGGGGCACCTGGGTGGCACAGTCGGTTAAGTGTCTGACTTTGGCTCAGGTCATGATCTCACAGTTCGTGGGTTCAAGCCCCGTGTCGGGCTCTGTGCTGACAGCTCAGAGCCTAGAGTCTGCTTCAGATTCTGTGGCTTCCTCTCTCTCTGCCCCTCCCCAGCTCGCACTCTGTCTCTGTCTCTCAAAACTGAATAAATGTTAAAACAACAACAACAACAACAACAACAACAACCTTTTAAGCAGCTGAGGGTAAACATGAAAACGCAGCCAGTCCCAAACCAAAGTGTCTTGGAAGCTATTCAGACAAAGGCTAGCGGTCGGTGGTTCGTGGCCCTCACTAATGCCCGCCCATCTTGCTGCCTCATTCACTGTACTCATGTGACAGCAGCTGCAGAGGCCACCGTGTCCCCACCTGCACCCGCGTTCACTCCCACTGCTCTGCGGGGTCACCGCCCCCCCCAATCCTCGTGTTGTAAGGGGGGGGACCATGGCATGGACGCATCAGAAATGTGCCCCATGGGACACTGCGAGTAGCTGAAGCAGCCGGGACTCTCAGGCTGGCACGGGGTGGATGCCATCCATGCGATGACACAGCCCATCCTCCCGACTTCCGCCTTCACCTGCTTCCGGTTGGACCAGTTTCCTTACTGCCAATTACAGACGGTGGATTTACCCCGGTTCCAATACAACTTCTGAAAACGTGCTCCAAACAGGACACACAGTGGATACTCAGTATGTGTGGAATGAACACATATGGCATCGCTTTGCCCACACTTTTTTCTTTTACTTTGCCTCAAAGGAAGTTTCTTTTTCTTTTTTTCCTTTTTGCACGTTCTGGGCCTTAGTAACAGTTTTTCATTTCCTTGTAAGAAACATCAACTTCCTATGACATAAGCATAAGTCCTTGTAAATGACCGAAACAGTTGTCAGAGGGGTCGCAGCTGAGCCCCTGGCGGAGAGGGGCCAAGTGTTTTCTCATGGTGCACCTTGTCTTCAAAAACAGCAAGTCAGAGCCCATGTTGGGAAAGGAAATTAAAATTGAGACTCTTTTTTCTAAATAAAATGTTTTCACTGGAGGATGTGTCTTTAAAGTTGCTGAGGGCTAGGAACAGGGGACTAAATGCAGGGAGGCGGCGGGGGGGGGGGGGGGGGGGCAAAAAGGAGCCTCTTGCTCCCATTCCCAGACCTGAGACTGGAAGGCAGTAACCCAAGTGCTTCTGGGGCCAGAGGCAGGGCGATCAGGGACTACGGGAGCCTGTGCAGGAAACCAAAGTGTCTCAGGGTGGACAACTCTGAAAACTACAGATCTACTGGCATTTAAATGCCTGATGCGAACATTCAGGTTAAGCAAAGAGAAGCATCTGAGAAAGAACATTTGGCAGAGTTTACAGACAACTGAGGGAAACTATTACTACGGTTCAGAAATAAATGGAATTCTCATGATTTCACAGTGAGGTGATCATTACATTTATGGAGAGGAATTCTCCTGACCTTAAAGAAATTAAACAAGGAAAAAAGGTGCCAGGTTTTGAGAAATTGTAACAGAAAGGCAAGCCAGCTAAAGTACTAAGTAAAAGATCCCACTGGTCTGAGAGATGGGAACAGTCTGATGCAGACTCTTGGTAGTTTTCATCTGTTTCAGGAAGGATTTAGAAATAAGACTCTCCTTTCCAGGGTACAGCGTAAAAAAGACCAACGTTTTGTGTTACAACTACCAGCACCCCTGCCACCACCATCATCACCTCCTCCAGCACAGCCGTCTTCTCCACCACCACCTCTGCTTCCCCCTCCACCTCCATCACCACCACCACCACCACCACCACCATCTCCATCACAACCGCCTCCATGTCAACCACCTCCTCCACTTCCACCAACGCCTCCTCCACCACCGCTCCCACCATCATCTCCATCTTTGCTGGCATCCCCACCAGCACCGTCATCTCCATCACCACCACCTCCATCACCGCCGTCTCCTCCTCCGCCACCACCTCCACCATCATCCCCATCTTTGCTGGCATCTCCACCTCCACCGTGATCTCTGCCATCACCTCCATCACCACCGCCTCCATTTCCACCACCACTTCTATCACTTCCAATATGATCTCTGTCTCCATCACCACCTCCGTCTCCACCTCCACCACTTCTATCACCACCTTCACCTCCATCTCCACCTCCTCCCCGCCCCCCCCCCAAAGCCTCCCCTCCTCTGCCTCCACCACTTCCAGCTCCACCACCACCACCACCTCCATCTCCTCCATCACCGCCTCGGTTTCCATCTCCATCACCACAGAGCAATCTCTAAAATGAATGAGGACATCATTTTCTTTAGCCTTTCCTTGGAAAGCAGAAAAATATTACCCAAAATTCCCTAAAAGACTCTCATCTGATAAAGCCTAAAGGAAATCTTATTCTTGAATTGCATCATGAGTGTTTTATTATGTCCTACGTGAAAGTAGTCCCTGTCTGGCTCAAACATCTGGCACTATCTCTTAGATACACCCTTTGATATCTATCACTATAGCTAATCTGGAGAGATGCTTCCTATGAGTTGGAAGTTTTGTGGTTTTGAGTATACTTTAAAATTTTATGCCTTAGGAAAGTTATCTAATATTTAGCTATCAGTGCAATTTATACTTTATAGGGCTTTACGCCAATACTAACAAGAACACACTGGGCTGGTAATCATATATTCATTGCAAAACAATCCATCATTTCCATGGGAACAAAGGCCTTAGAAACACAATACTTTCACCAAAGTACAAATTCTGTAAGAGCGAGGTATCGATGAGTAACTCATAGTTGCTGGAAATACTGTTGAGAGATTAAAAGGAATGTACGAGACAGGATCACTGGCATGCCAATTCACACACCAGAGTCCTATTAAGCTTTTGGCTCATCTCCCAATATTCTACAAATCTTCAGCAACATCTTTCACAAAACATTCCGAAATCGCCATGGTTTTTCCAGATAGACCGTTCCATCTGTATTTTCTCAAACACAGAAAGAGGGAAGTACACAAGATACCCTTAGAGCCCTGTGCCTTTCCTAGGAGAGGCTAGTATGATTAAAGCAGAGTTCAAATAAAATATCCAAAATATCCAAACATATTTTATTTTCCTCCCCCCCAAATACACACACACACACACACACACACACACCCAAAAAGCACCCTTAATGTTTTTGAATGCTTTAAATCCTAACATTATTGACCCTTGTAACTGATCCCCCTTTTTCTCTTCTCCCTATTTAGGAAGCAAAGAGCCTGAGACCCCATGAAGACTCTTGGCATGTTCAGCCTTGAAACTGCCCAAGGCCTTCACAAGTTCATCAGGTGCCTGTTTCCCTTTGGAAAGTAAGTGAAGTGTGCAATGGGACCTGCTGACCCGCATCTCCTTCCTCTTGTATCTCAACGTCCTGCATCTCTTGCAGAACTCACTCACCCTTCTGCAGACGGCAAGAGTGGGAGAAGCTTAAAAACGTCCTTCTCCATTTGACCCTTGGTAGGCAAGCGAAAGTTTAGCTCAAGGCGTTTCACCCCATGACACCAAACTGAACTTATTCTACTATTCTTTTTGTGGTAATCGCCGATCCCAACAGAACACAAAAAGAACAAATAAAATGATATGAAAACCAATGTTTCAACAACAGGAAGAAAAAGCACACACAGCCTCCATAAACTTGTCACACTGCACATTCCTGAGCCTCACAGACGTACCTTAAGGACGATTTTATTGTCTGAGGCTGGCGTCCTCCCCACCCACAGCGCAAACTTGCAAGGGTCTCCTTCCACGTGCTCTGTGACACCCAGCTCTGAGGTCTGGATACAAACGTAATTAAAAAGTCAGAGGACAGAAACAATTTCGGCAGGACACAGAACGAAGACCAAGAAAACGGTTTTGGGGGACTTGTGGTCACGTTAGGTTATAACACCACAGTCTGTTTCCATTGACAGGTAATCCTTGGATCTTCGTTAAAACAAGGAAATTTTGTTCTCAGGCCACACATGATTGGTTGCAGCCCTTTCACTTGCTCTGAGCACCCCTGCTGGGGATCCTGGTGTAGGTCAACCAGCACATACAGAGGATGGAAACCAAAATATCTAAAGATCGTGTTATCTGGAAAATCAGGAGCTGACCATTGGCAACCTGTAAACAACGAAATGAATCTGTCCTAGTTGCAGAGGAGCCTGCCATGCGTTTTCGGCATGAATGAAGTGGCTTCGCAGAAGGCAGAGATGTCTTCACGGTTATTTCCCAATTTGTTTGTCAAAAGCACTAACCTTTAGTGTTGCACCAACAAGTTTAAGGGCCAAGAGACAAAATGTCTCTCTGTGACACATGCCGCTGTGCTGTGAGCACATGGAAGAGCGTAGGTGAAGGTCAGCATCTTCAGTCCCTCCCCCACAATCAAGTTCACCCCTGGTGCATTCTCCTCCCTCCAGCAAAGGAAGTGATTCATAACTGTGGCCTCGGAGGGAACCTTAACTTTTAAAAGATAAATTAAATGAAGATGTATCAGCTTCTAAAACAGACTAGCTTGGTCTCTGAGGACAGATTAAAGTCAGCATAGTGAAATTACTAGCCAGCAATGTTGCTGGTCTTCCTTCCAGTTAGAATATGATCTAAAATGATGTAAGGTGGGCTGTGAGCCAGAAGACAATCTCAAACAGGACATAAGCCAAGGAAAATGGTATGAAAATCATTAGTTTGAACTTGCAAATCCCAGATTATTATTAAGACGATTTCTACATTGGTAGTTTTTTATTACTTTGGGAACTTGATTAATCTATGGATGCCATAAAAATGTGTAATGTGGACATTGTTCAAGTATCTGCCGATATTTGTAAGTGATCCACCATATCTTGTGTAAAGAAGACACCAAACTCTACTGCATCTTCTATTCTTTCTCTGGTGGTGATTTTCAATTAGCTCTGCTCCATCCTTTGTCCCATCCTCCGCCAACCTGGCCCTGCCCAGCAGTTCTGTGTCAACAGCCCCTGAGATAGTCCCACTGAGGGAACATGGAAATACGGCAGATCCAGGGGGTGATACGGCCTGAGACCATCCTTAGAGTCAACGTGTGGTTTACAGAGAGACTCCTTGGGCTTTGCTCCTTGTGGAAAAGAGGCATCAGGTATGTTCTTTTGCCAGAAAGCACACTCACAAGTTAAAAAAGAATTCAAATGTAACACAGTATCGACCCAGCACTCCAGGAAAGCTGTCTCTCGGGATTGTGGATCTTTAAAACTATTTTTGCTTATATACATTTTCTTTAATAACCCTACTTTGCTATTGCAAAGAGCCATAAATTTACTTAATTTTCACACACTTATTATCTTTATGGGGGGAAAAAATCCCACCTCATCACGAAGAGCCTACAGCGAGCCCACCAGGAAGACTGCTTAAGTATATGCCAATGTTGGTGAATGAAAAATTAATTAGAATGGTATGAGAACTTACTTAATCGAAGTCTCATATGATTAATTTATTTATGAAGCTAGTTACGGCACACAAGACATAAACTGAAATTCACTAAAAAGGTGTTTTCTTGGCCTATGTTAAGAGTCTATGGCATTTAGAAAAAAAAAAAACAGGTTTTCTAAGTTCAGCGAAGCTAAAACCATGCGCTCCCTCTAGTGGACTTGAGACTGCAGGAAAATTTCCCTGAGGAAGATGAAAACCTTACAATTTCAGAGTTCCACCTCGGAGCAGAGTTTGGAAGGTTAAACTGAAAGCAACAAGCAGTAATTTTTTTCTAGCTGCAAAAAGGTCACGAGTGTGTTACCTTAAAATTTACAATTCTGAACGTCCGTACTTACAAACAATTTGCTTTTATAAAGGTACTTGCTTCTCCCACTGGAATCTTTCACTTCTTTACTAAATACTAAAGACATTTCAAAAAGGAAGAGATGCCGTTCTCGACCCTTTCGAATTAAGGTTTTTGGGTCCCACACTTGGAAGGATTCCTGCAGGATGAGTTCTCCCTGAGACTCAATATTTTCGTCAAACCCTGCAACGTAAAAGAAAGGGGAGCACACTCAATTTGAAAGAAAAATAAAAAAGGATGCACAAGACAGCAATGTGACTATTTAAACATTTGTTCAGTGCCCATCAACTAAATCTCAGATTGGTTTCCCGTCTGGGCCCCCGACTCCGGTTTCCCAGCACTGACCCCACCTGACAAAGTCTGACAAAGGAGAATTCTTCCTAAAACATGACTTTGCGTATATTTGCTCTTGTTCAAAAAAATAAGGCAATTATTCTTCATGACTTTATTCTTTCAATTCGATCTTAGGGTGGCACTCACACCATTTGAGATTTGGTTGAACTCCCTACTTCTCTTCAGCCTTTACTCATGGCATTCCATCATATGAACCTCCTCCCCTGTCCAAAATGGTCCCGGACCTTCCCCAGGCCGTCACCCACCCCCAGCCTGCGTCCTGATCCTCTGCATCCTCAGCCTAGAACACCCTTCGTGGACGTTCTGCCACAGGCCGAGCCTTTCCCCAAGCTCTGGTCTGGCCTTCCTTGGGGAGTTCTCCCCCTCTTTGAGGGCAGAATTCTTCATGTGTGTCACACTCTGGCCACAGGGGTGGGTTTCCCCTTGCTCCTCCCTTCGTCGAAGGGGCCTGCTGTGTGGACTTTCAACTCCCAGGGCTTGGCAAAGTGGTTTGATACCTGCGGCAGGGGCTGCTAGCCCTCTCCCAACTACTGGCCTCCCCTTCTCCTCCACAGACAGAAGCCCCGTGGCCACTCAGATAAGCACGGTATCTCCCAGCCCCTCCCAGTTGTCGCTAGGACAACTCAGGCCACTGGGAGGCCGCTGGGAGTCCTGTGTACAACTTCTAGTTTCAGCCCTTCTAGCTGCTCCTTGCCCTCCCTCTTTCCTCACTTTCTCTCTGCTGGACGGAATGGTAACGTGGTCTTGACACATCCTGAACCAAGCCAACCGAACAGCATTTAAGCAGGGGAGAGAGTGAACGGAGCCTGAGTCCTCGATGGTGCCGTGAAGGGCTGCCACACCAGCTCAGGGGTTCACGTCAGAGAAAGAAAAAGTCTCCTGGCCTCTGATTTTTGGGGCTCTGCTGCAAACAGCTGCACCCGTGCCCCAACTAATTCCCTTGCTCGATACTAGCGATGATGGAGACAATAAAAAAGCATCTGGGGCAAGATTACTTCTCGTAAATAATTCTGCGTACGCTGATAGTAAGATTTAAGCTCTGTAATGCAGAAAGAGCCTTTCTAAACACAAGCATCCATGGAAATCTCACTTGCAACGATAACTTTTAATTTTATTTATCTGACTCTTCACCACATCGTACACTATGTTACACGCCACCACATTCAAAGCTCTCGTAAGTGATACAATGGATACAGATATGGGGAAACAACAAGCTTTTTGAAGGGTTTTTTATCATCACAGGGGACTGATCTTGCCTCCCTCCTACCCATCCATCCACGCGGACACCAGATTGCCTAAGGCAAGTGACACAAGGTGCTACTGGGGTTCCAAGTGCAGACAGGCTGTTCTCTAGTTAACGGTCAAGGACATGCTTTTAATGAGGTCGAAGTACTTTCCGTAATCCTTAAGGGAAGCAATGAAACCAGTTCTTCTCAAAAAGAAGGTACTCACGTCTAAACTCTTAACTCCCACCCAAGCATAGAGGCGCAAAGCCAAGACTTCCAGGGCGTGGGAAATCCACTTAGACCAGTGTCAGGAGGAAGTGCACGGACGCGCTGGGGACATGCAGAGCCCATTACCTTCCAGCATGCTGAGGTGCATGGCATCGTTGGCCCGCTTTGGCACACTAAGCATCACCTCGAGGCCGTCTTTTATCTCCCCTTTTCCTTCCTCACAGCAAGTGAGTAGCTCCTGTAAAAGACCAATACCGTCAACTAGCCAAACGCCGAAAGCTCTGCCAACAAGATCTTTGCAGCAAAGAGCATGAAAAATCCACGATTTTCAAGGTAACAGCGGAATGTGGTCAACTGGGCACATATTCGCATAGAAAATGAGTTACTGCCTCTTTACGCAACGAATGGAGGGGTCTGTCCTGCTCAAATCAGGATGCTTCTTCAGATCAGAGCAAACCAGATGCAGTCACCGTTTAAGATGAAACCGGTGTACAGATCAACTACCAAGCCTCAAAAATGACAAACAGAAACACGCAATTAGTACAGTAAAGCATCATCAGCTACTGGTTTTATCTGAAGGTCACGGCCGAGTCCAGCCAGGACTGCTATGCCTCCCGAGGCAGCCCAGTGTGATCTGAACTCCTTGGTGCTGTTAGTGCCACGCCCCATCTACCCTGGAGCTCCCAGGCCGTGAGTGAGAACACGAGCGGCAGCCGTGTCTACGTTAAATGCTGTCCCTCTGTGTGTAGGACGTTTGGAAAAGCGTGAATGATCTAATCACACTTGCCCGAGTGTGATTATGTTTCAGATCTACTTAGAGGAACATCTGCTGTTAAATGAATGCGAACAAGGACAATAAATCCACATTCTGGCAGGGTCCAAGACTCTTTCTTAACACAGTATGGTTATAATCAGTCAGTAATAGTAATCACAGCTTTCCGTGTCCTAGTGGCTGACCAAAGGCACAGGGCACCGCACTCAGCTTTGGTCCCACAGTGGACAGTTTTAGAGCAACTTGCACCAGACAAGCATGTTTACTCATGACCAGATGTTTTTTGCCTATTATTCTAAGCAGATTGGAAAAAAAAAAAAAAAAAAGTGCTTAAAAATGCTATATGGAGAAATTAACTTCACTGTCAAAAAACATTCGTTGGGGACCTCAACAGAGCTTATAATTATTCTCCTTAAAACCCCCGGGAAGAATAACGTGAGGCTTATAAATTAAAGCCTTATTTTAATAGTGATTAACTAGATGTGAGGTCACGGAGGAAGAGGTCTTTAGTGGAACCACATGCTAAAAACAAGATTCTTAAATGCTGAGGACACCAAAAGGTAAACCGCCTTTGCACAAATAAAAAGCAGTGAGCTGATGTGAATGTGAACGACTTAACCTCCTGACTTCTAGTTCACGTTTGTGGCAACCTCCTACTTCTGCTGAGGGTCATACAAGCACTTCATAGGATTCTGGTACAGAAATGCAGGAGTGCTTTCCCAATAGAAATACCCCATATGATACCATTTTCACAAAAGAATACAGCCATTTCTGTGTCTAGAGTTTTCTCATCAGCAAAGAGTTTCAGGATCTCATTACTCCATCTCTGAACTTCTTTTGTATCCAGGAAATTTACATACCACCTCCCTACTGCTGTGTGAGGCCAGCACCGGGGACATAGATGCTAATATACTGTTAGCAAGAGGAGTGGACAGTCGGTACGTTCTGATGCTTAATAACATTCTCCAGCCAAGGATACAGCAGGATAAACATCATCAGGTAGAGGTTGTAAATTATTATTCTTATAGTGAAGAAAATGTGCACTGATTTTTATATAATGCGTTCTGTGACAACCATCACAAATTCTAAGTTTCCTTTACTGTTCTACAATTAAGACTAGACATTAAATTATAAATGTGGCTTTTTTTTTTTGAGGTATAATTGACATGCAACATTATGCTAGTTTTAAGAGCACAACATAAGGATCTGATATTTGTATACACTGCTTAATGATCACAGGAAGTCTAGTTAATATCCGCCACCATACATAGTTACAGGATGACTTTAATTATCATCATTTATATTCAAGAAAAAGTAGAGGTCAGTTTGACTCAAATCTCGGGATCTGTGTGAACAACATGTTCTAGAAATATGTGTGTGCCATGTGACTAGACGTAAGAGGGAGAAAGCTGCCTGAGGGTGAAATTACCTGGGCTTCAGCCCCATTTGGGTCTCGAGCTGAGCCCAGACAACAGGGATCCAGTGATGATTCCGGGCACAGCCCTCACCCTCACAGGCTCGTTTCTACACCTGCAGACCAGCAGTGTTATGAGGTAAACCTAAAGTCTGCAAAGTACACAGCAAAGAGCGTGGTCCACAGCCAGCAAGCCACACGGGGACACAGATACCACGTTATCCAGGTTTGACAATCTTGCCTTCCTTCCTCAGTTTATGTTACGGACCAGACTCAGCAAAGCTCCAGTGCATAACAAGGAATATTCTCTCATTTACCTGTCACACTGAGAAACTGATCAGGGTAATAAATAGCAATGAATTAAAAAAATTAAGTGCCTTGGTGTTATTTAAAAAATTCAGGCTACTTTACATAAACAGAAAAACGCCAGATCAGTAATGTGCAATTCACAAAATTTTACATGCAGAAGATGCTTCATACATACTTTTAAAAGAAGCTGATACTTTGTTATTCGCTGAACCGGCTTAATAAGGTAAGAAGAGATGGAATTGGCTAATCCATGCCGCTGTTGTATTTCCTAAATTAAGAAGAAAATAGAGAGAGACGAACGTTACTGTAATGTTAATTATAGCATTTGAATTAGCATGAACTAAAAATGCACTTTTTACCTCCAAAATGAATATACACATATCACTGTTGTTGTATAAAGAAAAACAGAAATCACTGTTCTTTTAATACGCTGAACATGAGAACGGGTGATCACTTTGAACCAGAAGGTGGCGCATCCAATCTACATTGCTGGCTCTCCCGTGCAGATCTCAACTAGGCCAAGCCTACAACCTCTGCTCTGGGCCCGCGCTGGCCTCCAACTCCCCCGGGCCAGCCCAGGGCCACTCAGTCCAGACAGGAGGAGCTAGGGATGGGGATGGGGACAGGGTGCACCCTCTCCCACCGCAGCTCCTAAGCGTTTGCATTGGCGTTGCCTTGGCCAAGACCACGTCCCCGCCCCTGGCCTGACTCCCCTTCACTAACGAGTTCGTACACCATGGAGGATTCCCTCTACGCGCTCTCAGACTTTCCACGCCCACCAGCGGTGCTTGCATCATCTTTTGGCTCTTAACACTCTTCTCAGAAAATCTTCAAAAAAACCCCAGCACCACCAAAAAAAGGTTATCTCCTCACATTCTATGCTTCCAATGAGATTCAAACACCACTACACTCTTGTGTTCTCAATCTGCTTGTCACTTTGATTAAGCTCATGGGGACCCGTGCGTGCGTTGTGCCAGGATTCCTGTGAGCCGCTGCCGATGGAGTGCCGGGACAGCCACCAAGCGACTTGTCCCTCACATGCCACCCAGGTTCAAAACTTAGCAATTCTTCCTCTGCCTTCCTGATCACGAATGTAGTTTAAAACTTTCTCTTCAATTTGCAATTGTTCAAAAATGTGCAATTTATCATTTAATGATTATGATACACACATTCATAATTTCACATCTAAAACATTTTTCATATAGAATATAATGATCTCAAGTACAGGTCACTGAGTTCTGGCAAATGTCAACACACTTGCAAACAATTCCCAAACCAAGGTGCAGAACATTTCCAACATCACAGGAAGTTCTTCAGGTCCCTTTCTAACAAATTCCCCCACCCACACCCCACCACCACCAAGAGGCAACCCCTATTCTGATTACTATTGCCAGATTAGTTTTGCATATTCTAGAATTTCACACAAAAGGAACCACACAGAATGTACTCCTTCATATCTAGCTTCTCTCAGCCCATGTTTTGGAGATTAATCTATGCTACTTACGTATCAAGAATTTATCCTTTTATACAGTTGAGAAGTATCCCATTTCATGCATACCCAACATTTGAGAGATACTATAATGTCTTTTTAGTACCTTGTTTTAATAACGTTCAGAAATACATCTCTGATATTTCTGAACACCAATCTATTTTTGTTGACACCCTTAATACCTTATCATAGGATTATACTATTAAAAAATGACAAGAGAGGAATGAATACCCAATGGGTAAAAGATAGTCTATTCAATAAATGGTGCTGGCAAAACTGGACAGCAACATGCAAAAGAAAGAAATTGGACCACTTTCTAACATCACACACAAAAATAAATTCAAAATGGATTAAAGACCTAAATGTGAGACCTGAAACCATAAAAATCCTATAAGAGGGCACAAGCAATAATTTCTCAACATTGGCTATAGTAACTTCTTTCTAGATATGTCTCCTGAGACAAGGGAAATAAAAGCTAAAATAAGCCATTGGGACTACATCAAAATAAAAAGCTTCTGCACAGCAAAGGAAACAACCAACAAAACTAAAAGGCAACCTACTTAATGGGAGAAGATATTTACAAATGACATATCCGATAAAGGGTTAATATGCAAAATATACAAACACTGATATAATTCAACACCCAAAAACCAAATAATTCAATTAAAAAATGGGCAGAAGCTATGAATAAATATTACAAAGAAGACATACAGATGGCCAACAGACACTCGAAAGATGTTCAACATTGCTCATCATCAGGGAAATACAAATCAAAACCATAGTTATGACCTCACACCTGTCAGAATGACTAAAATAAAAAATACAAGACGCAACAGGTGTTAGAGAGGATGTGGAGGAAAAGAACTCTCCTGTGCTGCTTATGGGAATGCAAACTGGTACAGCCACTGTGGAAAGCAGAATGGAGGTTCTTCCAAAAGTTAAAAATAGATCTACTCTATGATCTAGGAATCACACTACTGGGTATTTACCAAAAAAATACCAAGACACTGATTCAAAGGGATACATGCACCCCTATGTTTACAGCAGCATAATCTACAAATTATGGAAGCAGCCAAGATGTGGTATGTAGGTGTGTGTGTACACACACACACACACACACACACACACACACACACACACGCAGGAATATTACTTAGCCATAAAAAAGAATGAAATCTTGTCATCTGCAATAACACGGATGGAGCTGGAGAGTATAATGCTAAGTGAAAAAGACAAATATCATATGATTTTCACTCATATGTGGAATTTAAGAAGCAAAACAAATGAACAAAGGAAAAGAGAGAGAGAAACCAAGAAACAGACTCTTAACTACAGAGAACAAATGATGGTTACCAGAATAGAGGGAGGTGGGGGGATGGGAGAGACGGGGAATGGGGATTAAAGAGTACACTATCATGATAAAAAAATTAAATTATTAAAAAGAATAAAGACATAAAGTTACAGAGAGAGAGGGAGGCAAACTATAAGAGACTCTTAAGGACCGAGAAGAAACTGAGGGTGGACGGGGGGTAGGGGAGAGGGGAAAGTGGGTGATGTCATGGAGGAGGGCACTTGCTGGCATGAGCACTGGGTGTTGTATGGAAACTAATCTGACAATATATTTAAAAAAATAATAAAAAAATAAAGACAAAAATGGCTACATGATCCAACTATTCTTCCAAAATACCTGACAAAGGTTTCATCCTGCTAAAACAACAGAGCTTCCTTTTTCTAAAAAGCTGTTAAGGGTATTAACAAAAACTTCTGTGCTTCTAAAATTTTACTTTGAATGGTGGGGGGCAAAGAAAGGGAGGATCTAGCTCACTGGTCAGTGGCATATCTAACACCATAATTTCTGCTTTGCCTTTGTATTAAGCTGTTTACATGCAATAACGTCCTTGCTGGGAAGGTGGGCACTTTGGGTTATCCACCACTCCATGCTAAGCACCTATGACCAGGCACATTGAGCTAAATGAGCCCTAAAAAGATGTGGGATCATGCTGGACAATGAATACTGAAGGCAAGTAATTTGTGAAATCCCCAAATCAGACAAGCATAATTTCTTTAAAGATGTTTTAAGGACAAAGGTTTTGGTTTTTGTTGTTGTTGTTGTTGTTGTTGTTTTTTAATGGCTTTGATTCCAAAGCCATTTGATTTGATTAAATGTGCCACATGCTCTCAGTGCTTAGGCCTTAAATGATTCTAACTCTGCACAGAGCCATGGTGTTGAGTTTCACCTGATGGCAAAGACCCAGGGTCATGTGAAAAACAGAAAAAAAAAGGCGGGGGGGGGGGGGGCGGACAGCACTGGGCTGGGAGCTGACTTTATATTTACAAAGGCAATGATGTATAATTGCTAGTCAGGAGAATGACAACTAAAACAAGGCCATCTACAGGGTTTCACCTCAAAGATGCAAGCTAAAATTTATTCTCATTTCCCAGACTTCCAGAGAAGGGCAGAGTATCACACATGGCAATGCCCCAGCGTAAAGACAGAAACAAATCTAATGTTCTCACAGCCTTGTGAGAAATTATACATAACATCAAAAAGTACTCCCATCTCTTAATCAAGATGTATTTGGCACACATTTAACTACATTCTGGAGACCCAAAAAGCATTCTGTAAATTATATCAATAAGGCTCTATCCTCTTTCGTACTAAATAACCTCCCTGCAATATCTCTCCAAAAAAGATGACCTACATCTACAATAATGGGAATATAATTAATAAGCCTCCCAATGGTCCTAGGGACAGTGTTATCTGTAAAAATTTTATGGGCAGGCTACTTTTGGAATCACATAAAAATGAGAAAAATAAATGACTAAAAAGGATTCAAAGATTCAAAGATAATTTTTGTTTCACAGAGAGTAAAAGAAGCCGAAAAGTTTGTACCTTCTGTATAACATGATATTACACCTAAAATTACTATAAATTGTAAGTAATGTCATATACACATGTACATGCTAAAATCTTGGATCTTTTTTTTTTTTTAATTTTTAATGTTTATTTTATTTTTGAGAGAGAGACAGAGCATGAGTGGGGGAGGGGCAGAGAGAGAGGGAGACACAGAATCCGAAGTAGGCTCCAGACTCTGAACTGTCAGCACAGAGCCCGATGCGGGGCTAGAACCCACGAATGGTGAGATCATGACCTGAGCTGAAGTCGGATGCTTAACTGACTGAACCACCCAGGATCTCCTAGAAGAATCTTTCAATAACAGAAGAATATATAACAATATCCCACCATAAATATGACAGATAAACAGGAAAATACCGTATCATCAAATAGATGAAAGTTAGGAGTGATGCTGCATCTTATGTATACCAAATACAACTTAGAAGATTTCACAGCTTCATCAGGAATCTATTACTTACATCAAAGTAGGACCCTGCATGCTCTAGTATCAGCTGAGTAGAATCCGGCTTATTTTTGCAATACGTGACATACATCTGAAACTTGTCTGCCTATAAACAACAACAACAACAAATTAGAATATCTCTTTCAAATGGCAGTACCTCAAAATATGATAAACTTTTATGCAGAAAAGAAGCTGTGGGGATAAAGGAAATTTAAGCTCTAAATAAAAGAAACCCTATTTTATATGGAAAGCTGTTAAAAATGAGAAACACATCCTATTGGTATACACACCTCCAGAAGCTTCCCTTGGCCCAGTAAGTCAGAGCTGGGCACACCCACTCTGTTCCAGTTGCCAGTGCAAACCCAGGCATCACATGTGGATGGCAGGGCACTACCACCAGGTGACTGTCTGGCTCTCCTCCCGACTGCACAACATCCCCCCTCCCACCTTGCCAACCTGGCCCCCCAGACATGGCTGCGCATTCATGTTGATCTACGCATTTCCAGGACCACATGCAGGACTGGCACACTAAATGTTCCATTTCAAACCATCACTATTGCCAATAAAAAGCTCCGTCCACGTTAATAACTAGTTGCAGAATGTAAGTCTTTGAGGCAAAGTCCATTTCTCCATAAGCAGACACTGTAGAAGATGATGACATAAGAGAAATGGACCACATTCCTTTCGAACTTCCTGCAAAGCCACCAAACAACCGTGAGAACAAGTAGCCGAGGTTTCATTACCCAAGTAACAAAGCAGTGTCCAACGTCTTCTGGCAACTGCTCATATTTTTCCAGCTCTTTCAGAAATATGCTGCAGAGAGTAAAAATGGTACTATATTATTAAGATGTCTTAAAACATTTAGTAGTGAGATAGATACGCCAGAAATCAGGCCAAGCATATCACTTCAATCAAATACAGTGAAACATCTGTGCCGTCTAGATTTTAAGGATTTAATAACCCATGTAGCTCTTAACTCGACTAAGTTATTGTGACTTTCAAACAGCTACTCAGTTTAGCCTTTAAACACTTTCTAATACAAACTTTAACCTAGCAGCTTTACTTTTGGGCAAGTGCTATGTTCACTAGCTGAGGATATAATTTAGGGATGTAAATGAACACTCAGAAGAACCCACTTAGATTTCAGTGTCTTGTGCTGGGCTGGGGGCAGGGGAGTGAGGGAGACCCCAGCATCTCTGGCTCTAGCAGTCTCTCTCCATAGGCTAGAGGGCTGTGCAGACGCTATCAAAAGGAGCTTCTGTTTCTTAAAAAACAAACAAACAAAAAAACCAAAAACCCAAAATAAAAACAACCTTAAAAATAAAGCCATGTGCCTCCTGTGGCCACTGGACAGTGTATTTTAGTTTGGTCAGACTACGCATCTGTTCTGTCCTCAGTGCCTTCTCCCCTCTTGTTCAGAAAGACCAAGGGGTGGCCAGCAGCCACACACAATTCTTCTTTCTTTTCATCCTAAGTAACAAATGTAGCAGCTGACGACATAGCTTGGGAGAAACAAGGGTTCCTCCAAAAACAGTTTTCCTAATCTCATTTCTATAGCAGGTAAGAACAAACATAAAGTCGAGTCTCTATCATGATAGGTTCAACAACGTCAGTCTTTTGGAAGAAAGCCTGATAGTCTTCATTCAAATTTCAACAAAATCACTGAAATGGATGCTTAACTCAGTTGGGAGCTTTCATTTCTTGTTAGGAAACTTCAGCACCATATCTAGATTTCAAGAGGAACCAGCTCCCCAGAGATAAAGCCACTCACTTATTGTGAAACTCATAGATTTCCTGCATGTTCCCGAAGATGACGAGCTCTCTGTTTACGATGCCGGCCGGGATCTCCTCCACCCCGCTGGTCATCTCCCACAGGTATGTCTGGCCGGGAGGGAAGCAGAGGGATTACACAAAAACCCCAGAGCACATGTCCAAGAAACGGCTGTTCCTGCCTCTAGAATACGTACCCAGAGCTCACGAATCACCGAAAATCGATCTGAAGTATGGAACCTTTCCCAAAACATGAAAAACTATTTTCCAGAAAAGCCCCCCCAGTTGCTGTGAGCCCTTCAGAGAAGTTCCTCGGGCTCCAGCTTGAGACTCTCCATTCCTGGTGTCAGACTTGGGAGCTAACCTCCCTGCTCTCTGAGGTACGACAACTATTCTTTAAACTACTGAGTATCAGTTGCGAATCATAATTAGAAGGCACATTTCTCTGAAGCTGCTGTAAAGTTCTGTACAAAGAGGATGGCAGCCAGGCCATCATGTGACGAGCGGAATGACGGGATTAGTGCTGTATCATCTCTGTGATGAGCAAAACATGGGCCTGGAAACTCACGGAAGGGTGGGAACAAGAAACAGGCTGCTTAAGCACACTGAAAATCTCGAGAACAACGGCAACAAGGGTGATTATTTTAAGAATTACCAACAGTCAGGGAGAAAACAGCGCGCTTAGACTGGATCTAAATAAACAAGCAAGAAAACTTACTTACATCCATACACTCCCGGAGGTCCCTCACGTAAGCCTTTTCAGTTTGAATTAGCTCCGCCATTATGAACCTTGAACACAGGAAGACCGGGAAGAGCTTAGTTCACAGTCAGGACACAGGCTTATCTGAACTATGTACTTTTATGGCTTATGAAATAATGAGAGTTTTCAAAGCAGTAGTCAGTAATGTGTTTGGGGAATTAAACCAAGAAGAGACAGAACAGTAACAGCACAAAGCCACCAATTCAAAGGGAAAACATTTTGTTGAGGTACACCAGCAGGTCACGTTTTCTCCATCAGCACCGCTGACACTTGGGGGCAGATAATGCTTTGCCGGGGGGCTGTCCTGTGAACTACAGGATGTTAGTGGGATCCCCGGTCTCCACCCCTGAGACGCCAATAGCATTGCCCCCTCCCATTTTGTGACAACCAGAAATGTCAACACACATGGCCAAGCATCCCCTGGGGGGTCACAACTGCCCCCAGCTGAGAACCGCTGGTTTAGGACAATCTTTGGAACGTCTGGTACAGTTTACTAATTGGCAATTTTGAAACATCTCCACGTGTTATTTTTTCTCCTTGGTACTACTAGTCATGACCTACTGATGACAAATGACACTACAACAATTTGTCAACCCCATACGAAATGGAGGCACAGGAACAAAAAAAAGACACGGCTTCTGAAGCAAGTGATAAGGGTACAGTGCACACAGTGAGTCTGAACATCACAAGGTATCATTGCCATCCGGTTTCAAAGCACACACAGCAGTGGGTTTGTCCAAGCGACATTTTCTTCACTTTTTCAATGAATCCCAGCAGGTTCTTAAAGACTGGCTTACTCTTTCCTGCGGGCCGACTTCCGTTTTTCTTCGTTAAGCTCATGAGCAGCATCGCGAAGCTTCACCTCTGACCCAGGGACACTGGCGGGGATTATGTCCAGCTGAAGACTTTTACTCTGTGGAGGAAGAGAGCCAATGAACTTGAGTTAATTAGATCCGGGGAGGACATGAGGAAGAACACCATGGTTTATTCTGTTTGCACAGAGCAATTTACCGATTTGTTGGAATCTGAAGAAATCCCCAGGGCTTTCTCCAAAGAGGTCCTGTACTTCTCCATCCGCAGAGAGAAATCCCTGTACCTCTTATCCACTGCAGTGACGCATTTTTTTATCTCTGCTGCATGGGCATGCCCTTTTTCACAAAAGCCATCAGCCAGCTGTATCAACAGCTTCACTCTCTCTTTGGTTTGCTGCGGAAACAACAACAGGAAAGTATTGTCAGGCAAATGAACTCAACTGCCAGGCCGGAGACACAGTGGCAACTTGCCTACAACCCTGAGCTCCCGACAGGGAAAAACTGCTGGTCAGAGAAATGTCCCCTGAAGCTCCAAGTCCACCAATTCACCCCCTGATCCCGGCCTGGCCGCTTCCCCACAGAGAATGGCATGTTTACGACTGCAAAAACCAACCCGAATCTAGCCCTTCTCTCGGCTTGGCTTCATCTGGTGGACGCCCGAGAGACACCTGCGGAAGGGATACGTGTGTCTCCCGTGGCCCCGTGGTCCCCACTGCTGCTCCCTGCCCGTTCATCCCCTGCGCCCACGGGGATGGAAGGCCTGCTGAGATCCTGGCAAAGGAACCCCCACACTGCAGACACTTGGTGAAATCCTTGAAGTGACTCTGCACTGCACATTCGGTTCTTTTTCAATTCCCGGTAGAAATGAAGGAAAGATCGCTAGCCAGAAATGATCTTTAGAGAAGCATATTAAATGCTCTTCACTGTTTTAGAACTCCCTCTCAAAAATTATTTCATTTGTACGTGTACTTAGAAAAAATACTTCAATTAAGTTAAACACAACCGCCTTGGTTTTCATACAGTTCAGGAGAACCACAAAACATTGGTTTAATATCTATGGCAGTAACGTCCCTCAAAACTGAGTTTTCAACACCTGTTTTCATCACATCCATTGGTTACTATAGCAAGGCTTCTTTCGACAGTCGCACTGGCATTTCAGGCGAGTACTGTTCCTCTCCCGGAAGGGAACCTGATTTTCTCCACTAACCTTTATCTAGGAAATCTTTACGACCAACACTCAGGAAGGTGACTTTAAAAATCCCCAAAAGGTGCACCGGAGAGCAGGGGCCTCAAAGTAAAACTCCCCAAAAGGATAAAGGTCAGGGCTCAAAACCTGGATAAATTTTCCTAGTTTACACAGAAGTGTGAGGCAGCATGTCCTCGGTGACCTGCAAAGGCAGCTGTAGAATCCTCGGGCTGCGCATGCACACCCCGGGCAACCTGCATCCAGCCCCGAGCTCCAGGCACACGCCCGGTCTGTGTTTCCTTGCACCATGGCCCCTCCTGCCTGGAATGCTACTCTGTGGCTCCCTCGTGTCTTTGCTCAACCAAAGGCCACCATCTCAATAGGCCCTCCCTGAGTCCCTTAAAAGTACAAGTCACCTTCCTGCCCCAACTATCCTCACTGGGCCTGCTCCACTCTCTCCCGGGACACGGGTCACCTGCCACAAGGATATAGTTGACTTACTACTGTTACCGTCTGCCACTATCTTATTAGAATGTAACCACCACAGGCCTGGGATATTTGGGGTTTTTTGCTTACTAATATCTTATTCACCTTTCGTGTGCCTGGCACATAGGAGACAGTCACCAAATATTTACTGACAATTAAGTTAACGTTAGATTTTACGGGAAAATAGGTATATGCTTGTACCTTTAACGGGGTATGGCAGTTACTCTTAACAGGCATTAATACTTAAAAAAAAAAAAAGGAAAACAGAACTCAGATATAATAATCTCCTGTGGAAAAAAAAGGTTATTGCAAAATTCTATAAAAGCTGTTTATTAGAAAAAGTCAGCAAAACTTAAAACACCCTGAAGTTTTTAGGACTTTCATCTGGTGTGGAAATGAGCTCAAGTAGAGTGAGCTAATCAACCAAACCATATGATCTATCAACACAACACCTTTCTGGATATGCTAAGATGAATTATAAACCAAAGACCTAAAAAGTCAAAGTTTCACAAGTGGAACCATAAATTCCAAAAGGGACTTAACTTAGAACCATTATTAAATTTTAATATCAAAGAGAATATGAGAAAGGCAGGACTGTTTAAAAACTGGGTTGCCTGGAGGCACCTGGGTGCCTCAGTTGGTTAAGCCTCTGACTCTTGGTTTCGGCTCAGGCCATAATCTCACGGTTCCTGGGACCCCTCATCGGGTTCTGTGCTGACAGCATGAAGCCTGCCTGGGGTTCTCTCTCTGCCCCTTCCCGGCTCTCTTTCATCTCAGAATAAATAAGTAAATAAACTTAAAACAACAAAAAAAAATTGGGTTGCCTGGATGAGGTTACACTGCTGGGTGCCAAGATACTAATGTGCCGAGAAGCACAGAGAAGGTGCATTGTGCCACCATGAAAGCATTTCTTCTCTTCCACCGTCCAAGCGCCACCGGTGAAAGGGTACTGCAAGTTATGTGTAGTGTCTCTTCAAGGAGTCAAGAAAACGGTTTCATATTTTAAGCACTGGGGTCATAGGAGTGAAGATAAAACAAAACAAAACAAAAAAACAATGCAGCTTGCCTACATTCAAAGAGAAAACAAAACACTGAAAAACTATAGGAAGATGTCTGCATAACACACGTCACAAAATAGATGAGTTGAATGCATGTCACGCCAATAGGCGGATGCTGTTTAGGACACTAGATGCAGCAGGAAGGTGGGCTAGAGACAAAGCCTGGTGGCTTACAAACTTCATTTAAACAAAAGACACCAGGGGCGCCTGGGTGGCGCAGTCGGTTAAGCGTCCGGCTTCAGCCAGGTCACGATCTCGCGGTCCGTGAGTTCGAGCCCCGCGTCGGGCTCTGGGCTGATGGCTCGGAGCCTGGAGCCTGTTTCCGATTCTGTGTCTCCCTCTCTCTGCCCCTCCCCTGTTCATGCTCTGTCTCTCTCTGTCCCAAAAATAAATAAACGTTGAAAAAAAATTTTTTTAAAATAAATAAATAAATAAACAAAAGACACCAATCAGGCAGTCAAGGCTTCTTGAAGATGTGTGGCCAAGCCTCTCCCTCAAAGATGGCAACCCTCCCCCCACCATGTCTGTTTGTCTTACTACTTCACAGTAGATGTATATATATTCACCCCAACTGGAAACTGCAGTCCATGAGCCCAGCACCCAGAGCAGTTCTGGCACACTGCAACAGCGTGATGAATAATGATGGGGTGAATGGCGTGACAAAAACTAAGGATGATGAATCTGCTAACTCACGAGCTTTCAATACATTTTTATTTTAACTGTTTTTTTTTTTTTAATGTTTATTATTTTGAGAGAGAGAGAGAGACAGAATACGATCAGGAGAGGGGCAGAGAGAGGGGGAGACAGAATCCGAAGCAGGCTCCAGGCTCTGAGCTGTCAGCACAGAGCCCGACACAGGGCTCGAACCCACGAAGCGTAAGATCATGACCTGAGTCGAAGTCAGACACTTAACCCATTGAGCCACCAAGCACTCCTAACTGGTATTTTTAAAATGCATGCATAGAAATCAAAACTTCAAAGGTAAAAAGGATACAAAGTGAAAAGTCTCCTTACTCCACCTTCCTATGAGGTGTCTCAATGATCAGCTTCATGTGTTACCATTCTAGACACATTTTATTATACAGAGGGGTGTATGTATGTATGTATGTATTTCTCTCTTTGTACCTAAATGCTTGTACACACAAGCCCTGCTCTGCACCCAGCATTTTTCGTTTAACAACTCTCAGAGATCCTTCACTATCGGAACACGAGCAGTACGCTTGTTTTAGGTTTCGAGCTGCACAAGATTTCTATGAGCTAATGTGCTCCCACTGAATGGACTTTCACGTCGTTTCCGTTCTTTTCCTAAGCCAGGAAAAAACTGCACGTGTCTGAGCGTGTGTAGCTAGTCTGTGTTTCAAGATGTGGGACGGCTGGGGCAGAAGGGATGTCCATCTGTGACACTGAGCGGTTAACGTGGTGACACATCCCCCCCATCCCCAGAGGTCGACTCCATTCACCAGCCCCCTCCAAGGTGCAGCCCCCCCCCCCATCCCCAGAGATCGACTCCATTTACCAGCTCTCCCCACCGCCAAGGTGCAGCCATAACCTTTTTGGTATCTGCCAATACCTGGGTGAAAACAGAACACAGTATACTTCTGATTTATAGTTTTATTTTAGGTAAATTTGATAATTTCATATATTTAAAAGCCATTTAGAATTCCTTTCCTGGGAGCCCTCTTTAATATCTCTTGTCCATTTTCTTGTTTACTCTTATTGATTTGTAAAAACTCTTTACAACTGAGAAATCAGCCCTCTGTGATAGGAATTGCGTATTTATCCTCCCTATTTGCTTTCTTTCACTTATGTTGGCCTACACTTTAGAAATTCATACATTTTTGTGTATGTGATTTTATCATTTTTTAGAGCTTTGGGTTTCGTGTCCCGTTATTTTTTCTAGTCATTTCAGGTTTTCATTGTTGATACATTTACCTTGCTATCAAGGTGGGATACGAATCCAACTTAGTTTTTCTCTAGAACGCTGCTCAACGCTATGAAAAAAAAAGCCTTTCTGCGTCTTTTTAAATCAAGTATTACAAAAGTTTTCATCCTTACTGTTCTTTCTAGAGATTGTTACAAAAATAGATTTTATTTCAAAAGCATACAAATATTATTAATTTGAACAACCTCAGCAGTGGGCAATCAGGGGTTTGTAGAAAAATAAAGGCAAACTGCATTCCTGAGTCCACATGTCAAAGAATCTTTACTCACCATGTTCTTAGGTAAGGAAAAACCCAGGGAGGATGCACATTCAAGGGTCTTAGATACTTTCTAGCAAATGAAGGCTTTTGGCGCTGGGGACAGTGGTGACCGGGATGCAGGAAGTGTGTGGGAGGAGGAGGAAAGTTCTGCGTCTCGGGCCGCAGGCCTCCCACTCCACTGCGCTTGTGGAAAAGTCACCTGGGAGCTTGTTTACAGACGCTCATCTTCAGGCCTCACTCCTAAACAGTCTAAGTCAGTAAGTCTCGAATAAGGACAGAAACTGGCTTTTAAGTAAACACGCATGACTTGGATACAGGTGGTGCCTGTGAAGCACTCTGAGAAATCATTCCATCGGGAGCTGCGAAGGAATCAAGCTGAGGCTTCATGGTGAGACAGTGACAAAAAGGCTTTACTTCCATTGCACTAAATGTGTTACAACACTGACCACTGTAACAACTAAACTGGAGGATGGTCACATCAAGAGCAACAGATTCTCTCCATGACACGGGTAAAGAGGTTTCTTAGAAGACACTATGAGGAGGGGCAGAAGGCGAGCAACAGATATCCCCAGGCATGAGCAGGCGTGGTCTGATGAAGAGAAAGGAAGCCAGAAACCCATGGGAATGAGATGCTAAGCGAAAAAGCGAGAGGTTTTCTTTTCCAAATCCACTAGTTCGTCTGGGCAAAACGGATCCAGCAGACCCAGTGAGAGAGACGGCAAGGTCAGGTGTTACACCGGTGATTTTAGATGCTTATTTTTACAAAACACAAGAGCCAAAACATGCCCCTGTTGCTCACTGTTTAATAACCACACCCCACATCTGAGGAGGAGGGAAATTCAGGAATAAAAATTCCCTTTGAACACACCCTACTGGTGGAACATGGCTGCCATGCGACTGCACTGCAGACAGTGAGGTTCACATGAGCTTCTGTGCGCACGGCACCCCCTGGAGTCGTGCGGCGACCAGGCTGTTTGGCTGTGCAAATGGTCTGCAGAATGCAGCGTTAATGGAAATTCAGCTTAGTGAAGAGGAACAAATCTTAAATCTATCTCTGAGTGGCATCTTAGGCATTTTCTTAACACCTTTATAATCAAAGGCTATTCAAAAAAAACAAATTTGTAACGCGCACAACTGTAATTTATCCTCCCACTGTTAACAGGAACGAGAACTACACAGCCAAGGGTGTGCTGTATCTCGGAGAAGCAAAAGACATGATGCTTACCTGCAGAGGCAGGCAGGCCAGCTCTCCTCAAATGAGTGGGTGGGCGCCTTCCTCTGGGTGCCCACGGCCCCCACAGTGGGTGCAGCTGTCACCGCCAGACTGCCTGAGCCCTGCCCACCCCCAAATGCTCATGGTGTCCCCACCCAGTGCCAGGTCTCACCGAGCCCCGCAGTGGTCAGTCTGCCTGCAGCCACCCTGGACCGTGAGCTCCTCCAGAGCAGGGAACAAGGGTTCCCAGAGCCCAGCGGCCCGAGGGTGAAGGGAAGGAAATCAATTTACAGCTTGTGGGTGGGCGGGAGCAGAGGGCAGTGAAGAATACCAGGAGTCAGAAATGGTTACAGAAAACATAAAGAAGTACAACTAAACATAATACAAAATAGCTGTTGTCACTCTCAAGGATTTAAAAATTCCCATTGATGGTTTCCACCGCTACCTAAAGGGCCACACAAGAAAATCCCGTTTTACTTATACATGAATACTTCTTTTTAGCCAAACTACTATCCAGCTAGATCCTTTCTTTCTAGTGTAAAATTTGAATTAACTTGCAACTTTTAAGAAAAGTCAAGTCTACCATGAAGAAAACAGAAGCACTTCTGAAAATATGACAAAGAACGGAATTCAAAACTTTGAAAAACAAAAACAAAAACACCACGGGTTGAGAAAGGAACCCTAAAAACCCCCAAACTGTTTTGAGGTAAAAAAAAAAAAAAAAAATCAGCCTCTGCCAGCATATACTTTAACTGGGAAAACATTTATGTCAGTATGAAGAGTCTTACATTTTTGCATAAAAATGTGTATTTACTCACATCTGCTACATAAGCCATGTATCTAATTCTTTTTTGATTTGCAGGAGGAAAATGAAGACATGTCCGTTTTATAAGCCTATGGACAACCACGGGAGAGAGGGTGCCGAGGTAAACGCTGCCACGGGACTGGGCTGGTGACAGCAGCGTCCCTGTAGCAAGTGTCACCGACCAGAGACCTAGAGACGGGGAAAGGAAGCCCCCGCAGGACACGCCCAAGCCAGGTCGGTCACACCAAACGGGGTTTCCTAAAAATAGCAGGTACTTAGAAAAGACCTTGCGAAAGAAACCAAAAAGAAAACAAAAAGAACAAGGAAAAGGACAAAAGAGACGACACGAAGGAAGGTATCTGCAGAAATCCGAAGACCCAAGGGAGACAAGAGGTAAAGGGAGGGAACTGGGAAACGCAGAGAGAAGAGTCCCCTACGTTAATGTAGGACAAGCCACTGGAGTCCCTGTGTCTCCAATTTTGGATACGGTATGAAATGATTTCTTTGAGCAATACCTTATTTACACGGAGTATCCTGTGGTGGGTTATTCTGGAAAGCCCTGCTGTGTGGGCGGGTGACGGAACAGACGGCCACCACCAACCTGGACCTACCTTCGCGGTGATCTGAAACTCCTCGTGCTCTTTCAGGAGCTCCTGTGTGTGCTGTATGCTGGAACCCGTGGACGTATGTGTGGAAAGGTAGAACTCTCCGTTGTCATGGATCCACTCTAAAGCCTAGAGAGGGAAGGAATGGAGACGTTCACGGCTCAGCACTGGCAAAGAGGGTCCCAGTTCTGTCGTATCTCACTCAGATGTGATGTCACAAGCCAGCGCTGGCACACGCATAGAGTGCTCCCACAAAGAGAGACAGGCTTCTGAAATAAGCACTGCAATTCCAAAATTAAAAGAAAAAAAAAAAAAAAACACCTGACATTCTAGAAGGTTGTAACCATGTCACTTCTGTAGCAATGATTAAAGTGTTCAAGAGGTTCTTGGGTGCCTGGGTGGCTCAGTCAGTAAGCATCTGACTCTTGATTTCTGGCTCAGGTCACGATCATGTGCTTCGTGGGATCGAGCCCTGAGTCGAGCTCTATGCTGACAGTGCCGAGATTGGGATTCTCTCTCCCCCTCTCTCTGCCCCTCCCCTGCTCACACGTTCACAGGCTTTCTCTCAAAATAAGTAAATTTTTGAAAACTGTAGAAGATTTTTATGTGCTGTTTGTAATCTCTGGGCCATCCGCTGTGAGCTGCTGGTCTTAGAGCAGAGACATCACTGTCTCTACTAGATACATCACAGCACTTATAGCATTTTAGAAAACACGAAAAGGAAAGCACGACCCAGACAGATTATTTGCCGTGCAGCTTCCTGAGTGGGGCTGTCACTGCTGTCAGGCCTGGGTACGGTTGCCCTTCCTCCCCCTGCCGACTGGGGAGGGGGATGTACAAAGAGGCACGAAGACAAGTGGGGGCAGGGACGCCACGCTCAGAAAGGGAGGTCAGCACATGCGGTGTCCAGGCCGAGAGGGGTTGGCTGCGAAGTGGGGGGGGGGGGTGCGCTCAGGACCTGGCGCAAAGCGGGGGGGCTCAGAAGAATGGGGAGAAGCTCAGCAGGCGGAGAGGTATGCACCACAGGCCCAGGCTGATAGAGCTGGCCTGCGGGGGAAGCCGGGGAGAGAGGCCGGGGGTGAGGCCGGGGAGGGCAGGAGGGCCTTGGAGGTCACAGGCACAGCCTGGACTTTTGTGGGAAAGCTAGTGGGGCTGCTGTGAGGAAAAGGAACTGCAGTGGACAGGGAGTAGAAGAAGCAACACTGGTCGGCAAACTGGTTCAAAGGTTTGGGCAGGACACGGCTGGGGTTTCCATAGCACGAGGGCTCTGGACGTGAAGGGGGAGGGCAGGCCTGACACGTGTGGGAAGTCCGCACCTATGGGACTCACGAGGGAGTGAAGGTGGGAAACTGGGGAAAGATGGGAAGGAGCTCTACATCCTGAAAGGTGAGGGGATGGGGGGGACACACCCCGTAAGACGAGGAGCATACACTCCTCGTATACACTCCTGTATACACAGGGCACACACTGTGTAAGACGAGGGGGACACGCCCCATAAGACGAGGAGCGGGGGGTCAGGCGTCGTGAATCCACTTCTGTTCTCAGGAAGGCCCCAGTGGAGACACCACGGAGACAACTGGGATTTGTAAGTCTGGACGCCAGAAACGGAGGTCAGGGCTGGGAGACACCCACAGAGGAGATAAGAAGATGGGGAAGAGAAACAAGGGCAAGCCCAGGCCGAGCCCTGGAGAATGCCAACATTCAGCTGCAGAGATAAGGAAGAGGGGACAGCAGAGAGCCTGGGAAAGCAGCAGAAGAGGAGGAGGCAACCAGGAAGCCCAAGGGCCGGACTCGCCCAGAGACAGAACCGCGGCCGGAGTCCCCCCTGCGGACCCCCACCGGGGACGCTGCAGCCAGGTGACCTCAGGGCTCCGCCGTCCTGAGAAGCGCAGACACTGGTGGTATAACTACTGGGTTTTACCCCAGGATCATGGCACAGAAGAGAACCCACAGGGCCACGGGGTCATCGTTTGCCACGGCCTATGCTTAATGATCTCATTTTTGGCCAATGAGCCAACTTTAGGAGAAAGCAACAACACATCTATTGTTTTTCTCCATTAAAATAGTTATTTACAATTTTGTTCTCTGCAGCTGATTGCTTGCCTTTTAACAGAGAAACAATAAAGAAAGATATGGGAGAAAAGACTATGAAACAATCTCTAATTAGAAACAAATCAGGCCCCCATGCATCTGAAATATGGTGGAACGATCATCAAATCAAATGTTAAGAAAATGTAATTTAAGTTCTGAAAAATACTACTGCTTGCCCTTGTGTTGGGAATATGATAACTACACGTGGTGAAACCAGCAGAGAGAGAGAAAGACTGAGACAGGATGCCAGGTCCATGGACCATGAACTCCAGCTTATCAATCTCTGGGGAACTGATCCCCAGAGCACCCGGCCACCCTCTGGAGACCAACATTGACCAAACTGAAAGAAAATCCCTAAGTGGGAAATTGTGCTGAGGAATATTCGATCTTTCTTAAGCTAAACGATTTAACTGACTGCCTTACTCTGTGACAGGCACAGGTGAATTTAGAAGACTGCCCATGTGTGGTGCGGTCACCAGGGACCACAGCACTGAAGAGGCGCCTTGACCTGCAGGACAGGAGAAGGCTCAGACAGGCGTCCTGAGAACCAGCCTTCTGTCCTCTGTTCCCTCCTGACGCTCCAAATTCTGGACAAACGGCTATGGATTCCTATGCTACCGTTAAGGCCAAGGAGAAGAGACAGGAATCTTAGTTCAAGTTAGGGGTCAGACAGACTTTACTCTAAAATGATCTTCCGTGACTAACCATTCAGGCAGAAACCCTGATCTCAAAATGACTTCAGAAGACAGAAACTCTAAACAGATTTTTTTTAAGTAGGTTCCATGCCCAACCTGGGGCTTAAACTCACAACCCTGAGATCAGGAGTTGCATGCTGTATCGACTGAGCCAGCCAGGGGCCGCCTAAACGTATCATCTTTGGGGCACTTGGGTGGCTCAGTTGAGCACCCGACTTCGGCTCAGGTCATAATCTTGAATTTGTGAGTTTAAGCCCCATGTCGGGCTCTGTGCTGCCAGCTCGGAGCCTGGAGCCTGCTTCCAATTCTGTGTCTCCCTCTTTCTCTGCCCCTCCCCACTCGTGCTCTGTCTCCATCTCTCTCTCAAAAATAAACATTGAAAAAAAAATCGTCTTGATATCTCTACATTAGCCAACTGCCTGAACATTTTTTTATTCTACTGAATTCTTAGAAATTCTGGCACACTTTATTTTAGCTCAATTTACCTGAAGAACAAAATTTTATGTTGAAAATATAAATATAGCAATATAAAAAAAACACCCACTATAATATTTATACAAGCACAGACCTGGATTCTACAATGATTTAAAAAAAATTTTTTTAAGGCTTGTTTATTTTTGAGAGAGAGAGAGACAGAGTGGAAGCAGGGGAGGGGCATAGAGAGAGAGAGGAGGAGACACAGAATCCAAAGCAGGCTCCAGGCACTGAGCTGTCAGCACAGAGCCTGACACGGGGCTTGAACTCACAAACCACGAGATTATGACCGGAGCCAAAGTTGGATGCTCAACTGACTGCACCACCCAGGCACCCCAACAATGATTTTTGAATCATCATCATAGTTACGACTCGTACTTGCTGGTCCTAAATACGAGGTAGGCTGTGTGGCATGCTTGCTGGGAGCCCAAATCACAGTTTTACAGGGTTGTGGGTTTTCTTTTCATAGCAAACTGATTTAAAAGGCACGACTGATCTCATCATTTGAAAGTGGTTTTCAACATGGCTGCAACGTCCAAAGCTGCCCAGCTGAGGACAGAGGTGTAAACGGAGGGTGGAGAGCAATGGGGAGCCCGGGGTCGTGACCGACCTGCTTGGCACTTCGTTCAAAGACCACATACTGCTGGCACTGGTCTAGCCGTCTCTTCCTCATGGTCCAATAATGCAATACCCTGTTCTCCCGCTGGAAGAGTTCATTCAAGATATCTAAGAGGATAAAGAGGAAGACTAATGTTGGCGCTTGCAATCAATGGAGACACTTGCAAAATCCCGCTCATGTTTATTTACAGACTTTATGCAAATGTCAACGTAAGACAGAGCATTCAGTTAAGAGAGCCACACTTGCCTTCCCCATGTTCTCAATGAGCATGTCAACCAGACCTCTCCTTATTCTCTTACCCCAACTTATTATCTTAGGATGGAGGTCACTGGAAACTTAAGGCTGGCTGGATTAATGGGATAAGCTATTGTGTCTCCTGCTGGGACAAACTGACAACGGCCGACAAAACTTCGGTATTAGGCATTTCATTCAACAACATTCAAACCTCCCTGTGAAGGAACTTAGTACAAAGGATGCATTGCAAAATGGTGGCGTACTAGAAGAAAACACGTTTTGGTTTTTCTTTCTTTCTTTCTTCTTCTTTTGTTTTTTGTTTTTACAAAGACAAAAACAAAACCATAAACCATAAGAGAAGCAGGGACATGACAACAGAGAAGCATGGAGCCAGAAAGGCCGAAAAACCCTGATTACATAAAAATTATAAAATGTCATAACCAAACATAAACCATCGTAAAAACATACCACCAATTAAAAATCCAGTTAACATTACTAGGAAATATAAAACACAGAGCTAGTGTACTTCCCAGTAAACAGGAAAAAGATGAACAGTCTGTTAGAAAAATGAGCAAAGCATATAAACATGGAGTTTGTGATTTCTAAAATGTGGCCACTAAATACACAGAAACATGTTTAACTTCACTCCAACGATGGGGCCATCTTCCACCATGTTCCTGGCAAGGACTGTGTCCTCCCATATGCTGGGAGGCTGGGGAGCAGAGGGTACAGGCACCAGTGACCCTGCATTACTGACGGGAAACAGGGCACAAGTCTTGCAGTGAACACTCTGGCAACAGATAATGACACTGGAAGTGTGTGTACAGCTGCGAACCAGGAATTCGATTGTTCAATCCTTCGGATGTACGGTGCTTACACGAGCGGTATGTATCAGGTGCACAAACACTAAGGCACCGTTTGGAAAAACTGAACAGCAACATCTGGGGGTCAGGTTAAGCCAACTATGAAATCATTATACTGCACATTAAAAAGCATACAGCAGAGCTTTAAATTCTGATACAGAACGAGGACTAAGTTGTATTGACAGTGGTGACCAGCGGCTATGGAATTAGATAATTTATATACATTTGCACACTCAAAACAATTTTTACAGGGAGTCTGTTTTACTCCAAAGGTTTATAAAACACACGAGAAACTTTAGGAGAAGATTCCAGAGACTGAAACTGCAAATCAAATAAAAGGTGTCTAGATTATAACTTAATTAACATTAGGAAACTGTAAAAATATTAAGCGGTCCACAAATATTTCAGGGTTCCCGAGAGGCTGAGCCACTTTGCGACAAACCAGAACCCATAAGCAGTGCTTACCTGGCAGCTCAGGGGTCAGGCTATACGATCTTTACTGAAAAAGTAAACTAACGTAGCGATGCAAATTAACGCTTTAAATTTCTGAAGCCGGTCAGAACCATAAGCTACCACTGAAATGAAAATATGACACGTGAAAATGAACGTGAGCCAATCGGTCTTTTCCAGTTCCTTCTTTCCACCACCCCCGCCTGGGGCAGGACTGATTTGGGGCGTGTGAGCAGCAGGGCAGGGAACCACCCCTGCGGGGCCTGGTAGGGGAAACTGCCTGGCCTTCCTCAAGCACCTGAGGGTTGTCTGGGGTCACAGGGTCTCTTCTGGCACCATCGCCCTTACGTGGGTCTAATGCACCGTCCCACACGTGAACCCAATGAGAGAAACCAAACATTTCGTTTTTAATTCTCCAGAGCACCCAGAATGATGACAAACAGCAGCAAATGTGTGGTGACTATCACGTAAGTGGGCACAGGGAACACAGTCCCCTGTCTCACACACACATACACCCATTGGACTAGGACAGCCTTGTGAGGATCGTCACGTCTGTGATCAGACAAAGCAGATGATGACCCACAACCAAAGGCAATACTGAAGGATGACAGAAAGGCAATGATTTTTATCTGAAATGAGCCAAGTAAACAGATTACCAATGCAAGTAACTTGCTCCTGCTGAAAAACGGTTGCGTTTGTCACTCATTTTCCCAAGAGAAGAGCCCACCAAGTAATAAATACGGACCTCATCTGTGGAGCTTAGAGGATTATACCCATGTGATGGATAGTATTTCTGTGACACCTCTAACAGATGAATCCCGAAGAACGGGGAGCGGAATACAACAAAGTTTCTGCCAATCATATGGTCTTAAAGAGTAAGAGGAATCATTTGTTAACAGATTATGGCAATTTTTTCCCTATGAAACCCAACTCTGAGAGGGAAGGATGAAGGACCCCAGTTTCTTCATGTGTTTAGTGCCGATCTCTGAAGCTCTCGGGAAGGATTACCGTGGACACAAGGTACCTTTGTGTCAAGACTGTTCTAAATTCATGAACATTTTCTGAGGATCCATTTCCATGTCGTTTTATTTGAACCTGAAAAAACTATGACTAAATCCAAGTTTTAAGTTCGAGAACACCTGAAGTTGTTTTCACTGTGAAGTATCCCATCGGAATTCTAGAGTAGAAACCATCAGCCCCCCTCACATCCACCCATACCAATCCTGTTAACAATTTAGTGTAAAATTTTCCCAGATCTGTTTCTATGTGCTTACATTACATATACGTAAAAACATGGTTTTACAGAAGTTTATATTCAAAAGATACCAAAATATATGATACCGGGCAATTTGCTTTCTAAGTATGTCAAATTGATAACACTTTACAGAACGATATTGGTGTATAATTTCTTGATTTGAACTTTTAAAAATATTTTGACTACAGAAAAATTCTGATTTTACTCTTTTCTCCGATTTACAATATTTTCACTTGTTGTAACAAAATAGTCAAAGCTAATAAATACCATGCTGTGTGTTCTCCCTGTTTATACTCTTCAACTTTATTCAATAAATTACCAATCTAGATCATTTGTTTCATACTTTATCAGTAAACAAAGAAAATTGGTGAGAACTTTAATAATACGTAACGGAAATTTAAAACGAAGCCCAGATCTTAGGATTTTAGACCGCGTTCTCACCAAGCTCCTTGCATCACTTGCCGGTAAAGGGAGTCCCGACTGTACTCACTTTTTACTTGTTGTTCAGGAGCTTTGATGTGGGTCACCATTCCCGGCATGTTCACACTATTCCTGTGCAGGTACTTCAGGAAGACATCTGCATTCCTTCTAGCAAGTGTGCAAGCCTAAGAAGTACAGGGAGAGCAACGTGGTGTTAATTGGACTCGTACAAACATGTATTTTGAATACATACGGGTGACAACAGCATGTAGCTCTAGCATACACCTTTACCTAAAACGTTTTCAAGCCAACCTGTGCTTTGGAGGGTACACAGGTTAAGTCCTATTTCAATTAAAAACAACAACAAGAACAACTGTGTCTCTGAGCCCTTGCCCTGATGAAACCAGCTGCCATGCTGAGCGCTGTCCTATGGACAGGTGCACACAGCAGGGGGCTGAGAGGGACCGCCGGCCTGTCCAGCCTCCAGCTGACCAGGTGTATATTGGTGTATCCCCTGGCCAGCACCTCAATAGCAGCCTGGGGAGAAACCTGGAGGCAGAGCACCCAGCTAAGCTGTGCCTGGATTTCTGAAAAGGGCAGACAGCATTTTCAGCTTCCCGAGTCATTCAGTCTCTATCTCTCCAACCACCCCCCCCCCCACAGGAGAGTAGCCACGGGCAACATGTTAATGAATGAGAGTAGACACATTTAGCTCTCAGGTCTGAGTCTGCCAACCCCTACTTTAAGCCATCGAGTTTTGGGGTGGCTTGTTTCGTGGTATTACTGTCACAGATAACGGACATTCCATCTTTAGAAACCAAATAAGTAATCTCATTAATGTATTTAAAAAAAAAACAAGAGGAAAAAAAATCCTTAATTATATTTGAATTGGAAATCCCTTACACATTTCCTGTCTCAGATCTGGAATTAATTCTTCTTCAGGGAGCTCTGTCTCCTTGCGTGTGGTACATGGTATATAGACCACAATTGGGACTGTATACTGGGGAGTTCCTTTTTTCTGGTCGGTCACTGTTTCCAGGCCTTTCTAGTGGGTGGAGCTACGACACTTTTTAATTAACCTAAGACTCTATCACGGGTCTCTCCAGATAAGCCTGAAATCAGCTGCCGTAACTAAACAGTGAGGAGGCTGCAGAAGACAACCAGGGTTATGTCAGAAGGACATCAGGGCCCTTCTGAATGGAAGGCGCACCCACGAATGGGACAAGTTGAATATAAAAAAGATAAATGACTGCAATTGATTAAAACACACCAAATATATTACAATCCATGAAGATAGTAAGAAAATTAATCATATGTAGAGGTTGTTAGGGTAACAGCTCATTATCCCGAAAATGATAAACAAATGGAAAGAATCAGGCACTTCTGCCTGTTCTGGACAAACTCTACTTGAAAGTAACCAAACAGCTAAGGAGGGAAGAATTCTAGCTAATCAAGGCAGAAGTAATGATGGAGTATTACCGGTTTTGCGACTCCTTGTGAAACATAATCACTACAGGGCACTAAAGCCACTGGGTGAAAGGCAGACGTGGAAGGCACGTGACAGGTGAATGGGACCCCCTACATCTGAAGCACTGACGACTCCCCCGATTACACAGATAGAAGGAGCAGCAGGTCTCCTGGGCCTCCTGATGTGACGTCATGGAAAGTACGCGTGGGGAGAACACCTGTGCCAGGTAAGCGGACCGCACGCGCGCGCACACACACACAAACCTGGATCCGACTGAAACTCCCGACATAACAAACTCAGAGGATCCAGGGCGCTAAAGGACCGTGTGGGACGCAAGCATGGAAATCCAGAGTGAGAGAAATAGCACAGTAGGAGTGAGTCACTTCTTCAATAAATACTAATAAAAGGAGGTGCTGTTTAGATTGAAGGAGATTTAAGAGACATACCAATAAAATCAATGCGTGGACCCTGTTTAGAATCCTGATTAAAACTACATATAAAAGACGTTTATGGATCGATCAGAGATATTTGAACACTGTTGGATTTTGTATAAAATAAGAGATACTGTTAATTTTTAGGACAGGATAATGGTGTTGTGGTTATGTTTTTGAAAGGCAGAATTTAAAAAAAAAATTTTTTTTTAACGTTTATTTATTTTTGAGACAGAGAAAGACAGAGCATGAACGGGGGAGGGTCAGAGAGAGGGAGACACAGAATCTGAAACAGGCTCCAGGCTCTGAGCTGTCAGCACAGAGCCTGACGCGGGGCTTGAACTCATGGACCGCGAGATCATGACCCGAGCCGAAGTCGGCCGCTTAACCGACTGAGCCACCCAGGCGCCCCTAAAAAAATTTTTTTAAATATTATTCATTATTGAGAGACAGAAAGACACAGAGCATTAGCAGGGGAGGGGTAGAGAGAGAGGGAGACACAGAATCCGAAGCAGGCTCCAGGCTGTCAGCACAGAGCCTGAGGCAGGGCTCGAACTCACAAACTGCAAGATCATGACCTGAGCCGAAGTCGGTCGCTTAACCAACTGAGCCACCCAGGTGCCCCGAAAGGCAGAATTTTAAAAAATATATTTGAGAGAATGTGCACACACAGGAGGGACAGGGAGGGAGAGAAGAATTCGAAGCAGGTGCCATGCTAAGTATTATAAAATGGTAATATTAGCAGGGCTTTATTCCACAAACCGTGAGATCATGACCTGAGCTGAAATCAAGAGTTGGACACTCAACCGACTTGAGCCACCCAGGCACCCCAGAAAGGCTGAATTTAATATTTAGTCATATGCTGAAGTATTTACAAATAAAAGGATATAATATCTAGAATTTAAAGTAACCCAGTGAAGGTGGGCATATGCCCACGTGCTGATAATTACTGACACTGGCTGACAGGGACACAGAAGTCTGGTATCGGTTCTATTTCGTATGCTCCTTAAACTTCCATAATGAAAAGTTTAAAGATCCCTAACACCCAAACACTACTGAATCCCAGTTGAATGCAGAAATCTGAACAGGCCTGTGATTATTTTTGTTTTAAATTTTTTCTAAGTATCTTTCTTAATTAACTAAGTAGTATTCAATTTTGTTTTATTCTGAATGGATTCCAGAGAAAGACAAATTACGATGATTCCAGGTCCAAACATCCTCACGGTGGTGGGTGTTTCATACATGGGCTTTCAGGTCCTGTGGCAAATGGTTAAAAAAACAAGCCCGAGGAAGCCATGACTGTTTTCCCAACTTTGGCCGCCGAAAAAGAGAGTCATGTGAGGGAAGCTCAAAAAAAGTTCCCAGATAGAATTTTCAAAGAGCTACAATCCGTTCTCCCAGACCAGACAGTAACTCTGTCAGGACAGAGAATCACCTTCAGGATGGAGACAGAAATTATTAAATGTAACAGGAAATGGTGTGAGAGGTGTCAGAACACTGAAGCTACGACAAAACTAAACTCGGTAAGGCCGCAATGAAAAGCAAACCCATGCCTACTTTTCATGAGGCTGAGTGGCAGCCGGCCGAGTCTCAGGAGATCTTTTCCAGAGTGAAAGACCATATCGTAAAGACACAGAAGTGCTGGCAAACAGTTTGAGCACTTTTCAGAACTTCTGGGTGACTGAAGTACGAACGCACACACACACACACACACGACAAAAGCGGCTAGAAAAAAGTCCTCAATTAAAGCTGCTCACAGTTAAAACTTCAAGCCTGGATTACGGGCTTAAATGTTTTGCGGGAAACACTTCCTGAACAAGTATTAGTAACTAATCCTGGAAATCACAAAGGGTGTTCCCGCCCCTTATCCACTGTACAGTGGGTTCAGTCTTTATTCCTAAAAAAGGCCGAATTTCCAAAGGAAGATTATTTTAAGGTACAGGCATTCTTGTCTCACCAAATCAATCTCTTTCTGTGTTCAACACCAACCAAACTGCACTCTGCACACAGGGGCTCCCCCTGGAAAGTGAAGGCGGCTGCACACCCAGCACATGGGGACACGTGTGGTTCTCTGAGAGTCCAGGCGAGCCCCCTCGTGTCTGTGTGCCCTGTGCAGGGACGCAGCAGCACCCCGGAGGCCACTCCGTACCTTCAGGAACGCTTCCTTTTGCTCCAGATGCTTGCTGATCATTGGGGTGACGTGGTCTGTCTCGGAGTTGGGGCCCAGTTTGTCGGCCCCTCCACACCAGTCCTCTTCTCTCTTGTACTCCTGCTCCAGGCTCTCGAGGACGCTGCAGACCTGTGAGCAGAAAGCCGCAGGCTCAGAGGGGCCACTCGGCATCTGATGCCACAGATGGTATCTTTGGGAAGTGTGGTCAGTCATGCTCTGGGGATAAAAGTGCTGGCCTGGGGACCAAGACCTTCGGAAGGCACTGTGGGCCCCACCTCAGGTGAGGACAAACGCAGGGGCCAAAGTAGGCAGGCCTTTCAGAACGAGAACAAAATAAAAACGGAATTTCCAGTCTCTCTCTGGTGTTTCAGGCTATGGATCTAAAGGAGAGGAAAGCGGATGTCTTCTCGGGTCCTTTCCAACCTATTCCTCTTGGATTCCTAGGGGAAGCAAGGATCATTCTACTTCGAGAATGCTTTTCTCTGCTTGAAGTTGAGTTCACTGGCTCGATAATAATGACTGACGAGTTAATGACTGAGCTATCCAACAAAACTAAGCTCCACACAGAATGCCGGTGAGGAGCCCAAGGACTAGAGCGGCCCTCCTCACCTGCTCTGAGGTTTTGTAGAAGGCGACAGACGCGTTCACCAGCTTGAGGCGGTCTTCCATCTTGAGCATGAGCTGTTGCCAGTGAGACGCCACTTTCTCGGCACAGTCCCTGATCATGTCCATGTCATAGTGATTGGCCTGCAGCATGGCCTCCGCCTTCTGCTGCACCTGCAGCGCACTCTGATGTGTCTTCTAAGGAAAGAGAAAGGACAGGGAACACTTGTGTGACGGGGGTGTCACGCATTTATTTACCAGGGAGGCTGTGGTCCCTCCGCTCCGCTTGCTTTGATCCAAACAACTTCAGCGAATGCTCATTAGGACACTTCTGAAAACACAGCACACGGTTCAGTTAAAAACAACAAAGTGTTCATGCCCAGCAACAACCGTGTTTATACTTAAATTACCTAATGAAGGATGAAATGCACTAAGACATTGCAGAATGGGTCTCAGTTGTGGGTTCTCAGCTTGAGAAATAGCAGGAAAAAACCTTAATAGCCAATATTCTAAGAAAGCTGTTGAAATGTTCCCAATTTATTCTTCCTATTCATCCTTCTTACAATAGCAGCCAGAGGCCAATGAACACACGGACAAAAAGGTGGCCACAGTGAGTGCATTTTTACCTTAAACTGTGTACTTGAGTAAAGTTTTCAAGAACTATTGACTTTAAAAGAGAGAGAGAGAGAGAGAGAGAGAGAGAGAGAGAGAGAAACATAATTAAAAGCTAAGAATGAACCAACTGTGCTCTCTGGAGGTTCATGCCATATTAAAATATCAACATAACATCACAAATCCGGTAGAATTCCTGCTTGTGTGTGCTCCTAGAAGATTCCACAAGATGCTGACAGGCCAGGTTCTCCCACTGACGAACCAGAGTGCTGCACAGGGTAGCAGTCAGGGGGGTAGAGGGGTCCATGGGTCTGTGACATGAACTGTTTTATTTTGTTTTGTTTTGTTTTAGACAACAGCAAAATTTTACAGATTGCCTGAAAAGGCACAAAATGATCCCATGAAAGACCATATACAATATGGCCCTGTCCTTCACTCAGACATGATGACATGTGTTAGCAGTTATTAGAAATCACTAGGCACAGTGTACAATTCTCAAAAGATGCCCAAACTCTGGGCTTCAGGAAGCGTTAACACTGGTCTGTTGACACTGAGTAGTTGAAAGTTAAGTTAGTCTCGAGAATAAATTACCGCTATTTTCTGTAGCCTTCTTCTCTGGCTATGTATGCAACCAGAGCAGGAAACAAGTTTTCTGCAAGCAAATGCTTTTTCCCTTGAGTTGACCTTGAGACCACCTATCACAATGAACTCCCCCCTCTCCCCTAAACTCTACAAATAATTAATCCATATGCTGTGAGAGTGAATTGTAAATGGACCTGGAACTGGGCCAAGCCATTCTGCTGAAGTCCCAGCCTGGCACCGACCCCCATCAAGGTGAGAAACACTGCTTTTCATCAGGGTCAGAGAGTTCTGTGCGCAGTGTTGTTTATGGATAACTGTGAATTTGTGATTTGCACTTGGTCTGGGTAAGCTGCCCACAGTGCTCTGTTTGGTCAGGGATGTGCTTAAGAGACCAGCAAAACAGAACACCCCTCAAGCCCAGACCCTGGCATGGGTTCTCGGGTGCCAAGTGTTCCTGACAGAGGGCGGTGCATCTTGCCGGGACCCTCAAGGCGGGAGGACAGTGGGAGCCACCAGGCGTTCTGGGGTGGCGCCGTGAGGTCCCCGAGCTGGCACACGCATCGTCCCCTTCATTATAGTCACCTGCCCGTTTGCTTCCCTGAAGGAAACTGTAGAGCATCAGCGCTGCCACTTAGGGTCCTGCTGAACCCCGTCTGGCTCAGGCTCAGTCCCCCGCGAGGAAGCGTACATGCATGTCCTGAGGCGAGCGGCGGGCCGGTGTCCCTACCTCGATGGCGTGCTGGAACTGCTCGTGCTCCCTCTGCAGCTGCTCTGCCTCCTGCAAGGAGCTGGCTGTGATGAGTCCGGCATTCAGCATCGACTCTCCGTTGCGGATCCAGCCCAGCACCTGAAATACGACACGGGGACCTCCAAGCCTCTGCCCTCCCCTGGGGGCCCCCCTGCAGGCCAGCCGGGACACGAGCCAAGTGAGCAAGGAGGTCAGGCTGCTCCCATCAGCTGGGAAACATGGGTTTCCTTATGGTCCCACCTGCCAACAGCCTGATGTCCTTCTAAGGTATCTGATCAGAAGTGCCACGTTTTAAGATTAATTCTTAAAATTAATTATGCTTTCAAATGGGAGCTGAAAAGGCAGAGCATCCAGCGGATGGTTACTGTTAGTCCACAGGTCAAAACGGATTAAGAATCACCTATCAGATCTACGGCCACAAATAATTCTCTGATAATCAAGGGAAGTATTTTTCATTCCTTTTATCCTTATTAACATTCAAAATTAGCAAACTGCTTGGTAAGGAAACTACGTTACTTCACCAACGTATTTTCTAATTTAACGTCAGCATTAAATGGCCCACTAACCAGAGAATGAATTCAGAGGTGCTGTAACGCCCAGGGTCAAAGTACAGGATCCCCAGCTGTGGAGGGTCATTCTGGTAGTTATTTGTGGCAAAGACCACTTACTGCCCACCGTACAGCTGGCTTTCCTCATCTCCTTTACTCAGAAAACTTAGACTTTGGGGGGTGGGGGGGCCTTAGACTAAAACTGCTTCCCAGCCCCTACATGCAGCTTCATCGAGGCTAGGAACATTCTGTAGCACCTCCCGCTACTGACATCACTGAAGCAGCCTCGGGGCAGCCGTGTGAACACATTTCTTTTCAGATACAAGTACTGCTTCTTCCCTGTTATGCTCTGCCCTTCCTGCTGCCTGGGAAGGGGACAGGGGAGCTGGGGCTACAAGAGCCATGTGGCAACCCATCGCCAGCATGTCTGCCTAACCTACCACGCGGCTGCTAAATGAACACCAGCCATCGACCACATCCTGCCCTGTTATGTAGAGAATATTTATAGGCAAATGCAATTCCTAGTGGATAGTCTAGTCCTTTATTTCTTACACACACGGTTTTATTTTTAGTAAGAGGGACACTTTATTAACTGGTCTTTATTGTTTTTTAAGTTTTTGGGGGCCCGGAGGGGCCTGGGGGGCTCATTCGGCTCCATATCCGACTCCTGATTTTGGCTCAGGTCATGATCTCACGGTTTGTGAGTTTGAGCCCTGTGCCCGGCTCTGTGCTGACACTGCAGAGCCTGCTTGGGATTCTCTGTCCCCCTCCCTCTCTGCCCCTTCCCCACTTGCATTAGCTCCCCCTCTCTCAAAATCAATAAAGAAACTTAAAAAAAATAAAGTTTTATGTAACTAATCTGCACCCAACATGGGGCTCAAACTCATGACCCCGAGATCAAAAGTCACATGCTCTTCTGACTGAGCCAGCCAGGCACCCCTATGAACTGGTCTTTAAAAGGCAGGTCACGATACTTTATCTCATCACATGGGGCACCAACAGGTGCTCTTTTAGTTTTCCACTTTGGCAGCACACCTGCTTCAGTGTGAGTGCCACCCACATACACACCGCAAACTGCTAACACTCCAGAGGCACCTGATCCCCTCCGTTCGACCTAATACATGCTTTTCTGAGCCTCCATCAGAATCTCGGAAGGCCATACCTTCCTTGCCAGGAAGGTGGTATCATGAGGGGTTTCTCTGCTCGTGAGATAAAATGTCATGTACATGCTGAATGCAGGTATGTATAGAATCCTAATGGCTATGAGCCGAAAACAATCTTTCAAATACTCCATTTTTATTTTGCCATGCTATCTGAGACATGGCAGTGCGGCATACTGGTAACAGAAGAAGTCTCCAGCCCTGCATAAGCTGTGATACCAGCCTATTTGGCAGAAAAATCATATCGTTATTTAGCCTGAGAAGCTATGTGCTCAGAGTTTCAAGCAAGAGATTACCAGTAACAAAACAAGCCAAATGGATGTTACTTTCGAGTGCTACGTCTGCTGGGCTGGAAGCCTTCTCCACTACAGAGTCAACACACAGCTGTCCGGGCGCTGGCTCAACACTTACTCATGAGCTAGGGCTGCCCTGGGGGAGTGTGTCACATCATGTGTGAGAACAACGCTTACACACGAGCTAGGGCTGTACTGGGGGTGGGTATGTTACATCATGTGTCAGAACAGCTGTGTCTGGAACAGGGACAGTCTCCCCAATTTCCAGGTGGTCACACACCGAGTGCCCATGCACGGGGGCCCGCTGTGGTCCGGCTCGGCACGCAGCCCTCTGTTTACCTGCTTCACCTCGGCCTGCAGGTGGCGAAGTTGCACACACTGTTCCAGGTGCTTCCGATGCTGCTCAGCCGCGACATCCAGCTCCTGCTGCTTCTCGTGAAGGAACTCCAGCAAGTCCTGGACCCGGGTGGCCATGTCTACGTCTCTGTCGCAAAGCAGCTCCACGCCTGTGGACATGAAGGGAGAGCCGAGAGTTCGGTGGGCACATCGACCCATTCTTCAGCCGTGTGACGGACGCCGTGCTTTCGAATAATCTGCTGGTCAGGCCAAGTTCAAGGAAGGCGTGACCAACACAGGAGTGTTTGTTTCTGTGTGCCTCCAAGCACGCGAGGGGGTCTCAAACAACGCATCTGCTGTGTTCCAAAGCAAAATACAACGCACGGCTAATCAAACCAAACCCATTTCGGGTCAATCTTTCCACAGTGGTTAAGTGGTGACATGTGCCTCACTCTTATAAGCGAGAGAACTTTGGCTTGCTTTTGTTGTGTATCACTGCACACCCAGTTTACTCTTTAGGAAGCATTTGATTTGTGTAAAATGAGTGATATAGTATGCAGGCTGTTGCTAAGTTTCAAACACTACACATTTCTGTCTACATTTTTGAGCCTATAGTGACATCTGCTGGTAAAATATAAACTAAGAAAAAAATAAAGAATGTGAAAAATTTGTTGGAGATTCACATTTCATTCATGGACAATTAGCGTTCATGCTACCTGAAATGACAAGCCAAGAGTATTAAGGGCTAAGTACACTAATCATAATGTCACAGGTGATCACATGTGAACACAAAACAGCCAAAACGTTCCTTTCGAAGAGCAGGTACCTAGAACATCTACGTCACAGGGGCTGACCATGCTTTGCAGCCATCGCACATCACACATCACACATCACACACACACACACACACACACACACACACACACGATAAAAACCCCACAAGTGACACAGACCGAAATGCACTCCTTACCAGAGGCCTGCACTTCATTGACATACTGCAGAAGGTCCTGCCCTTGGTGGATGACATCGAAGGTTAAGTTATTCATGGTCAGAGCTTTGTCTGCGTGGTGCTGCAGGCGCTGTTCCGCTATTGTGAGATCTTCTGTGTCAAAGTCGTTCATTTGCTGAGAAAGCTCATCATTCCAAGACTCAAGGTCTGAGATGATCTGACAGAGGAGAGCGTCTCCTTAGGACCGAGACTTACAAAATAACGAACATGTGCTGTGACCCCTCACTGCGCCAAGTAAGGAAGAAAGGAATGTGACCGGGTCCCGGGGACATGGAAGCCAGCTGTCGGGGCTTCCATGGGCCACAGATGGGACAGTTAGACACAAAAACCTACCACAACTGAACAAAGTTTATCAAACATACAAAAACACATTAACCCCTAATGGTACTTTTTAAAAAAAGAAGAGTTAAAAAGCCTAAAACTAAATGAAAAACTTTTTTCCCCTTCATGTTTGTTTATTTATGTATTTATGTATTTATTTATTGAGAGAGAGATATCACGAGCAGGACGGGCAGAAAGTATCCCAAGCAGGCTCTGTGCTGTCAGTGCAGAGACCAACGTGGGGGTTGAACTCATGAACTGTGAGATCATGACCTGAGCCAAAACCAAGAGTCAGAAGCTTAACCGACTGAGCCACCCAGGCACCCCACATGAAAAACTCTTCTGATTAGAGGTTGACAGGAGACCAATCTTCATCCTAAAATTGGTAATTAAAAAATTATTTAAGCCTATAACAATGAAGAAAGGTTATCCTTTATAGATAAATCTAGTTATTAAATGCAGAAATAATAAAATTAGAAAGTTTGTTCTAATTATTTTTTTAATTCTAGTGAAATAGCTGTTCAGACAATGATCATTGTGCAGTTAACTGTAATGGAAAGAAAGAGGGGACCCAGCAGGAGGGTCAGGCTGCCCCATCCTCATCCCGCAGACCAACCTCTGCGCCCCACAGAAGTGGGGCCAGACAGGACCAACCTCTGACAGGAGAAGCTGTGGGTCCTGTGGAGCATCTGGCACAGAAACAGACCTGGAATCTCAATCAGGTCTTTACATCTAAACTCCAAGTTTATAAGGAGCACCAGGGAAAGAAAACTAGTTAAACAGAAGAAATCACTAAGCGAATGCAGAACGTGGGACCTGGTTTCTTCAGCTGACGCAGTTATTTCCACAAGTCACGGCAGGAGGAAAAGAAGGCTAGCTGAAGAGACGATTCTGGACAGAAAGGCTAAGTATCCTATGTGGGCACAGTGCCCACATGCCCAGTAGGGGCCACCCGTAGAGGGTCCAAGAGAAGCAGGGTCCTAGAGAGCAAGGACTCTGGTGGGGGAGGGGGGTGCGACTCTGGTTATATAAGAAAAGGTCTTACTTTGGAGAGATACTTAAGAGTCTTTAGGAGTGAAATGATAAGCAGACAAAGCTTTTCTCTCAACTACTACAGCACAACAATAACAAAAGAAGGGGGATTTGCACCAGGGAACACACAATCCTGCTACATTTGGGAGACAGGCACATGGGCATTCACTGTATGATCCTTGCAACTTTGGTGCAGATTTGAAAACTTTTGTAATACACTTTAAAAAATTAAGATGAGAAGTTACAGAATCCAGAAAGGAAGAAAAAAACTTCTTGTGAAAGAATACTGTATTATACACTTCAGTGGAATAACATTCCCCATGGGTCCCGATTTACTTTATCTAGAAGAGCAGTAACCACATGAGTTTGAAAATCTGAGAAATGTGAGAGAGTTGACACAGAATCCAGCGAGGAGATAAAAGGTAATAAAAACTGAAGCCTTCCCCAAATGCCTATGGCACAAATCTTCCAGGTTTACTCTTTCATTAGAGAGGTCTGCATACAGTATATTCATTTACATTAATTTATAAAATTGATAAATTTAAATAATGTTAAATTACACATAAGCCAAAAAGCCACTGAGGGGAAGTATTTTTAACAAGGAAGGAGATGACCATACCTTTAATCTTTACCTCTAAGGGGAATCTTCTTTCTTAACGTTTGTTTTTTGACACTGAGGGAGGAGAGACTTGGGTGTGGTGGTGAGGTACAGACTTAGCGCTAACGTCTCATGGAGACAGCGATAGGGCTCAGACAGCACTCGAGCAGCGGACAGTAAATAAAGATGGATGTGCTAGAACCAGCGGGATTTGAAAACGCTCACCAAGCTTCAAGAAACCCCGGCGATGGCCATGATCAAAAGATCATCAGGAGAAATCCTGCCCAAGGCTTACAGTCACAGTTTGTCAATCACACATGTGAAGACAAGAAATTGGTGGCAGAAACAAAGCTCAAGAAAGTGGAAATGACTTTTGAATACCAATTCTGGAGAAACAACTTGTGTTACTTCTCTTCCTAATGGTACATATAACTGTGTTCCATAAACAAACTGTCACAGGACGCTGTAGGAATGACTCCGCTGTTTCCAGAGCAATCGAGCAGGTTTTCCCTGGAAATAGGAAGAGGCTGAAACAGGAACATTCTCAGCGCAGAAAACCTAGATCCGGGGCGCCTGGGGGGCTCAGTCGGACGAGCATCCAACTTCAGCTCAGGTATGAATGATCTCAACGGTTCGTGGGTTTGAGCCCTGCATCGGGCTCTGTGCTGTCAGTGTGGAGCCCACTTTGGATACTCTGCCCCCTCCCCCCCTCGCGCTCTCTCTCAAAAATAAACATTTAAAAAACAATTGGCCAAGGAATAGATAAGTTTCTACCATAAAGATAACTCCTCACATGTGCAGTCAGATGGAGCATTTTCCCAGATAAGGGAGGAAATCCCAGCTGAAGTCCTAACTGCTCAGGTTTTCATGTTTTAGGATTACTCCAGAGAAAAGAGGCTCTTAGGCTGTGACATTTTAAAAAGCTTTTAAACTACACTGTAGCTGGCCTGTGACTGCACTGTGGGTTTAATTTCCTTAGCTCAGGAAAGCACTTACCTCTGGCCTGGCCCACCGGCTTTATTAAGGCCACTTGGAACTTTGTAGCTTTGGTGTGGAGAAAATGTAGGTTTCTGGTTTCTGAACTACATATTAAAACACTAGTTTGTTGATAATGGAAATACAATTAAATTTTTTCCCTTTAAAGTAGCAATAATACAGATGAAGCCAAGAGATTTTTTTTTTTTTGAAATATCAACATGTCTTGAAGAGAAACTTCAAATAATGCCTGTTTCCAAACTGAAACTATTCAACAAGCAGCTAAGTTTACAAAAGCAATTCATCTGAAGTAGAGATCAGAGAGGAAAACAGCCATGCTGGGTCTTCTGTTCATACCGCCAGCAACCTGGAAGCTGGACTGCAGGCCCAGGCCATGGGCAGGTCCTTAAAGAGCTGAGGACAGCGTGCCTTTTCCCTACCTGGCTTCATGTGTCTCTAAACATCAAGACCGAGAGCAGATTTTACCAGACAATGTGCGTAGGGTTTAATTCCTCTCTTGTCATGAACCAGAGATGATGATAAGAACAGCCGAGAAGGCCTTTCTTTAATGAAAACACTGAGGGAAGTTTAGACAAGTGGCCAACCAAGGCCCCCCCCCCGAGAGGCCTCGCACAGGGCCTGGCCTGGTCCTTGTACCACAGGCAGAGCTGGGCCTACAGACAGGCCCGAGAGACGCAGGCAAAGCCCACTTCAGCAGAGCGTCCTCCCCTCAGCCGAGGTAAGTGAAGCAGTCTACGTGAGGCCCCACCGTCCCTCTGCCCCAGTGGATTTAGGGTCTGGGTCTGCATGCCCTCAAGGCCCTTGCGCGGGCAGGGCATGCCCTCCAGACTGCCTGGGCAACGTGCTCCACCAGCCGCGTGAAGCTGACAGGCACCGGGAGATTGGCCTCATCTGGGCCAAGTGAGTTTTGGTTCCTTCATTCATGTTTCACAGACAGATTCGGCATCATCCAATTATACTTACTTGGGCTTGCAGTTCATCAGGTTCAAAACTCAGATCTTCCCTGGCACATTAAGAAACGGCCTTTTGTTGAAGTAAAAGGAAAGAAACTCACAGATAAGGGGCAATTTGTAGGCAAGGATGAAAGATCATCTGAGCACACTCCTTGGAAAAGACTGGATTTCCTGCTCTCTGCAAATGCTATCACCACTGACGAGCCTTATTCTCACTCCTGGTGGAGGCAGGTGGGGGCAGGGGGCAGGGGGCAGGGAGGGACAGAAAGAACAGGGGAGAGTGGCGGCCTCAAGTGTGTGCCTCAGACAAGGGGAGGGCTGCGTGGGACCCGGCCCCGGGCCCAACAGGCCAGGACACAGCCAGACGGGCTCGGCTGCACTCACACAGGCTGTGCTCCGTCCTGCTGTACGGTGCGGCTTCCAGCACAGCCCCCTCGGCTCGCAGGGCAAGACGCAAGCCTTCCTTCCTCTGTCCTGCCCCGAATGCAGGGGGAGAAGATGCCGGAACCGGCGGGGGATGAGGAGGGGGCACTCACATCGATGGCATCCCTCTCGAACACGCGCAGCTGCAGGAAGAGCTCCAGCTTGATCTTGCGCTCCTGGAAGAGCTCCTCCATCTGGGCCTGGGCCTCGTCCAGCTGCTGCAGCACTGTCTCGATGTGGCTGATGGAGCTGTTGTGGGGGGTCTTGTTGCTGGAAATGGCAGAGTCCCTGCGGAAGGGAGAGGGGACGGGGCGGCATGAGAAAGTCTCCCATCGTCAGACACCGGATCCGGCCGCGCAGACTTCAGCGGGAGGAAGGCCGGCAGGAAGCAACAACACTGGGCTTCCTCCTGCGAGCCAGCCGCCAGGTCTGTGGCCACACCGAAGACTGTCCCCCGCACCGCCCACCGTCCCCCTGCAAAGCAGCCTAGTAGCTCCAGAAAGTGACTTTCGAAGCGCTTCACTGTAGCCACTCTTCTCCTTAGTTAGAGAGAACAGAATCCACGATCCCTGCTTGCTAAAATGGTGGAGTCCCATCAGGAACAAGGGGTTAAACTCTAATGCAATCGATCAGGCCTTTATTGAGTCCTTTTCCCCCGACTCGCAGCAAAGTGAGCATCGCGTGAAGTTAGCAGTAATGGTTTGAGAAGCTGTCCTCGAAGGATCCAATAAAGGAAGTCTGCTTCCAGCCCCCGCAGAGCAGGGAGGAAAGCGACACCTGGGGCCTGGTCTCCCCCAGCCTCTGCTCCCGCAACAGGGACACCCACCATCCTCTGGGGACACAGGTCACTCAGGGTCTGAAGGACACAGTTCTGGGAGGTTTAAATCAGCCCGGCTTGTAAGGAAGTTCCAATAGTTACTAGGTAGCTGTTAACAGGACATATTAATAAAAGCCGAGTTCTGGGAAAGTTTATTAGTCAATGCCGTGATGAGAAAAATCATTGAGTTAAAAAAAAAAAAACAACCAGTCAGAGAGGGAAAAAAACAAAAAAGAGAAAGAAAGGGAGGTTACTGTCCTCTGTATGCAGACCTGTTATTTGCTCCCCACCTAGCAGGACAGGGAATTACAGCTCATTGTTCCCTGGCCGGCTCCAGGGGATGCGGGCGGGAGGAGGGGACCGGCCCACCTCAGCTGCTGTATGAGGTCCTCCCCTTCCTTGATCACGTTCACCGTCACTTGCAGGGTCGTCTGCTGCTGCTGGCCAAAGCGCTTGATGAGGTCCTGCACGGCCTCCACCGACTCGGCATACACGTCATCCAGAAGCTCCTTCTGCAGCTCCTCCAGCCACGTCCACAGCTGCGGAAGGACAGGGCGCAGTGAGCCCCCCTCCCCGAGTGACCCCGCTGGGAGGCAAGCGAGGCGGCCGGCTCCCAGGGACGGGAAGGGGGCAGGGGCATGGCCCGAACGGCGCCGGGGGGGGGGGGGGGGGGCGGGGCCGGCCCGGCCCCCCCCCCCCCCCCCCCCAAAAATCAGCGGGCCACCACCGCCTGGTGAAAACACACAGGCACAGAGCCGGAGGGGACTGTCACAAAAGTGAAGAGAGGAAAGGGAAGGGAAGTCAGTCTTTCCGATCCTTCCTGGGCTCAGTCCGAGAGTCAGAGGAATAGGAGAGACACCCCCTCCACCAACCAAAACATGTGCTAAGCATAACGCATTCTTCCACACATCCTCTGATTCTTGTTTAGCAGATGGATACTTTTATTTTATTTTTAGCAAGGGCACTACTACAATCCATTATTAATAATTAAACCACTGCTCAGATGTGGCCGCTCTGCATCGCTCAGAGAAGAAGGAAGCCTATGATGTGGTGGAATAAAGTCATCACCACGCCTGGCGGGAGAATCGGATGAGGCGCGGTGCTCGGTAACCTCGCCCATCCCGGGCCACGGCCAAGCCGGCCGCGACGCGGTCCTTCAGTGAAAGGAGTGTGCACAACGGGAACACTTCAACACCTCCATTCCACAACTGCGCCTGGGGACGTGGATGGGTGAAGACAACTTGGAACAACGGTGGCAAGAAGCCCGTTAGGCCTGGTGGGAGCAGAGCATGTCTCCCATCTCTGGGAAGCCCACCACCGCCTCCTCGAATTCTCCGGAGCGCCAGTCAGTAAACTGAAAAGGATGTTTAATTAGGCCAAGCAGGCCCTGGGGGCTGGGAAGCGGTTTGTGTGAGGAGAAAACGCTTCCTGCTTCCTCGGGGATGTAAGAACTGCCCCTCCCCCCCCCACCCCCTTATCTTCCAAGCATCCGTCACAGACATCACCTCTTCCCCTGACATTGACCAGCCGTGCTGGCCTTTGTGGCTAACACGTAGCAAAACCGTGCTTGCCAAAATAAATGCTGGACTTGGTCTTTTGTTTCTGAGCTTCTCTTTTTTGAAAACTGCCCTATGAGGAGGTGTAACTGACATACAATAAACTGCACAAATTTCCAGGATACAATTTCTTAAGTTTTTAACATATGGACACACCCACGGAGAGACCCCTGTTGTCCACAGCGAACAGCTCCATCACCCCAAGTCCTCCTGTGCCCTCTAACCCTCTGTCTTGCTCTGCCCTCCTGCCCCAGGCAATCACCCATCTGCTTTCTGTCACTACAGATTAGCTTGCATTTTCTTGAAAAAGTGTGTAAGTATGGACTGACTCTATTTTGGGTCTGGCTTTCCTTTGACAAAATTATTTTGACATTCATCCATACAGTTGTACGTATCAACAGTCCACACCTTCCACCGTGGACGTGTACTCCAGCCTGGGTGCGGGGCACAGTTCAGCCACTCAGCTCTTGATGGCACTGGAGCTGTTTCCACTTTTTGGCCACTACACAACTCTTAGGAACGTCTGTGCACAGTCTCTGTGCACCTATGTTTTCCTTTTTTTGAATGATATATATGTGTAGAGTGGCTGGATGCTATGACAGGTGTAGGTTTAAATTTTTAACAAAATGCCAAACTGTGTTTCCCCAGGCTGCACCCTGTCATGTTCCTGCCAGCGCTCTATGAAAGTTCCAGTTCCTCCACTGCCTCACCAATTTCTGATAAGATCAGCCTTTTTCATTTTAGTCATTTCAGATGACTGCCATCTCATTATGGTTTTAATTAGCAATTCCCCACTTACTAATGATGGCAAGACGAGCTAACTTTCTAAGAATTCTTTTGTTGTTAAATGCAGCTTTAGTTAGAAACAAAGTATCCAGATGCTTCTGTCAGATCAGTATTTTAAATATGGCAGGTCAGTTAAAAAACATGGGAAGTAAAGGCCAATGACTTTATTTGTCAGTCATACTACCTGGGATCCTAAGATTTAATTTTACTAAAAACATTAAATAAAGCATCTGTTACTTTATTTCTCAGTATCTACCCAGGTTGGTTTTTCTTTTTTTGTATGTCAGTTATCAAATTTCATACGATTCCAGAATTTTAATTTAAAGGAGTTTTAGAGCTGAGCTGGTTCAACTCTTGGCTCTTGCAGGTTAAGGAAAAGAAGCCCCCGTGACGAACCCACCCTCAGGACACGGGCAAAAGCAACCGCTGGTGCTAAGCTTGCACTGGAAAAGAGACCTCCAGATCCAGTCCCACGCGCACTGACACGGTACTTCAGCACCAAAAATACCACTCAGTGGTTCACCAAATACGGACCAACGTTCTGCACCATCTGTAAAGGGCCCATAATCACGAACACACTCTTTTGGGTTTGTTGTTGCTCCTGTTTGCTCTCGTCTAAATCCTAAACCCTCATGAACACGGTTGTTGCATTTATAAACGGAAGGGTGACGGCATGATGGCCACGAGGAATCTCCCAATTTGTTCCTAAGAAAAACCTTCCATGTTCTAGAGGTCACATTGCACAGCAGCAGCATTATGGATTGAAGAGATACTCTAACAAAGCATTGGCTCTGTGACCTAAGACATCACGGAATCTCTCCGAAACCCAGATCACTAAATAGGGATCCTCAGACCAAGACCGGCCTCAAGGAGCCACTCGGAGGGCAAGAAGACAGGCGGCGTAGGAGAGCGCTAGGTGATCAGCGGGGCTCTGTACAATGTAATCACCTGAGGTATAACCAGCCACTCAAATGAAGTGAAGAGCCAGGATTCGGTAAACGAAACCAGGGATGTGCCACTTAGGCTGCACTGAGCAAAAACCAAAATTTCACCAAAACATGTTAGCACATCAAAATATTTAACCAAAAACATACAGAATATGTTATCTAAAAGGTAGGCTTTTCTAGCTGAAACGATTTCAGCAGCTTCCTGGTAACCTGCCTCCTACTTGGTCCCCAAACCCTCTCGGCCACAGGTGGCCCTGCAGCCCTCCCACCTTCTGATCCCCGTCTGCCGATAAACACTATGAAAAGGTGGGCCTGTTCAACTACATTTATTCCACTGCAGAGGACAACTGATAAACAAACAAAACCCAATTCTTCAGTCCCTTTCCCTCACAATCTCAACTGTCACCTTCCACCTTAATACACATGCTGCCCAGGAGCTGCCCCTACCTCGTCACTGTGTGAGAGAACCAGGAAAAGGGGCGTCACCTGGAGTGCGCCTGTCTGTGAGCCAGCCCCAGGTGATGGGCGGCAGGTGAATGGGTGAAAACTGGAGACACATACGGAATGCAGAGAGAGGCATGCGTATCACACGCCGAGTCCTCAGAAACAGTGCTCGTGCACTGGAGTGCAGCTTCACTTCCATACACTGTGAAGAGGAGACGGGAGATCAAAACCAATGCTCGGAACTGGCCTGGGGCACGGGGCGTAAGTGTGTTTCTACATAACTCCACGGCAACAGCCTAAGAGATGATTAAAACAAAACACTTCTAAGGTAATATGGAAGCACAATTAAGAGCGTGGCTTCTGAAGCTAGATCGCTTGACTCTCTATCCTGCCTTAACATTTCCTAGGCTGTGGCCTTGGGCAAGTTACTTACCCAGGACCACGGCTCTGATTTCTCATCTGTTAACACGGGCCTAAGTGCCCAGCTCAGACAGCTGCCGGCAAGATTAAATGAGTGGACACGTGCAGAGTGAAGAAATAAGTAAATGTGAGCCACTATTACTAGTTCTGTTCTTGTAAAAATACAAAAAAAGTGGCTAGTACTTGGGGTGCCTGGGGTGCCTGGGTAGCTCAGTGGGTTGATTGTCCGACTTTTGATTTTGGCTCAGGTCCTGGTCCCAGGGTTGTGGGATCAGGACCCATGTCAGGCTCTGTGCTGAATGTGGAGCCTGCCTGAGAATCTCTCCCCCCCCGCCCCTCCCCTGTGCGTGCTCTATCTCTCTCTCGAATAAAAATAAGTAGATAAGATGAGATGAGGTAAATGGGGGTGGGGGGGCCTGGGTGGCTCAGTCGGTTGAGCATCCAGCTCTCAGTTTCGGCTCAGGTCGCGATCTCGTGGCTTCGTGGGTTTGAGCTCCACATCAGGCTCTGTGTTGGCCGCGTGGAGCCCGCTTGGGATTCTCTCCTCTCTCTCTCTCTCTCTCTCTCTCTCTGCCCCTCCCCTCCTAAAATAAGTAAATAAACTTTAGAAGGTAAATAAATAAAAGTCTTCCTTTGCTAGATAGTTTTCCGAACGTATCCAGGTTCCTATCTACTGTTCAAAATATGTCACTTAGTCTGGTAGACTTAACACCATCCTGCATTTACATCTTTTTACACCTAAAAATAGTATGAGGAAAAGGGGCTGGAATTAGTCCACCAGAGTCCATAGAAACCACTTCCCCTTGGTTCCAGGGGAAGCAGCATGAGGATTTGTGGGTCAAGCCTTTTCCTTCCCTCCTAAGTTTATTTCCTGCACATCCTGGACACTTGAACATGCATCCACAGTGGACTGGGCTCACCCTGCCTGGCCAGCTGTGGAACCGGCCAAGGGCCACCCCAAAGAGGAAACCACAGAAATGGATCCTGGGATGAGGCAGTTGAAAGGGGAACAATAAATGAGGTAGAAGGAGGAAGGTTCTATTTAAATCCATAATGTCAAAATGCTCACAAATCCTTTGCCACTTTAGAATCTTTTTTCCTGGTACTACAGAAAATATTCTCATTCAATTTGGAGAAAAAAAGGATTCTCAGATAAAAGTCATTTCTGCTGTCAGTTGGTGATGAACTAATGCATATCATAATGCAGTAAAATTAAGGTAAAGTCTATTTTTAAGCTGTTAAATTAGTACATACAATGCCTAAAATAACCTCTGAATAAAAGAATGAGAAAAGTCTCTAGGATGCCTGTGAAATTTTACCGTACGTTTCTAGGCATGAAAAAAACTGCACTTCGGTGCATGCTGTCATTTACCATAAAGAGATCAACCTCTGCCCACAGCAAGAGGCGCTGCATTCTACCCAGGCACTCAGCGGCATGGACCCCACGTGGAAAGCTGTGGCCCACAGCCTGAGGTGGGCAACACCGCCCCCTAGAGGCCACCCGAGTGGTGGCCACCAGCATTCCAAGGACAGGAACTTGAACCCAGCCCACAACTTGGCTGCGGCCGTGTACAGACCTGGTTCCTGGACCAGGATCCATCCACAGAGAAGGCTGGGCTAGGGAGACACGTGAGGTTCTGGGGGCAGGACCCCCGCGATAAAGATGTGACAGCCCGGGTCCCAGGTCCAGTGGCAGCTGGCTGGGTGTGGCCCAGGTGCACCCCCACTGCAGCCCCCTCCCCTTCAGCTCTGTGCTGGGCAGAGCCTAAAGGAGGAGCTGCAGCCCTGCTGGGAAAATCCCCTTCCTCGCTAATTAAGACAGGAGACCTCGCAGGCTCCCAGAGGGACTTGTTGGTGTGACATGTCCCGGGAAAGGCTGACCTTCCAGCCGATTCGGCAGGTGGTAGGATCGGAGGCCCGAGATTTGGGGACTCCTTCAGCTGCAACCTCTCTCAGATGCAAAGTCTGAACACAGCCTACAAGCCCGCTCCATCTGGAGGTGGGGCACAACTCACCAGATGTGGCCCTCTGTCTGAGCGTGGCCTTGGGAAAATACTTGGAACCCTCTACTCCAGGATTTCTTTATGAAATGGGATCTTCCCTAACTGGCAAAGTCAGTTTGAGAATCAAATGAAGTGGCTACAGACATGTGAACGTGCTCAGTTACTTCAAGCACTTTATAAACAGAAGCTACCACCACTCTTATCTGTTTCCCTACTCTTGTTTACCACGGGGACAACCATCTGGATACCAAGGGGATGGGGAAGCTGTAAGGGAGTGTGGGAAGCACAAAAGCTGCACCCCCCGCCCCCCCAGCAGAAGCTGCAAATCAGGAGCAGAAGTAGGTAGTTTCAATGGCAACTTACAGACGGGATTTCAGGGGGCACCCACTGTGCACAGAAATCGTGATTCAGTTCTAGGTATAAGCATCAGGGGTCCAAGGGGAACTGCTCCAGCCACGTGCAGCGCATTCTCCAGCCTGAAATGGTGCACACGCCTGCTGCCCTGATTATGGAGGAGTAAGGGTTTGAGGAGTACCACGTTATTCTTGGGTGGGTGATAAAAGATGCCTTAATATGATGAGGTTTATGAAGGAAGCCCATCAGATTACTGGGGGAGGGATGAGGGACAAATCAAAGTCTGTATCAAGAAATAATACCAATGCACGTATGTGTAAGAGAGGGGAAAGAAGGAGAAGCAAGCCGGAGCATGTGAGGTCAGCCCCCCGTGAAGAGGGGACGCCTTGTGGGTACCGCAGCACTGGACGTTGGAAGGTACGGATGGGCAATCAAGGACAAGGTGAGGGACAGGTGCTGTACCTGGGCAGAGGGCCCACACGGACCAAGGTCAGAGCGTGAACCTCAACCCCCCAAATATTTACACAAAGTCTACTTCGTGAAAAACAGAGATTTTGAGATGAGGAATTTATTTTTTCTCTTTTCCCAACATTGCCAAAGCATAAAGCACTCTCCTGGAGGTTTCAAAGTGGGAAGAGCTCCTTCCTGCCCCTGCGTCATTTTGAGAGCAGCCACTGTCTCCCTGAAACAGCCTGTAGTTAGTCACAGTGTAATTCATCCTTGGCTCTGCAAATCTCCGGAGACGGCGAGCATTCGTGCAGTCTGCCGTCCCTTGTCCCAAGGGTAACACTTGATTCCCTGGACTCTACCCGCAGGGCAGGAACAGGAACTCCTTCCACACCAGCTCACTCCCCTCTGGACACTCTCCCCTTGCAAAGTGGGGGCTGGGGAGCAAAGGAAACATCACGTGCGATCCAACCAGCAGTGCACAGCAAGATGACTGACCCCCAGTTGTGATTTTTCTCCCGTGCTTTTGCTCATGACAGCCACAGGCATTACTTCGGGGCACGGCACTTGTGCACCATGTTCATGAACATGTGTAAGGTTGTTGTTTTCACATGTGCTGTGGCCACACGTGACCCTTACTTCATAACCTGAGTGTTTCTGATTCAAAAGACTCCTATTAAAACCCATGAATGAAATGTCCATGTTGGATTTTGACCTACTCCTGCTGACATGTTTTGGGATCCTCTGTATCTGACAGACCCTGACCTAGACTTTGATAATAAGCGTGCTTTCCATGCCAATACTTCCACTCACAGATTTTCTGCATGGGGACAGAGACACTCAAGGGAGACATCGTCCAGCAGCCTCACCGAGGTCATCTACTAACAGGCCCTGCAACGATGGTCTCACTTGCAAGGCTTCCCAGGTAGCCAAGGTGATTTCTGCTGCAGCACCAAGTCTGTCCCTGTTTGGTGGCAATTTTCCCATTTTCAACATAAACAGCTCCCAACACAACAAAGGAGGGTTTTCAGGGTGTCTGAATTCCGAAGAGCATTCCTTCCAGATGTCACATTGGGACATAAAAGTTCTGAATACATTAGTAGGGTCAGTTCAAAGACACGACAATGGCACGGAAGGCTCCCCTACAGGAGGTGATGCCAGGGATGAAACCCACCCATCTGCCAGCCTCAGGTCCCACTGAGGTGACGGGTCTACCACCTCCCTTGGCCACCGCCATCAGCAAGTCTGATCCAACCGTGGGTCTGGACTGGAAATTACTTCCTTACTCACAAACCGCGTACGATGAGTAATACCTCACTATCAGAGCAGCTTGGGAGGATAAGGACAGTGCTGGTCTTGTGATAAGTGACTCCCTCAGTTGATGCTTTTTCCCAGCCATTCAGCAGTCTGATTCCAGTGACTGTACTAACAGATTGCCCACACTTTCCTGTTTCGTCTACAAATTAGATGTTAAATGCCTGGTTTAATGCTCAGTAATTCCACTGCATGCCCTTCATCAAACCAGAAACCGAGTACAGAGTGAAATACAGTTAACACGCTATAACCCATTCATTCACTTCTTTCTCTACTGGCAGTTTATCAACTGCCTTTTCTAGAACTCTGCCTAGGACTGACCGACCTCACCTGTGTGCTGTGTGAACTCTGCTTTCTGCATTGCCAGCCCCCTGGCATGTCCCCCCTTTCTCACCCCTCCTTAAAGATCAACAGACCCAACCATCAGGTTCTCTCACTACCCAAGGGTCTAACTGTCTTGGAATAGAGACTTGAACTCCCTTGGAAGAAATAAATCCTTTCTTATAAAATCTTCACTCATTTTGATCTTTCGCTTCTTCTAAGGCAGTCCAAACAGCAGTCTCCTTGAGGAGAACAAAAAAGCAAAGTGAAAGTTGATGAAACCTGTTTTCTGCTCATATCCATGGGCTTCGCTGGTGCAGGCACAAAGCCCAACCCTTCCTTGATCTCAGGGCTCTCAATTTTGGGCTTCAAAGAAAGGAAAACAAACAACAAAACCAAAGAAGCCTTTTCTTATCTAGAGCTTTCCAGCTTTCCTGACAAAACCCTCACACGTTGCTGCCGATCAAGCTTCCCACCACTTACTCCATAAAAACAATAACCAGTAACAAACAATACATACCAGAAATGCATATGGATGATGTACTTCTCTCAATTAACCAAAGACCTATCACATTTAGTTCATGAAGCTGAGTGCCAAAATAAAAAAATCAAGAACATTAAATACGCTCTATTAAAAAGTCCAGCAAGTAAACCAGATCACATATACATCCATTTTAAGCTGGACATTTTAAGACCTATAATATTGGACTGGCTTGACATTCAGCTGAAGGGCCTCTCCTCTCTATTATATTAATTGAGGCCAATCTACAAACAGTGAATTAAAGCAGACATTTGCAACTCTCCATTGAGGGCTGACCCTTCAACAAGAAATTATAAAATTTGGAGTCTGTGCACAGTTACAAATTTTAAATCCCAGCTGTTGTAATACTGAGTTACAAATAAAGATAATGTAGTATGTTATTAATTCATTTAATAATCATTTACTGAGTGGCCACTCAGTAATTTTGTACACTAACATCTCATTTCCCTGCTGACATGAAAATTTTCTCTACCTGAAAATATCGGACCAGTATGAAGAAATAGAAAATTCATGAATTTAAACCACTTTTTAACTATCCTATAGAAAAAAAAAATAATGCTTTACATAAAACTCTTCTGATAAAAGGGCCTCTTTTAGAGAAGAACATCGCTCTCTCCCCCTGGGCTAACACTAGTGTTTTATGCATACTTATTTGGTGGGAAAAAAATCCTTTATTTTGCAGCTTTGGCTGGTAACACAAGAATTTAGTGATTTGTGCAAAGTAACACATGCCAGTACGAATGAATGGACCCATGAGTAAAGACTCTTTACAAGAGCTGACCCCGTCCTGACAGACTGGGGCTAGAGACACAGCTTGTATCCCAGAAAGGCTTCAACCTTTGATCTTAAACAAAAGGGCCAGAGCAAGGTGCTTACTCAGAGCAAGGGCACCAGAAGTAGATTAAACAGTTTTTGTTGAGCAAAGATGAGGGAGGAAGAGATCAGATTATAGCTAGGTATTTATACCTTTGCATCTCACATTTCCATCTGCCCCATCCTGTGTGTGTCCAATCAGTTACAGGTGGGGAGATGGGGAGAGGAGGGAAAAAGGAACATTTACTGGCAGCTGCTCCAAGACAGGCACTATGGTAAGTGTTGACAGAGTTTCACTCAGCTGTCCACACGCCTGAGAGACCCTCGTGTTCCCATCCTGTAGTAGGGGAAGCAGAGGCATTCAAGTCTGGCCCACGTTCCACTTTGATATGCTTTGTTAATTAATTTAATAAAGGTTATATTTTTTTTTTAATTTTTTTTTTCAACGTTTATTTATTTTTGGGACAGAGAGAGACAGAGCATGAACGGGGGAGGGGCAGAGAGAGAGGGAGACACAGAATCGGAAACAGGCTCCAGGCTCTGAGCCATCAGCCCAGAGCCTGACGCGGGGCTCGAACTCACGGACCGCGAGATCGTGACCTGGCTGAAGTCGGACGCTTAACCGACTGCGCCACCCAGGCGCCCCAATAAAGGTTATATTTTTACAGAAAGAAAGCATCAATGACTAGATTCACAGACACACACACACACACACACACACCCCTACGGCAAGACCATCTACTTTTTTAAACGCCAGACACTACAGAGCATAAGAAGACAAAGTGCTAAACCTGTTGGTAGCAACTAAATGCCCCAAACCAAATCTAACGTTGAGTCATGCAAGGACTGTTCTAGGCTCTTTGCTTCCTCTTGCTTTCTTTGGCTTGAGGCCGTTTAATTGCCCATTTGTATTTGCATCAGATTAGTTAAATCAAAGGAATCAAATATTCACGAGTACAAGGAGAGAGGTCAGCTAAGGTACCGAATACCGAACATGAATTACTGAGAGGTGATCAACTGAACATCCTAAGGTCTTAACCTTCCCCTCTGACAAATGTATCGAAGCCATCCTGGCCTTTTGAGAAGTCGCAAAGATCACTCACCATTGCTGAGGGGAGTGCAAATGAAACAGCCGTTCTGGAAAACAGTTCTGTGGTCTCTTTTAGAACAACAGGAGCTTAACCAGAGCACCCAGCAATCGCACTCTCGGCCATTTGGCCCACAGGAATAAAAGCTTCAGTCCATGTGAAAACCTGTGCATGACAGTCCAGTGTCTCTTTCTGAAATTGCCAAAACCTGAAGAGAACCCACTGTCCCTTAATGGGTAGGTGGCTAACAAACTAGGGCATATCTGTACCAGGAAACACTACTCAGGAAGGAAGAGGAAAGAACTACTGATGGATCTCAAGGGAATGACGCCCAGTAAGAAAGTTACACAGAGTATGATCCCCTTACACAACATTTTGAATCACAAATTATATACATGGAGAATAACAGATGAGTGGCGGCCAGGGGTTAGAGACGCAGTTGGGGTTGGGTATGAACAGGAGGTGTATCACCTGGGTGATGGGATGATTCTGTAAGTTCAAAGTGGTTACGTGAATCCGCACAGGATACAACAGCACAGAGCAACCACCCACAAGCACATGCACACGTGCCACACCGGAAGAGGCTTGTGGAGCACAGCAGAGTCACTTTCCTGCTTGCATAGTGCACGGGGGCTACCCAGGACGTGACACTGGGGGAGGCTGGGAGAAGGGGGTACAGACCTCCTTGTCCATTTCTTTTTTGCCCAACTTCCTGTGAACCTGTAATTATTTCAGATTGAAAGTTAAAAAAGAAAGCTGGGAGTATGTTTAGAGGGATCATATAGATCTTTGGAGGTATATACGTGGGGTGGAAACAGTAATGGAAACAAGCAAATAAATCATTTTAGAGAACACAGATGCAGGAGTCATCAGCAAAAGCATGGCTGTGAAGGCCAAAACGAAAGGCTTGGAAGCTTGGGCTCAAACTAGAGAACTTAGCACGGGAGGTGTGAGAGATCTGGAGGATGCTGGAGCTCAAGAGGCCAGGCTCGCTCAGAGAGCTGACAGGTCCCTGCATGGAACAGAAACAGGCCCTCTCTGGAAAGTCAGGCCTAAGGAACGGGCTCTGCACTACAAACCACCGATGACAAGAATTCAGCAGAGGGCAGCTGGTCTACCCAGGGAGCAGCACGCACCGTCAATCAATTTTCCTGAATGAGGTTAACCACCAGATGCCCAATTCATTCTCCAGCTCCGCCAGGGAAAGGAGAGAAAGGAAATCTGGGCCCTTTAGGCAGGGCTGACTGAGAAAGCACTGGGCTCGTTTTCAACAATACTCCTGGAGCGAACTAGGTGAGGGCTGGAGGAGAGACGGCCTGAGAACTCCATACCCCAAGGAGCTATGCAGCACCCGCTTCCTGGAAACCCTCCCCAACCGGGGTGACCAGGGTGCAGAGTCCCCAAGGGCTCTGTCCCTGGCTCCCCAGGGTGAGGGAGCACTAGCCAGAGCATAAAGAAAGAAGCCAGCTTACCCGCAGGCATAAAAATGAAGCCAGACGGGTATGCTGGGACAAAAAAAAAAAAAAAAAAAATCACCAGGTGGTCAGGAGGCCTTTATTTTTGACTTCTGAGTAAATCCTCTTTTCCCAGGCATTACCCCAAACAAAAACTTGCCCCAGTTCAGCATGTAAGTCTGCAGAAACAGAACCCAAAAGGCTTCTTTACTTAAACCCAGCAAGAATCACAGCCCGATTCAAATGGGAATGGTCTTCCCTGGGAAACCATGGCTGGGAAACCATGGCTTTCAGAAATCAAGTGAACAAAACCAACTCAAGGCCACTGAATCAAATCCAGAAATAAACTCCGGCCAAGAACTCAGTACCACCACCTGGTTGCCTCAAATAACCCACAAATATCAAAGGTAATTATCAATTAACTCAGGACCTAATTTCGAGAATGAAGGACGAATGGATGAAAATAACTATGCTTGTGCTATATTTGGAAATGGAAATATGTCCCTCTATCATTAAATCTCAGAATGGTGTGCTAGAAATAGACATTATTTATTCCACAAGCTGACAGAGGATATGCTAAG